>NC_067149.1:69745121-70081787 GCF_903995435.1 Acomys russatus | reverse complement strand
CAAAAAATGAATCGACCAGTGAGGTGAGGTGAGAAGGCTACACCATACAATAGTTTCTCCAGAATAAAAACTATAGACAACGCTAGCAGCCTAATTAGAGATGAGTGCAGTCCATGTGGGGTGTCCGTGTTCGGCCTTTGCTTGCGAGAGCGGTTGTAAGCCACTGACGAAGTCCACGGAGTCGGTTGAGAAGAGCCCAACTGCAGCCAGCTTTTATTGGGCAGCCTTCGCCAGCTGCACAGAGGTCCCAAGCAGAGCTCTCTCTGTCCTGAGGAAGAGCGTTTCAGCCGTAAACTTCCAGTTTCCCAAGTGTCACGCCAGATCACAAATATCCCACTGGACACTGTGAGGATGTATCTTCGTTCCCAACGGAGGCACACCTCTTGGTGTGTGTAGGGTGTTTCCATGGAGGCTTAACCGAGGCGGGAAGACCTGTCCTGAATTTGAGTGGCACCATCCCCTAGGCTGGAAGCCTGGGCTGAATAAAAACGGAAGAAAGGAGAGAGCTGAGTGGGCACCAGCATCCATTGCTGCTCTCTGCCTGCGGGCTAGCTAACTCGTGCTCTGATAGCCAAGCTGCCCCCGTCATGGCGACCCATTAAGCCGTGGGCCCAAACAAGCCCCCTTCTGTACGTTGCTTCTTGTTGAGTATTTGGCCGCAGCAATGAGAAAAGTAGCCAGTTCGGATACCGTGCTCAGGAAGAAGAGGGCTGGAATAGACAACACTTAGATCCTCTCTTAGCTCTGGATAAAAGCAAACTCCGTTCAGAAGCCCAGAGACCAACTTCGCCTTGCCAGTAGGGGTCGCTGCTGAGCCGCCGAACAGAGACGTTCTTTCCATTCTGGTGGGAGATTCAAGACCTGCCATACCGCTCTCAGTTTGTCTCCAAGGATATGAGACCGAGACCTGAAGCTCTGCCAGGTAGGAAGCTCTGTGCCTGATAGCCACACCATTGCATCACCACGCCCAACCCGCTTCTCTCATTCTTCTGGAATCTTATTTCCTCCTTGCTCTTCAAAGCCCAATCAGATGTGGCCTTCCCTCACCAACCATGGGACATGAGCGTGGAGCAAATCTTCCTCTAGCCAATATGTCATACCTTTCATGTATCTACTTATATTTATCTATCGATCTGTCTGTTTATCTACCATCTCTCTATATCTATCTATCTATTTATCTATCATCTATTTATCTGTTTATCTAATTTTCAGTGTTACAATCATTCTTACTGGTAGATTTATTATTTATCACCTATCATCTGTCTATCCCTCACCTATTACATCTCCTCTCTATGCTTTTCTCACCAAGTTATAAAATCTCTCTCTCTCTCTCTCTCTCTCTCTGAAATTCAAGGTTCCTGGGGACAAATTCACCCTTGTACCTTAGAACCTGGTGCAGCTCCTGAAACGTAGACACGCTGGGTAGGGAGGGGAGTACCAGCAAAGATTCATATTGAGGGTGTCTCAAAGACATGTATCCAGTGTGGTGCTATGTCAGCGCAGGGGCGACAGGATTTCCAGGTCCTTCGTCCAGTGACTAAGAGCTACACCCATCACTTCACTCAGGGCAGGCCTATGGCTAGGGTGAACTGGCTGATCCAGACTGAGATAGTTTCCAGATGGAGACAGTGTCTTTGTTGTTCACAGGGTAAGAGAGGCGGGGAGTTGGACCGTTAGCATCACTGGAAACATGTCTCAAGTGGACTGTCTGGTGCTTCTTTGTCTGGGGCTGATGAGAGCTGTCATTCTGAATAGAGGACCCTATTCTGAGCCATTGGGTAGCAGAGCTAATTTTGCTGGCAGGCTAATCACAATACTAAGGGTTATCCCTAACTTCCTTTATTCCTTTACAATCAAGCAGCATCAACAGAAGATGAGAGAGAGAGAGAGAGAGAGAGAGAGAGAGAGAGAGAGAGAGAGAGAGAAGAATTCTGATAACAAGGAGACTTTCTACACCAGAGTTTAGGTTTTAGGCCTGTTTTGTGCTCAGTGTGAAGAGGCATGAGCCAGCTGGGCATTGATGATTCCCCGGAGACGTGTCTATTACTAGAAAGAACTTTGCAAATGTTAATAGGTACTAGAAATGCTGGGAGTAGATTTGCATTGGGCCCTGAGACATAAAATAATCATCAGTTTGTTTGTCTAATTCTAAATGAGTTTAGTACTGATTTGCCTGATATGAATTCCAAATTCTCGCCACTTGGGGAAGTCATCAAAACCCACTGCCTTTGGCTCCCGGGGTGTTCCCCGCACAGGGAACTTCCTTTGCAATTCTGCACTGGGTGGAGAGAAGAATATACAAGAAAGAGCGCGCCAGACTTCCCCGTCTGCTCTTCTTCCTTGCTTCCGACCCCAAAGCCTGGAGACTATTTTCCACTGCAGCTGGCTCCCCAGGGTGTGGCTCAAGTTCAGCCCTTGTTCAAAGGGGAGAGGAAGAGTTCAAGAGAATGAAGGTCTGGGTAAACTTAAAATAAAATAATTAAAATAAAATTTAAAAAACAGACTTAGCATTTGTCTGAGAGCTGAGCTCCCCAGTGTGGGATGTACACACATGCTTACGTGAGTGTGGCTTAGAGTTTTAGGGTGGAAAGGACATTGGGGACTTCTTGCCCTGCTTTGGAGTGGAGGGTCGATCAGACAGAGCTGTGCATTACTGAGAACAGACTCTTGTGTTTGAACAGTCACAGTGATGTGTCCTCTCAGCCTCAATCTCTACTAGGAGCTCTTTTAATTTTCATGTGTGTGATTAAATGTATTTATTTAATTTATTTAGTGTGTGTATGTGTGGCACACATGTGGAGGTCAGAGGTCCATTCCTTCCTTCTACCATGTGGTCCTGGAAAGCAACCTCAAGTCATCGAGCTCGGTGGCACCTGTGTCCTTAAAGCCCCCGTGCGGGCCCAACTCCAAATCTGTGAGTATATAACACACTGTGCCTATTGGGAGCACAGAATAAAGTGGGGTAGGGCACTCGTGTGTGTAGCGTTTGAGATGCTATTGTGGGGCAGTTCAGACAGGTGTGGCCAGTGCTTGCCAAACAGATCAGATCCTGAGCTACAATTTACAGTGCCTGCCCCTGGGCTTCTTTGAAAAATGCAGATCCACACTTTCACCTCTGGAAGTGGAAAATGACACCAAATATACAGTTCTTACCAAGGCCAGATGCCACCAGCTGAAAGGGCAAAAACTAAACTACAGAAGGTAGGGTCAGTTATTCAGTGTTAAGATTTGTTAGGTTTACTTCTAAGTCCATGTGTCATTTTCCTTTCTTGGTGACTGTTGTCCATAAACAGGCACACTGATGTCCCCAGTTCCTCAGGATGAGTCCTACTATAGACATGGGGTCTTTACAGGGGCGCTCAAGTTAAAACGCGGTTGTTGGGATAGGCTTAATCAGATATAAGGAACGTGGATGCTGACACAGACCGGTTCAGAGAAAGGCAGCATTAAGAACATAGTGCCAACCCAACTGACAATGCAGGGCACAGGAAAAGCTGAAGAAGGGGTGTGGAGCAGTCACTGCCATGCCCTCAGAAGGAGGAAACCAGGATTGCTCCAGCCTCACGGCAGTGAGACAGTGAGTGTTACTCAAGATGCCCAGCACAGGGATGGTGCCGTTACTCCCTAGGGATCAAGTGTGGGATGCTAGTGCATAGTACTTCGTATCCTCGTAAAAGCAAACCATTTCTACTTGTGAGGAAACCCTTCCACATCCTTCCTTTCCTCCCTTTGAATTCTCCATTCCTCCCATTAAAGGTGGCAGGCAAGCAGGTCCTAGGCAAGTCCTATCCTGGAGACTGGCCTCTCCCACTTCCAGTAGCTCACACACTCCACAGTTCACAGCTTCAGACAAACATCTATAAATGACGGAGACGTCGCCTTACAGACACAGAAGGTCTGCTTTCTTTCTGTGTATTGTTAAGTATTAAATTTCAAACATTTTAGACAGGTAAACTCTTGCAGTTTGAAAAAATGCACATAATGTCGGAGGCAGGAAGGAAGGCAGGAACTATCTTTAATTGCATTTATCTCACCATCTCCAAAGGACAAGGAACAAGAGTAAACTCATGAACTTTCTCTTCGGTGAAGTCACCACCTTTGAAATTCACAGGGGAAGAGCCTGTGCTCTGTGCGTGTAGAATCAATGTCTTGTAGACATTTGGCTTCTAGTCATAAATCAATGTCGAACTCAGAAATGAGTGCCATCAGTGAAAGAGCAAAAAGTTTGTCAACCTAATGGGTCGAGAATGTTTTTTAGATGACAAGAAGTCTCCGGTACATAACTGATGGTCTTCGCGGTGTTGTTGAGTTGAGTAAGTTCAGAACTGACGAGAACAGAAGCAGATTCACGTAGTATAAACGTGGAGTAGAAGGAGACACGGGAGATGAGCAGGAAAGGTGAGGCCCCTGACCACGAACTCTGTGTGCCAGGGTGATTTACAGTCACATCAAAACAATGCACCTGTGGACACTGAGGCTCTCGGGGGAACTCCCAGCCGCTGATGGTATGTGGCCACTGTTTGGTTTTTAAGCTTTCACGTGATTCTTCAAATGCCATCATACTGGCTTTGAAACCTCCACTGTACGTCACAGTCTCCTCCCGTTCACTGAGTCACTCTACTTAATGCCTCTCAGGGAACAGATGCATGAATGCAGCCTGATGTTGTATTAACTTAGAATGTGAACAAATGCCCATCCACACCGGATAGGGTACTGACATCCTAGGACCAGCCCACACACCGGATAGGGTACTGACATCCTAGGACCAGCCCACACACCGGATAGGGTACTGACATCCTAGGACCAGCCCACACACCGGATAGGGTACTGACATCCTAGGACCAGCCCACCCAGGTCTGTCTTGTAGAACCAATGAGTTTATTGGGCTTCCAAGACCACAACTGAGGAGTCACAGGCATGTGAGTGATTCCCCATCCGGCTACATCTCCAACATGCCCTGGCCTGACATAGGTGATACTGTCCTTTTGCATAGGGGGATTGCCTTCCAAGATCCCTGTGCACCCAGCACCTCTGAAACCTCTGAGGTCCAGGAAGAAGCCAAAAAGCAAGCCCACCGTTGGGAGGGTTGGTGCTGGTGATCACAGAGGCTCAAATTAAAATGGCAGTCTCCAGAGCATGCCGAGAGGACAGCATCGCCCGGCAACTGGCTGCTCTGTGCTCACTGACCCAGCACATCTCTGAGTGCCTACTTGGTGGACATTTGGACTCTACAAGTGGACAAAGGGAGTGAAAATAAAGACCCAGATTGCTTTTACTTTGAACCTAGTCATTCCTGTTGTACTTGCCTAGGAAAGTTCATATAATGGTCTACCCAAAAGCTTTTCTTAGGGCAGTAACTTTGGGCTCCTCTTTTCTTAGTTGCCATCTTTTTCTTTTTTCATTCTCAGAAGAGCATGATTGTTAAATATAGAACATTGTGGAACCACATATTTAACGTTCATGTATTTAATTCCCTTGCAGGCATACTAATGGCAATATCAGCACCAGTGATTTTTAAAGTGTCAATGTGCCAATATACAGAAGGAATGCTTAGCGTAGCTCCTGGTAAATAGCACAGTAAGTGCTGTGTAAGGATTTGACACTGGGGCTGATGGTACATGCTTGCAATCCCAGCAACGCTGCAGGGTGAGGCAGGAGCAGGGCAAATTCAAGGCCAGCCCAAGAAACCCTGTATGAAAGTTGTTTTGTTTTTGTTGCTGTTGTTTTGTTTACAGGAACTGGAGAGACAGGTCAGTTGGCGAAAGTGCTTGCTTTGCAAGATTGAGGCCCTGAGTCAAGTCCCTAGAACCCACAATAAAACATTGGACCTGGTGGGGTGAGCTTGTAGCCCCAGCAGTGGAGAGGAGGGCACAGGTGCACAGGAGAGGAGGGCACAGGTGCACAGGAGAGGAGGACACAGGTGCACAGGAGAGGAGGACACAGGTGCACAGGAGAGGAGGACACAGGTGCACAGGAGAGGAGGACACAGGTGCACAGGAGAGGAGGACACAGGTGCACAGGAGAGGTGGACAAAGGTGCATCCATAGGGATCACAGGCCACCTTTGCTAACGTACCGGGTGATTTCCAACCCTGTTTCAAAATGTAATGGTACCCGAGGAATGAGACTGGATGTTTTTCTCTGGCTGCCACACGCAAGTGCACTCATGAACAACAGGTGCATCTGCAGACCTATGAATGGGCACACACGAAGTTAATGAATCGATAATAAAATAATATAAAAAGGGTTGGTAATGTGACCGGTGACAGGGCTACGCTTAACTCCCAGTTTGCTTCAGGTGTTACTCTACTTGGCACTAAATAGCACGCAAAGGTAGGAGGGAAAACCACACAGCAGAAAACAAGGTTAAACCAGGCATACAAGGTTCTATACTGATGAAAGGGGGAAGAAAGTGGAGCCTGTTGATATGTGCCTCTCCACATCGGAAAGTTCAGGCAAGAAGGTGTTTCGTTCCCACCAAGGAAGAGGTGTGTGTGTGTGTGTGTGTGTGTGTGTGTGTGTGTGTGTGTGTGTGTGTGAATGTGCGTGTGTGTGAATGTGTGTGTGAGTGTGTGTGAATGTGCATGTGAGTGCGTGTGAGTGTGTGTGAGTGTGTGTGTGAGTGTATGAGTGTGTGTGAATGTGCATGTGTGTGTGCATGAGTGTGTGTGAATGTGCGTGTGTGAATGTGCGTGTGTGTGAGTGTGTGTGAATGTGCATGAGTGTGTGTGAATGTGCGTGTTTGTGTGTGCATGAGTGTGTGTGAATGTGCATGTGAATATGTGTGTGAATGTGTGTGTGAGTGTGTGTGAATGTGCATGTGTGTGAGTGTGTGAATATGCGTGTGTGGGTGAATGTGTGTGTGAATGTGCGTGTGAGTGTGTGTGAATGTGCGTGTGTGAATGTGTGTGTGAGTGTGTGTGAATGTGTGTGTGAGTGTGTGTGAATGTGTGTGTGAGTGTGTGTGAATGTGCATGTGTGTGAGTGTGTGAATATGCATGTGTGGGTGAATGTGTGTGTGTGAATGTGCGTGTGAGTGTGTGTGAATGTGCGTGTGTGTGAATGTGTGTGTGAGTGTGTGTGAATGTGCGTGTGTGGGTGAATGTGTGTGTGAATGTGCGTGTGTGTGAGTGTGTGTGAATGTGCATGTGTGTGTGTATGTGTGTGTATGTGGTATGTTAGCTTGAACAGCACTTGAGGTAGACGGTCAAAAGCCACATGCTTGTGGACACTCCCACTTTTTCCACACTAGAAGATCCGCCGCCGCTCTCAGTGCCCGTGGTCTAACCTCTCTTTCTCTAAGCAGTTTCATATCATCAGATGGACGGGGAAAATGTGAGCAGGGGTGAGGATGTGGAAGTGTTTGTACTCCAGGGTGGGAGGGTGGGGGAACCATAGGATGCCAAACCTGAAAAAGAAAAGAATTCAGAGCATTTGGGCTTTGCAGGGTTGTGCTAACTGGGAAAGCTTGAATGCAATTAAAGCGTTATCAGAATGTTCACAAATCATCACTGATTAGAGCGTGAGGTAAGGTCTGATGGTTGACACACAGGGAGGATGAGGACCGCACCACAGAAAGCCAGCAGCTTGGTTCAGCATCCTCGCTTCCTCTCTCCTTAGGAAGCATATCAGTGAACACTCACCATGGATGTCAGCGTGCGTCTGGCCTCAGCATCCAGAGGCGCCTTCTTGTGAGCGGGCCCGTGCCTCACTTTGCTGATGGGAGCTGCTGTAGAAAAACTCTGTTCTTCCTGTGTTCTGCTTCTTGAGCCCAGAAAATGCAATCTTAGAACGGCATGGTGCACTGTATGGTCAGAACTCAGGGACCCTCAAAGGTTTCCCTCTTTGCCCAGATGATTTTGGAGGCAAGAAAACAAGGTCTGAAGAGATGGGTGGCTGGCCATCGGCTAGTGAAGATTCCGGGACTGGTGCCCAGCCTCTCTGTCTGATGTTTGGACTTAGATCCAGTGTCCCAGCAAAGCCCCCACGGGGCTCCCCCAGACATCCGCCGGGAAGTGCTTAGAGGAACAGAACATTTAAGCAGCTCAATTATCTACAAAGATGCCTGGTTGTGACTCCAGTTGTCCCACGAACACGTGGGCATGCTTTCCCCCTTTCCTCTTAGAGACAGTGTTAAAACAAAAACCCGCGGGAAGCGGCACATACCAGCAGTGCCAGCCCTCAGGACGCTGGCAAGGACAATTGCTGCATGTCTGAGGCTAGCCTGGACTACACAAAACCTTCCAGACTGTCCAGGGGTGTATAGCAAGATCCTGTCTCAACATCCTCTTCCTCCCCCCTCTAAAGAGAAAAAAAAGTAAAACAAATAGCTAAGTTTTCTTTGGCACTGGGAGAATAGAGCGGCCCTGGAGGAGCGGTTTGTAAGAACCTTCCACTTAGAAGGCATTTCCAAACTTTTCTGTCCGAAGATTCCCAACCTTTAAGTGAAAGTTCATTGATCTTCCAGAAGTCCAGTCTTGCTTTGATTCCATTATAAATTATTCCTTCCTAATCTCCCCTGTATCCAGCTCAACTTACCATTCTGTTAACTAAGACTAATTTTTCTTTCCAGTTTCCCCTGAGCACCATGCTTTACAGATTTCCAGTCATTTTAAATAGTTTCCACCACAACCTCTCTCGCCGGCAACTCCACGTCTTTCTTAAATTGTCTTCCTTCTGAGAAGACTTAAAATTCTGCATGAAGAGTTCCCAGGAAGAAGGGCAGCAGAGATTCACACACAGGGCACAGTCCATACAAACACAAACAAGAAGCCAAGCAGCTGTGGCCACTGTTCCCTGCCTCAGGCAGCTATGGGTTGGGAGTCCTGCTGACCCCAGCTGACCCAGTCTGCATTCCCTCAACATGCTCCAACACTGTTTCTCTTTATTCCATCTTCCATTAGTATCTTAGCTCCCAAAATAAGTTGAGGGAACATCAAAAATAGTGTTTGAAGAAAATATTCAGAATTCAATAGACTAATGTCTTAGGGTATTTTTTCCTTCCTAAATCTTAGCCAATAATTAAATATAAAATTGAACTCTGGGTTTCCTGGGAGCAATGTAACAGGGAGGAAACTATTATAAGTAATGTTAGATATTACTTTGGTCAAGTAGGGGAATTATATCTTCAGTTAAAATTCCAGCGAGGAATCAGATGGTTCAGTAACCTCCCTGTGGGAGCCGAGGGCCTATCAAAGGCAGGCACCACTTCTTATTATTGCTTTAGTGATGGTTTTAATTGAATGAAAATTAGTCTCGGTTTCTCAGCAATCAACTCTTAGGTCCTTAGGTAGCTCAAAGACATAAGAACTGCACGAGCATTCCCACTGCCTTGGCTTCCTAAGGCTGTGCATTGGATAGTCGCAGCTCTTCCAGGGGGCTCTGGTGATGCTCCAACACCTGCTCCAACACCTCCCACCTCCACCTGCAGGGAGCTTGCCAGGACTCCTTGCAGACCGGCTTAACCTGCACCCAAACAGCACACAGGGTCCACGGTAACTAACAATGGGGAGGCAGTGGAGCCATATTATAAAAGTTTGTTATGTTAACATTTTAAATCACTTTGACACACATTTAAGCTATTCTTAAAAAAAAAAAAACATTGCGTTTATTTGTGTGTGTCACGGCATACACATGGAGCTCAGAGGATAACTTGCAGGAGTCTGCTCTCTTTCTCCAGCACGTGGATTCCCAGATTTGATAATTCTTTCCCGTGGTTACTTATATTTAGAATTACGAAACTTGCCATTCATAATGATAGAGGTATCTGTAAGACATGCCGTGTCAAGGTAGGATCCAAATGAACACATGGATGCCCACTCTGATACTAAGCTGTTTGATGCCCTTGGCCATGCTGAGTGGTCCATGGATACCCACTATGATACTAAGCTGTTTGACGCCCTTGGCCACACTGACTGGTCCAGAAAGCTTTCCCTTGTACCACAGGCAGAGCTGGCCACACTCTAACAGATGTCCACAGTCCACGAAACCCTTTCCCATTATGCACAGATCAGTGGCCCATGATCAGTTCCTTTGAAGGGACAAAGACACACAAGAACCAAGACAAAGAGTGGCTTGAGAGGCAGGGATTGATTGGTCCAGAATACCCCAGAATTGCTCTATCAGACCAGCTTTCCTGCTGAGATCACATCTAAGAGATGAGTAATGAGGTCAAATGGAATCTGACAAAAAATAAATAAATAAATAAAGGCTCATTGCTTTCCACCCAAGGCCACTAGACACCATGGGAATACACTTCACTTTTGTTAGCTTTTGGGACAGGGTCCCACACAGCCCAGGGTGCCCTGGAACTCACTGCATGGCACCATGGTCAGAAGACTCTCCTGCTCCTATTCCCTTGAGTGCTGAGACTGTGTGTGGTACCTACCACATCTGCCCACTTTACTTGGATCTGGGGCTTGAACACAGGGCTGAGCGGAGCTAGGGGAGCGCTCTACTGAATGAGCTACCTCCCGAGCCCTGCCCGTCACCTCGTATGGCTGCTTGTTTGATCAGATCTGGCACATCGCAACCATCATCGCCCAGACTGGTTTGGAAGCTCAAGCCAGAGAGAACTTTCCATCTTCAGAAGTCCCCACAACACGGCTGGCACCCCCTGTCCTGTCTGCTGTGGGCTGGTGGCTGGTGATCGGCATTAGTTTGGTTTCCCTTCCCTTCCCCAAGTCTGCTTTGTAAGGAACCATGCAGGAGAGGAAGGCAGGGCACTTACCCACGTGCCTGTATTCACCCACATCTCAGCAGTAACTCAATAGGGCGCAGGTCGTCTGTGTCTTACTAATCAGTTTCATTCTGTGGACTGTTTGCACAGCACTTCTAGTGCATTTCTAATAAATTAAAATGGGCTGAAGTGGTAAAAATATCCT
The DNA here is from genome assembly GCF_903995435.1 of Acomys russatus. NCBI lineage: Eukaryota > Metazoa > Chordata > Mammalia > Rodentia > Muridae > Acomys > Acomys russatus. The sequence continues at coordinate 70,070,905 of NC_067149.1, read as the reverse complement.
GAAGATACAGTGAGCAGCCTGCAGGCTGCACAGAGAGGCCATTATGCTAAGAGGAAGTAGGAAAAGCAATCGTAAAATTTTGAAAAATTATGCAATAACTGTGTGCTCATTGGCCATCTGTATCCATTACAATGATCTACTTCATAGACATATAAATAGAACGGGGACGTCTCGGATCTGCCGTGTGCTCTAAATTCAGTAGGCGAAATTCAATCAGAGGCTTCGATAAAGGAAGCTTGGTGAATGCCAACATTTGTCTGTGTGCTTCTTTATGCACTTTCAAAGTTCCTCACTGAGTTTCTTTCCTGTTCTTCCGTTTTTTCTTCTCAGAAAGCCTCTTTTGTGGCAGGACAAGAAAGGACAATTGCTTGGGTCTGCTGGAGGGTGGGGGTGGCACCACGCTCAGCGGGGGCATTAAATTCTGCAATCCCACCTTCCCTGAGCACTCCACTGGGCTCCGCCAGGACAACATCCTGTAGAGCCTTCGCCAAAGCAAAGGACCACACAGATAAGACCGTAAACCTGCCAGGAACTCCGCACAGGCTTTACAGCATGCATGGTGATCCAACGGGTTTAACCAAGATGGATTTTAGTCATATGTGGGCACTGGAGAGTTCTCAGGTTCAAAGAGGTGGCTCTGTGTTTTGTTTCGTTTTGGCAAAGCTCTCTTTTCTTCTATAACTCCAGAAAAACAAAGCAGACAGGGCAGAGCGTGCTCCGTCCTGTCGCTCTGCTCAAGCCAAACACACCACCTTTTGGGGTCTTTCTCTAACCACCAGAGCGCTATGCTTTTGTGAATATTTTGAATTGGACATGCTTATTTGAACATTTACCCTTCTTGAAACCAAGACACTTTAAATTGTGCTGGAATTCATACAAATGAGAAAGCTTTAAAAAAAAAAAAAAAAAAGCTCAGCCCTGTCTGTTATTATTTTGCAATGCTCAACATCAAAATACATAGCACCAGCTCTGAAAGCTCCTAACTGCAGAGGTTCTAGCTGTAATGTGAAGGGACACTGTAGCCTAGAGAACCATGGGAAATTAACAACCCTGTCCTGAACCGCCACACCGCCAGTGGAGGCATAGTTGCATCACTGGGCAGACACCTCCCTGCCAGCCCTTCCTCCCTCCAACTCCTCCTTTTGTGCGTACTCTGCATTCGTTTCCTGCTGTCTCTTCTGCCTCGGGCTTAGAGGGGAGAAAACACAGGTAGCGGGGAAAACGGCTGGCCAGGTTGACACAGTGTGACTTCTGTCTGGGAAGACAACTTCTCTTGCTTGCTCAGAGAGGCACAGGCACCTCAGACATTTCTTCTCGGCACCTGTCAAGTCTTAGAGGACAAGAAAAGGAAAAACAGCATTTATCTAGTTATCAAACATTTTTGTAGAAAAACAGTGGCCATCTGTAAGTGGTAACTCAGGGTCAGATAGAAGCTGCTCTTCACCTCGGCTGTGGAAGAGGTGGGAAGGGAGCTGGAGGCGTGGGGTGTGTGCCCTAGCTGCCCTTTAGAAGGTTCTGCATGGTAGTCAGGCCTGAAGCCAAGTGAGGAAGGACTTGGGAATTAGGCTTTTTTTCCTGTTCTGAACCCCAAATGGTCTCCCCTACGTGTGTGTGTGTGTGTGTGTGTGTGTGTGTGTGTGTGTGTGTGTCCCTTCCTGCGCACATGCACACACGTTGCATTTACCCACGCACCCAGTGTACGGAGGTCGTGTGCCCATCGTGCCACTCCATCTTCTTCCCTTGAGACAGCGGCTCTCACCTGGGGCCTGACCACTGTCTCTGCCTTCCGAGGAGCTTGGGGCCATGGCTGGCTGGCGACTGAGGACTGAACTTGAACAGCACTGTAAGCTGCTGGGCTGTCTTCCCTACCCCTCTCTCTTCTTTCACTCAAGTTTTGAGCCTGAGTTCTGACAGAAATGTAAATGAAGGGGAAAGGAGGGGCGTTCAGGGAGATTATGGGATGGGAAGGTAAGTAATCCTCCAAGAAGCTGCCACTCAGCACCACCATACACAGTTCCTGTCCTTAGTGGGTCTTCAGAAGGGACTTTGGGAGAAACACAGGACATCCCGTGGGACTTTGGGAAACCCAGGATGAGGAGACAGGTGGGATGAGAGGAAGCTAGCAGAAATCCAGGAGCGAGGAAAGGAGGCAGAGTGCAGCACAATCCGGGAACCATGGTGCCATGCCTTAACTAATGCCTTCAGGCAACCTGTGGGCACACCAGCTTCTCTGAGCATCTCTGAATAAGATCCTTGATGAGGAGGCCTGGTGGCACTCACAGGAAGGATGACAGGCTACCAAGAAGAGACTTGATACCCTATGAGCATATGCAGGGAGAGGAGGTCCCCCTCAGTCACAGTCATAGGGGAGGGAAATAGGGTGAAAACGGGAGGGAGGGAGGAATGGGAGGATACAAGGGATGGGCTAACAATTGAGATGTAATATCAATAAATTATATATATATACACATATATATGTATATATGTATATGTATAAAAGATCCTTGAGGCTAAAGGAATGAGGAGCTCCAGTCACTCTTAGGTCGCAGCTCTGAATTGTGGCGGTGAACACTTCCTCTCCCCACCTGTCCTCCTCAGAGTTAGAAACATATATGCTCACTCCATGACACCCGGGAAAGAAAAGAGACAGAAAGGGTCAGGCTCCCACATTTCACTCAAAGGCACAACTCCAACAAGGCCCTGCCTTCTGCATGCTCCTTCACTTCCTCACAGTGCTGCTCTGGGCCAATCTCAGAGATTGAAACTCACTGGAAAGACACCCAGACCTTCAGCTCAGCCAATACACACTTTCCAAGTATGCAAAGTAGGATTTCTGCTTGAGTCATGGTGTCTGTCAACCAGGAGACAGAGAAGGGGGACACCGGAACGCGGAGGCACAGCTGGCTTTGTCCTTTTCCTTTTTATTCAGGCTGCTACCCCAGCCAAAGAGACTGCGATGCCCACTTTCAGAGCGGGTCCTCCACCCTCAGTTGAAGCTCTTTAGAAACTCCCTTGAAGACAACCTATGAATATCAAGTTTAGTTCTCAACTTGACACAGTCTGGAATCACCTGGGAAGAGATCCGAAGTGAGGAATTAGGAACTGGCCCAAGGAAAAAGATCCTGGACCGTGCTGTGACCAGGCAAGCGTGCATTATCTTATCGCTCTCTGTTTTGACTGTAGATGCACTAGTGGAATTGCTTCAGGCTCCTACCACGGTGACCTCCCTACAGTGGTGGACTGCAGCGTAAAACTGTGAGCCAAGTGGTCCTGTCTCCTTCAGTTGTTCTTATTACAGCAACAGGAAAGAAACTAATACCCAAAGTTTGCCTTACCAGTGGGGGGAGGGGAGGGATAGAGAAAGAGAGAGGTGGGAGGGAGAGAGAGAGGGGGTATGGGAGGGAGGGGGGAAGAGGGAGAGAGAGAGGGAGAGAGAGGGAGAGGAGGAGGGAGGGGAAGGGAGAGGAGAGGAGAGAGAGAGAGAGAGAGAGAGAGAGAGAGAGAGAATAAAAGGAAAGAGTATTGGGCTTCCTCGGACAAGATTCCTTGACAAACACCACAGAGTACAATTAGGACAAGCTTTGGACACTTGACGGTGCCTGCCCTTCACCTCCTGGTTTGCCGTTGGATTCACAGGGAACTTAACATTGTCTCTAAGCCGAATGTGGCCTCTTTGGGGCCAGATACTCTGCCGTGGTTTCCTGGATGACCACTTGGTTTTCAGTGCTCTAAAATTTTACAAGTTCCTAATCCCCCGCAGTGTCTATAATTACACTGGTGCTTGGGCAGGAGCATTCAATTAAATGGTCAGTGGAGTGAGCACTGTGGAGGGGTGACTCAAAACATCGGACTGGATCCTTCCAAATGCCAGTTGCCTCGTTCCTTCTCATCAACAGCAATTACCACTGGGTTCTGTTAATAGTATGTTGAACATGGAAATACTGCTTTCCCTGTCAAGACATATTCCCATCTGTCTTCCAATCGAAGGGCCAACGCTGCTGCCTTCCTGGAACCATGATGGGGTGGCTGGAACTGGAAGGCTGCGGCATGCACAGGGCATGACTGACAGCCAGTGTGTAACATCTCCCTTCAAAGATCATGGGTACTGGGTCAGTGTGGCCACGAGTCGGCTCACCACAGCAGATGCCTCTAGATCTGGCGAGGGGGACGGAATGCTTCCTGTGCCGCGTTCTTCCTTGAGCGCCTGCACACTTTCTGGTTTCGACCTGGAAGCATCTTGTGGTGCACTGGCCTGCCCAAACCCTGGAAGGACCAAATTTATTAAAATTTAAAAACAAACCAAAGTTGTTTGGAACCTTTCAGGAGATTCATTTTCTGTCTGAGGGAAAAGGCATGGATTCACTTCTGATCTGACATGGAGGCCACACATCGGGGACACACAAATAGTACCTGGTAGCTTCATGAACGGGACACTCTCTGTCCTTAGGTCTTAGGATAATCTCACAAAGTGGCCCCTGTGGGGGGCCCAGAGGAACTCCACTCCACTCACTCACCTTCTTCTTCAATCCCCTCTTTTGTTAGGCTGCCATAGGGATTAGTGTTTGTGAACAAACTGTTAGGCAGCTCATCCTCGGAACCTTGGAAGGAAGCGAGGCTACTATGGCTGTGGAGGCTGGACTGTTCCTGGCTCTGCATCTAAACGGCTCTGGCCCATGGTGGGCCCTGGAGCAGCCCCCGAGCCAACCTAGTGCTTACAACCATCTGGACCACCTGTGGGGTGACTGACTCACAGGCATCTCAGAGTGGCAATCAGAAATTGGCTAAATCAAGCAAACAAGCAAAAACGATCCTAATGGTCAGAAACTTCCAGAGCAACCCTCTAGGGTGTCATTGCCTACAAATTAAATTTAAATCATAGAAAATAATTATGGAGTTATTTAGACCTGGCAGTCACCAAGTAACTATGCTGTCCCACCCCTTCAGTGTTTTCACCAGGGAAAAGAGGCACCGAGATTCTTATTAACTACCCAAAGTCAGAAAGTGCTCGGCACAGACCTCCCTGCTCCTACTCAGTGCTGAGATACACACACACACACACACACACACACACACACACACACACACACCATGCATACATGTGCAGACACACACAAACATACATATGCATACAAACACATGTGCACACACATACATGCACACATATTCAATGCACATAGAAATATACTATGTATATAACGGAAAAGTCACTTTCTAAAAGAACTCACACTTCTGTAAATCTTGAGAGAAATGAGTAACTTTCTACTTTGCTTTTGCTTAGTAGCACTGCTCACCAAGTGCTTTCCCACTTCAGCCTGTTTTTTTAATTTTGAGACAAGGCCCCACTAAGTTGTCCATGATAGCCTTGAACTTGTTCATTTGCCCAAACAGTCCTTAAAGAAATAGGGTTTTGTTTGTTTGGTTAGTTGCTTTTGTTTCTTTGTTTGTTGTTTTTCAAGACAGGGTCTCTCTGTGTAGCCTTGGCTGTCCTGGACTCTCTTTGTAGACCAGGCTGGCCTAGAACTCACAGAGATCTGCTTGCCTCTGCCTCCCAGGTACTGGGATTAAAAGGGTGCGCCACCATGGCCTAGCTAGAAGTGGGTTATTTAATGCATAAATACATGTTGAAGTGAACGTGCCAGGTCTGCTTCATATAAGGAGTCTAGCATGTGTGAGAACACACACACACTAATTCTCTCAGGGAGAGGAAGGTTGGAAACTCCTGGTCTTGGGAGTTCAAAGTGGCTAAAGGGTGTGTACATCCTGGGCAAGGCAAAGGACAGAGGCCACGGCGGCACCGTTCATCTGAGACACAACCTACAAACATGACCCCTCTCCCGTGAGGCTCACATGCAAGGACTGGGCGGGGAGGAGCTGCCCCAAACCATCTCCTCCACACGGCTTCTTCAAAAGGCTTGCTGTCGCATGACCCAGTCCCCCACTCTTGCTCACAGTAGTCCCATACTGTCTTCCCATGAGGGTCTGTGACAGTGTGCCTGCATCTCTTCCCCGCCCTAGAGGCAGTTCTCGACAGCAGGGTCTATGAGTTCCACCCCCCTTGTAACAAATGCCTCAGAAGACTCCTGTTCTATCTGCATCGTATTTCCAACACGCAGATTCACACATACCTCTCAAGGGTCACATGAGCTGAGCATCTCTATCCGAGAGAATCACGAAACTATCAGAACAGAAGGGTCTGGGGAAGGTGGAACTCCATGTGCCACCCGGTGGCTCACCGTACGCCGAGTTGCAAACGCCATCCTCATAAACCTCAACTTCTTATTTAAAAAGAAGGGTGGTATCTGCTCCATCTAATACGAAGTGTACTTGCACAGATTAGAAACACATTATAACATACATGAAGGCACTCTGTAAGATGAGCGTGCCACTTACGCGCCCTGACGTGCTGTGCTCCGTGTAGAGGGCGTCCACCTGAGGCAAAGCGGAAGCTTTGCAATGGGGTCTCCGTGTCCAGCCTGAGTCACAGCTCAGCTAGTATCTGCAAGTTGCCACATGGGGAATTATTCTCCTCAGCTGGCTGCACTGTGGCATCGCCGAATCAGAGGCTTCAGTTTCGTACAAACCCAGGTTCCTCCTTCTACGTGGGCTGCACGGCTATGATATGGGGTCTGTTCTTAACTCAAAACCCACCAAAGAGTGCATCTGTGGTCCTACTTACAGGACCTCCATTTTCTCTAGCTCCTGTACTTGCATTCTTTTCATTCAAGAGCTAGACCCCCTTAAATGAAGTTTATTTCACTTTCTACGTTAACTATGGTACCAGACAGATACTCGTTTGTGGCTCCAATTGCATTTCACACACTGAGGGAGCACTGGAAAATTAGCCCCAAATTTTATAACCTAAAATTAAAAAATCGTCTGAACCTTAAATTGTTTCCTTTATAAATGTATTTTTACTTTCTTAGAAATCTCTTCTTTCTTCTAAAACGGTTAGCAAGAGATCCAGAGCAGAACACAGAGCTATCCTAGTGTGTTCGGCTGAGGTAAACCAGCAGAGGAGGAGGAGTCAGACAACCTTCCGAAAAGGTCCTCTGCATACGCTCTGACAAGACAGCTAACCTCATCATAAGCAAATGCTCCTGAAGTGAAAGGCACTGAGACCCGATTATTCCTCTACCATGCAGTGGAGCTCCAAGGGCAGAGAAAATGGCATCGTTAAAAGTCAAGACAGCACCCTTCTCCATACTCCAAAACATTCTAGATGGTTCTTTTCTCACTCAATAAATGGATTATAGACAGGTAGCTGATAGACAGACAGACAGACAGATGATACATAGATGGGGAGGCGAGTTAGCTAGATGACAGATTGATTTTCAGATAGATGATGGATGGACAGACAGACAGATGGCAGAAGGTAGATAAGTAGACAGGGAAAAGATAGTTTGTAGATAAATGTTACTGATATGTTCATGTATTAATACTAAGTGTCTAGCTGATAGCACAGGTTCGGAGGTTTTGGAGCCTTTCAGCAGCACAGCCTTGCTGGAAGGAGGGCTTTGAGGGCTTATAGCCCTACTCTACTTCCTGCTTGGTCTCTCTGTTTCCTGTGTGTGGATGCAGTGTGACCAGTCATCTGCTCCTACCACCTGCTGCCATGCCTCCCCTGCCACTCAGACTCTGCCCCCTGGAACTGTAAGCCAAAACAAATTATTTCTTCCTTAAGTCATTTTTTGTAATGAATTTTATATAGCAACAGAAAAGGAATTAATACATGATTGATATATAGACGTATGATAGCTAGATCAGATAGACATACAAGCAGACAGGTGCTAGAGAGATGAATGGAAGATGAGAAAGACATATACAGACATGTGCTACACACACACACACACACACACACACACACACACACACACACACGATGTGGGGCAAATATTTCAAAAGTCTAAGACAGAAAACTTAAGAGGAAATTATCTGAGTGAAGAAAGTGTTGGAGTGAGGTCCAGCTGTGTTTTCAAATGCTGATTTCAGAGCCTTGAGATCTGGTTACCACCCTGCCATGGGCATTGTTAGGAATGTTGGACTATCCCTGTAACCATGTGAAGTAAGGAATGTTCCCCAGTTATCCCTGATTAGCTAATAAAGGTGCTGAAGCTTGTGACTGGGCAACAGAGAGGGAGGCAGAGTCGTTAGGATCCTGGGCTTGGGTTGGAGATAGAAGAGAGAAAGCAGATGCAGGAGGAGGGGAGGACCAGAGAGAAAGGAGTCAGCATGAGGCAAGATGGTGGTAAGTGTGTGGCTGAAAGGACACGCTGATAGCCAGAAGCTGCCCAACATAGTACTTACCAGTCAATAATAAATCATAGCCTCTGTGTCAATCATTAGGGACTGAGCTGGTTAGAGAAAACTGTTGCCACGTTATTGTACTGTATTAGTTAATATAGAAAAAATAATTCATCATTCTACAACCAAGTTCCCTGGCAACTATGAGAGTCTTGTGATTATGTCAGCATCATCTTCAAAATCATGCCCAAGTTCATGTCTAACAGTCAAGAGTGTCTTTTTGGTGGTGTCCACTGTTGACTGGTTTTGGTGGTGCCCACTGTTGACTGGTTTTGGTGGTTCCCACTGTTGACTGGTTTTGGTGGTGCCCACTGTTGACTGGTTTTGGTGGTGCCCACTGTTGACTCTTTTTTTCTTATTCTTTTACCTCATCTCAGAAATGCTCCAACTCCTGCTAGGTCTCATGAAACTGACAAAATTGTTTGTTAACTTGCAAGTAAAGTGTAATCTCAGAATCCTCACAATGTTTTTGGGCGTGAGCCTTCGCCTACAATGGCTGGTCCGCCACTCCAGCACAGCCTTCACAATTTTCACATAAACGTGTGGAATGCAGCACTTACATTTATATTCATAAAATAAAAAGTATAGAAACTTATAAAAAGTTATTATTTATTCAAAGAACATTTGGTAAGAAGCAGCGGTATTTGGTGGCTGGAGAGATGGCTCAGCAGCTAAGAGCAACCATACATAGTGGCTCTCAACCATCTGTGGCTCCAGTTCTATGGAAACTGACGCCCCCTTCCGGCCTCCTCAGGTACCAGGCACGCATGCGGTGCACAGATCTAGATCCAGGCAAAAACATTCATACACACAAGATAACACAGATAAAATAAAATAAACAGCCTGTGACATATGTTATCATTCCCAGTATGAATGGCTCTCATTTGTCTGTTGTTTGGTTGGATTTTTTGAGGCTGGGAATAGAATCCAGGCTCTCACACTGAGCTGCACCAACTCATATCCCCATTTTCACATGAGAAACAGCTGTAGATAGCATGTGATTTGAGCACAGCCAGTCAACGTAAAAATCTGAGATTGTCAGCTCTTTGCCCACTGTCACGGAAACCACCCGCACTGCCTGATTATAATCACATCAACATGAAAAAGGCATATAATTGAGGGTCAAATTATGTGGTAGACAAAAATAACTCTAGAAATTTGGAAGAAATGGGACGTGGTGCCAGCTACATGCCTCGGAGAAAACTGACAAAAGGAGGACTGAGGGCTGTGAACTTTGCCAAAGGTTTGTGCTTCGTGTACAGATTCTGGAACCCGCCAATATGCACTACCCACACCCCAAAAGTGAGGGGAAAACAGAAGTGTCAGAGAGGCACATCATCGGCCGCTATTTGGCCTTCAACTGCCCAGCTCCTGGGTGCTCACTGGTCGTCTGTGAGTGGACATGTGGTGGTGGTGGATCTAGGTACAGGGACTCTAGCAGTCGCTGCAGGTACAGCAGTGAATATGGGGACATTTCTTGGCAAAGGACTTGACAAAATTGTTATTTTCGTTTAATACACCCTAAAGAAAGTAAGAGAAAAAAATCCGTCACTAATTCAGCGCTTAATGTTTATAACTCGTTATGATGGTTATAACTCTAAAATGTTATGCAGGACATTTGAGAATCCTGGCATATTCCAGAACATTGACAATAAAATATGCCTGGAATTATTGCTCATAGAAATCCTGAATATAGAATTCCAGAAACACATGGGAACACAGACACCAAAGGTCCTGCAGGCCACTGGGAGCAGGAAGGAACTGAGGAGAGATAAAAAGCTCCACCTGTCCCCTGGACATGTTCCAAAGTGTCTTCCCAGAGCTTTCTTGACCACTTAGGACGACAGAGTGAGAAAAATGGAAAATGCAGTCACACCTGCTTGACCTAATGAGAACACGAGCTGCTAATAGAGATGCTCTCCTATGGCAGGGAGGAAAGCAGGCTCCTAACAAGGACTCCACTAGTGTGCTGACACACCCACAACCTCAGCACTCCAGAGACTGAGACAAGAAGAAGTGCACGAGTTCAAGGCCACCCTGGGCTATATAGCACGGTCCCATCTCAACAAATCAAAATGGGTCCATAGCGGCCATGGTTAACCCCGAGTGCCAGTTTGTGCCCCCCACACCTCCTCTTCTCACTCTTACTCCACCCTTGATGGAGACAGCAGATGGGTACATATGAGTGAGTCGTGAGGATATTTGCAGAGGAGGCTGGAGTTGGCGGGGCATGTCTGCTGGAATCTGGCAGGGCTGACTGGACAGATAGGCAGAAAGCTGGCACACTGCCTGCTCTGGGGGCCTCCAACCTCTGACTGAGAGTCACACTAGGGATTGTTTTCATCCCAGGCCTTTCTACTTGGACAAGCAGCACCACTGACTTTCTTGAGCTCTGGATGGCCACTATGGGACTCAGATAAATCAACAAGTCCCCCCGCCCCCTTTCTGCATCTCTCATCTTCTGGAAACCTTAACATAGTGACAAAATGCTCTCTTCATTCGGCCATGAATTGTCAAGAATTTTCTCATATTAGATTCATGCATGAGTTTTAAAAAACCAGATGGTTTAAATATGTCAACAACTAAAGTTCACGCTCTTCTTAACACACAGCAAACACTGACCAGGGAGCATTCTTTACTAGAAGCTGAAGAGACATAGGGCAGAAGGCAGTCTGTATCTCCGGAACGCCTGCAGGGGCAGAGGACTCTGGGAATGACACAGTCATGTGAGCATGTGTGTGGCACTCAAGCTGAGAAAGAAGGTTCGTGAACAGGAAAGGAGAGCTCACTGAGAAGAAGCGGCTGAGGTACAAAGACCCATTCTTAGGGATGTAAGCAGTAGGAAGTCTGAGGCCAAGATCTAGAGACCTCTATCATCCTGTGGAAGTGAATCTTCCAAGAGGACAGGAAGGCGATCAGGCAGGTATGAGCATGTTTGAAGGAAGGTTAAAATATTGAAATGAGGCAAAACCAATTTGAGATTTAAGAGCAGTGGCCTGGAGCCTATCCTATTCTTTGAAATAATCTGAGGACATCATAACATTTTCCTAAACTTTAAGCTATAAAGCTGTAAACCAAAAAAATAACTACCTAACCACAAAATATAATAGACTACATTCCATTTCCCCTGAAAGAATGGCAAATGGTTCCAGAGTTCATTTTAGGGAAAGAATGGTCATTTTTAGGAAAATAACCTTATTAAATGTTTGAAGAAGGAAAGTGTGGCCCTGGGGCATGGATTGTATACTCCTAACAACAGGAAAGCTAAACCCTGTCCAAGAAGTAGAGTGTCAGTCTGCTGGGGACAAATAAGAGAGAGGACAGAGAAGGGATGTGGTGGCTGGCCAGAGGCCAGTTACCAGAGGCCGCCAGGGAGCATCTGGAAAGCAGGGAGTCTAACGCCCAGCTTAAATGAACTGTGGAGTTTCTCTGTAGCCTTTCAATATGCACCTTGAATTGCCCCACCTCTGGTCATCACAGACTGATGATGTCACTTGACACTATTGTTTGGAAGGGACTATATGGGGAAGGGATACTGTCTGAGCTGTGAGGTGAACATTGGTGATGCCTGAGACAAGCGTAAGACGTGGCAGAGTAACAACAGTGCCTCACAGCGTGAAGACATCGTGAGGGAGCACGTCTTAGACTTCCTACAGGCAGATATCTAGGTCACTGTGGTCCTCCCTCCTCCTCCATCAGGACTCTCTTTTCATGTGAGTTCCCCTCCAGATGTTTAACCCTTTAGTACCTTTCCTGCTTCCCTCATTGGGTACCACAACAGCTGAGTTGCTGTGTTGACAGCTTTGTTTATGGTTTCATCATCTTGTGTGGGGGGGGGCACTCAAGCATAGACATGTGTGTTGGTTTGCTATGGCTGCTCTGCAGTGTGTGATACAGGCTCCCAGGACGATCTTTCCCAGGATGTAGGAATACCTACATGCTCTGCTTCCTGCTTCCCTTCTTCAACTCAAGAACACATGCAGCTTTTCTTTTTAACAGAAGATCCTTTCCTGACCCAACAGTCTCATAGAGATCCATCAACATCAGCACCAGTCTGTGCTCCACTCTACATGCCTGTGCACTGTTGCCATAGAGATCCAGCAGCATCAGCACCAGTCTGTGCTCAGCTCTACATGCCTGTGCACTGTTGCCATAGAGATCCAGCAGTAGCAGCAGCACTGGGTCTGTGCTCAGCTCTACATGCCTGTGCACTGTTGCCATAGAGATCCAGCAGAATCAGCAGCACCGAGTCTGTGCTCAGCTCTACATGCCTGTGCACTGTTGCCATAGAGATCCAGCAGCATCAGCACCAGTCTGTGCTCAGCTCTACATGCCTGTGCACTGTTGCCATAGAGATCCAGCAGTAGCAGCAGCACCAGTCTGTGTTCAGCTCTACATGCCTGTGCACTGTTACCATAGAGATCCAGCAGCATCAGCACCAGTCTGTGCTCCACTCTACATGCCTGTGCACTGTTGCCATAGAGATCCAGCAGCATCAGCACCAGTCTGTGTTCAGCTCTACATGCCTGTGCACTGTTGCCATAGAGATCCAGCAGCATCAGCACCAGTCTGTGCTCAGCTCTACATGCCTGTGCACTGTTGCCATAGAGATCCTTCAGCATCAGCACCAGTCTGTGTTCAGCTCTACATGCCTGTGCACTGTTACCATAGAGATCCAGCAGCATCAGCACCAGTCTGTGCTCAGCTCTACATGCCTGTGCACTGTTGCCATAGAGATCCTTCAGCATCAGCACCAGTCTGTGTTCAGCTCTACATGCCTGTGCACTGTTGCCATAGAGATCCAGCAGCATCAGCACCAGTCTGTGTTCAGCTCTACATGCCTGTGCACTGTTGCCATAGAGATCCAGCAGCATCAGCACCAGTCTGTGCTCAGCTCTACATGCCTGTGCACTGTTGCCATAGAGATCCAGCAGAATCAGCAGCACCAGTCTGTGCTCAGCTCTACATGCCTGTGCACTGTTACCATAGAGATCCAGCAGCATCAGCACCAGTCTGTGCTCCACTCTACATGCCTGTGCACTGTTGCCATAGAGATCCAGCAGCATCAGCACCAGTCTGTGCTCCACTCTACATGCCTGTGCACTGTTGCCATAGAGATCCAGCAGCATCAGCACCAGTCTGTGCTCAGCTCTACATGCCTGTGCACTGTTGCCATAGAGATCCAGCAGCATCAGCACCAGTCTGTGCTCAGCTCTACATGCCTGTGCACTGTTGCCATAGAGATCCAGCAGCATCAGCAGCACCAAGTCTGTGCTCAGCTCTACATGCCTGTGCACTGTTGCCATAGAGATCCTTCAGCATCAGCACCAGTCTGTGTTCAGCTCTACATGCCTGTGCACTGTTGCCATAGAGATCCAGCAGCATCAGCAGCACCGAGTCTGTGCTCAGCTCTACATGCCTGTGCACTGTTGCCATAGAGATCCTTCAGCATCAGCACCAGTCTGTGTTCAGCTCTACATGCCTGTGCACTGTTACCATAGAGATCCAGCAGCATCAGCACCAGTCTGTGCTCAGCTCTACATGCCTGTGTACTGTTGCCATAGAGATCCTTCAGCATCAGCACCAGTCTGTGTTCAGCTCTACATGCCTGTGCACTGTTACCATAGAGATCCAGCAGCATCGCACCCAGTCTGTGCTCAGCTCTACATGCCTGTGCACTGTTGCCATAGAGATCCTTCAGCATCAGCACCAGTCTGTGTTCAGCTCTACATGCCTGTGCACTGTTGCCATAGAGATCCAGCAGCATCAGCAGCACCGAGTCTGTGCTCAGCTCTACATGCCTGTGCACTGTTGCCATAGAGATCCAGCAGCATCAGCACCAGTCTGTGCTCCACTCTACATGCCTGTGCACTGTTACCATAGAAATCCAGCAGCATCAGCACCAGTCTGTGCTCAGCTCTACATGCCTGTGCACTGTTGCCATAGAGATCCTTCAGCATCAGCAGCACCGAGTCTGTGCTCAGCTCTACATGCCTGTGCACTGTTACCATAGAGATCCAGCAGCATCAGCACCAGTCTGTGCTCCACTCTACATGCCTGTGCACTGTTGCCATAGAGATCCAGCAGCATCAGCACCAGTCTGTGCTCAGCTCTACATGCCTGTGCACTGTTGCCATAGAATCCGCAGCATCAGCAGCACCGAGTCTGTGCTCAGCTCTACATGCCTGTGCACTGTTGCCATGAGATCCTTCAGCATCAGCACCAGTCTGTGTTCAGCTCTACATGCCTGTGCACTGTTACCATAGAGATCCAGCAGCATCAGCACCAGTCTGTGCTCAGCTCTACATGCCTGTGCACTGTTGCCATAGAGATCCAGCAGCATCAGCACCAGTCTGTGCTCAGCTCTACATGCCTGTGCACTGTTACCATAGAGATCCAGCAGCATCAGCACCAGTCTGTGCTCAGCTCTACATGCCTGTGCACTGTTGCCATAGAGATCCAGCAGCATCAGCACCAGTCTGTGCTCAGCTCTACATGCCTGTGCACTGTTGCCATAGAGATCCTTCAGCATCAGCACCAGTCTGTGTTCAGCTCTACATGCCTGTGCACTGTTGCCATAGAGATCCAGCAGCATCAGCACCAGTCTGTGCTCAGCTCTACATGCCTGTGCACTTTGCCATAGAGATCCAGCAGCATCAGCACCAGTCTGTGCTCAGCTCTACATGCCTGTGCACTGTTGCCATAGAGATCCTTCAGCATCAGCACCAGTCTGTGCTCAGCTCTACATGCCTGTGCACTGTTGCCATAGAGATCCTTCAGCATCAGCACCAGTCTGTGTTCAGCTCTACATGCCTGTGCACTGTTGCCATAGAGATCCAGCACTATCCGCACCAGTCTGTGCTCAGCTCTATATGCCTGCGCTCGATTGCTGATGGCCAGCATGCCTTATCACTCCCTGAAGTCAGCTCCAGGTCTCTCAAAGATGGAACTATTAGTCTTTGGGATCCCTTTGAATACAGCTTAGGGCTTGGGTATAAGTATTTCTATGACACAGGTCAGCAGGGCCAGGTTGTACACTCCCTGGCAGACGGTGTGGCTCCAGCATGTGTCTGACGGTATCTGGGATGGTGGGATGATCTCGCCCTGTATGATTTGCAGTTGGTAAGGTGCACGTGGCTGCTAAGCACTTACGAGTGGGTAGGTGAGTGGTGTGTGAGGAGGAGAGGGAGTGGATGTGACCAGCAAAAGGAACTTTGATTCTGGCTTGTCTTCATAGCTACATGTGCCCAGAGCAAGCAAAGCACATGGCAAAATCTCTCCCTCTTATTGCTCTTCACAATGAACTGGATTTGCAGGAAGGATCTTGCGCTGGGTGACTTGGAAATTGAAAGGAAGAGTCAGCTCCAGGGAAAATAGTGTGTGGTTCAGTGGATGAGGGAGGGAGGGCACACGTGAGTGGTTGAGTGAA
Source organism: Acomys russatus (assembly GCF_903995435.1). Lineage (NCBI taxonomy): Eukaryota > Metazoa > Chordata > Mammalia > Rodentia > Muridae > Acomys > Acomys russatus. Next base: position 70,055,175 of record NC_067149.1, on the reverse strand, counting down.
TGAGTGAATAAAAGAGTGAGTGAGTAATGGAATGAATAAGTGAGTGCATGAGTGAGTGAGTGGGTGAGTAAAGAAATGAGTGAGTGAGTGAGTGAGTGTGTAAGTGTGGAGTGAGTGTGTGAGTGAGTGGTGAGTAAGGAGTGAGTGTGTGAGTGAGTAGAGGGGTAAGTGAGTGGTGAGTGGGTGAGTGGGAGAGAGTGAATAGTGAGGAATGAGTGTGTGAGTGAGGAGTGAGTGGTGAGTGAGTGAGTGTGTGAATGAGAGGTGAGTGAGTGGTTGAGTGTGAGTGCTGACTGTGAGTGGGTGAGTGAGTGAATGTGTGAGTGAGTGAGTGGGTGAATGGGTGAGTGTGTGAGTGCTGACTGTGAGTGAGTGAGTGTGTGAGTGCTGACTGTGAGTGAGTGAGTGGGTGAATGGGTGAGTGTGTGAGTGCTGACTGTGAGTGAGTGAGTGTGTGAGTGCTGACTGTGAGTGAGTGAGTGGGTGAGTGAGTGTGTGAGTGCTGACTGTGAGTGGGTGAGTGTGTTAGTGCTGATTGTGAGTGGGTGAGTGGTGAGTTCATGTGTGGTCCTGGTGAGCAGCCTTCTCTGTGAGGGAAGGTGATCTCTGGTCCATGGTCTCTTCTCGCTCTGGCCCCAGCCCGGCAGCTGCTGTCCAGGCTGCAGACCTCTGTCTCAGGGCTCTGCACCCTGCAGGAGCATATGTGGGACACTGCAGCCCGGATCTCCTCACACCTGGGGCCCAGAGGGAAACAATCATCTTCGCTAAAGTGACTATGGCAAAGTTCAGTGTTTTCCACAGATGGTGACTGTGGAGAGAGAGACAACTAGAGGAGCAAATAAAAGGCTCAGAAGGGCGCTCCACAGGTGCAGGGAGGAGATGCCTGAGCTGTTTGTGTGTACAGTTATTTGCTGTTTCCACAATACAGAACCCACGTTATAAAACCTCACAGACTCTGCGTCAGGCGCTGAGGGGAGGGTGCATGCCTCTCCCTGCACTGGGTCTGGGTTCTAAGGTGAGGGTCTGAGAAGACATGAAATCATCACCATGGGTAGGAGGGCGGGGTGAGACAAACGGGTCATTATCCAGCGAAACAAAACTGGCTGCTCATAATCTACTGAGGTTCACCATCAGATCCGCCACAGGGATGATGGAAACCTGCAAAAATGAGCTCCCCAGAGCCAGGCTTGTCATCTCCTCTTCTTTCATCTCCCCCCAAATTGGCTCATTACACTGTTGAAAAGCACACCATAGCGTGAAGTTATGTTTCAAAAAAGATTTTTTAAAAAAAAGTATTGCCTTGAGCATTCTGTATACAGAGCACCACCTTCCTTTATGGTTTTGTATACGAAAAGTGGTTAAGTCAGCGTAGCAATTAGCTGGATCCCAGCAAGCGTCCGCCCTCTTTGTTGAAAGATGATTCTGTGATTTCATTTGAATATGTTCATGTAAAAAAATGTGTGTTATCATCTTAAACAGTTTACTCAGACAGGCTGCTGCGGGCATCTCCTGCCCTCTGTGACTCCATTGTGGTACCTTCTGCTGTTGCCTGCTGCTCAACAAGCAGGTACTAGGGCTGAGAGTACTTGAAAGGATGCTTATGCTCCATCAGCTTGCGGTCTGGAGCACTGTAGGGCAGAACAAAGAGCCAGGAGGCTGTAAACACTTGGTTTGCACACCTGTGTCAGTCACACCCACCTACGGCGGGGAGCGAGGGACCCTTCTGTGGGCCACTAGCTATCTTTAGACACAAATGCAAGCCCTGCTTGTTGAGACTCTACTATGCAGATGTGAGAGATAGTACCACCACTCTCAGAAGGTGAGCTAAGCAACTGTATCCACTGCGGCGAGCATGAGCTTCCTGCTTCCTCTTTTCCCGTCGAGTGTATGTTCCTCCCACAAGGTTGGAGCATGGGCTGTCATCTGTCAACATCAACAAAGAAGAAAACAAGTTAGAGAGGCAGATGTTCTGAGGAGTGCTGGCACTGATGTGGGAAGAACAGACCGCCGCAGTGCAGCTACACACAACATAGTAAACTGCAAGCGAGTTCAAGGGGCTTGAGGCAAGGGAACTTACTAATGATAACATTAGGAGGAGTACATCAGATACTGTGGAAAAACAATCCTTGGCCACAATGATTAATACCCAAAGTAGCTAAACTGACAATTGTGTGGGCAGAAGTGCTTTGGGGCTAGAGGCACCGGTAATACCATTGCTAAGTGACTGATGTCATCGGTGCTGGGGGGGGGGGTGGGGGGGTCATGCCTCAGTGTTAACAAGTGTGTCAGGTGGGTGCGGTGGCTGTCTGTAACTCTAACCCTGGAAAGAGGAGATAGGGGATTCCCAGAGCGAGCTGGCCTAGGAGAACCCTCACACTGCCAAGCTCTGGGTTTGACTTGAGAGACTCTGGCTTGATGAATAATGTGTAAGAAAAATCAAGGATGATTTCTGGCATTAACCTTGGGCCTCTGAACAAACATTTATGCACAGGCCCCACATACATGTTATCACACACACACACACACACACACACACACACACACACACACGTGCAAAGAGACAAGAGTAAGAGTGAGAGACCAAAGATTTGCAGAGTTGGAAGCCACACTGGGCTGAGATATACAACACTGCTTCAAAAATAAAACTCCATCAGCAAGCAATGAATGAAACAATCTTTGGTGTTGAGCTGCAGTGTCTTGTGCGTCACTCTCATGCGACCATCGTGGGGCCTTCCTTCCCAAGCTCAGTGATTCTGGTGCATCTGTTTGTGGAGTTGACACCTTTCTTTGAGTTGTGACATTTCTTTCATAAACTCTTTACTAGGTTCAAGTTTCTTAACCCAAGGCTGGCTCGGTTGGGCCATGCCCATTGGATAAAAATAGACATATGACCAAACAGTGGGCAGCCATATCCAGCGTTCAGGAGAGCCATGAGGAGGGGGCCCTGGACTTCACAGGCTGTATGACTAGGTACAACTTACTCTTGGGGCCTTTAGCAGAGGGTGGTCCACAGCATGATGGACGTGTGCATCAACAAAAAGAAAAAGGAGAGGAAAGGGTTGGGGGTGGGGCTTGCACTATTTGATGATCTGCAGTCATCCATGCTTGAAATTCAGGCCCTTTGATCATCTCGGCAGCATGAGCTGGTAAGCATTCTGCCTTACTTTAACCACTATGGCTCCACAGCTTAAACTCACAGAAGTCCAAGCAAGTGGATCCCTGTCCAGGAGACCGAACGCTTAAGGGGGAAAGGTCAAGGCGGTGACACCTGCCCCATGACAGGACACTGCAGGACAACATTCTCATGAATGTCCCAACTGCAAGTAGAGTGAGCACTCTGACCCCTGTGTATGCAGTGGTGGGGGGGCATTCTGCAAGCCCTCATCAGTAACTTATGTTTTATATCTTTATATCGTAAGCAGTGTGGGGATGGGTGTTTAGCTTGGTCCTAAGAGCGTCTTATCTCAAAGCCTAGTGTGGGTCCCTCCACTTGCTATGGCCAAATGCTCCTCAACTGTTGTTAGGCCTGTCTGGCCCAGTAGGGAACTGAGTTTCAATGTCATAAAAATGTCAAAACGAACCTACAAGTACCGCTGTGTTCTCTGGTTGTGTTGGGAAATATGTCCTTAAGACTTCCGGCCGAATGCTCTGTGTATCAGGCGACTTTTGTCCTGTGCTGCCAACCCTCATGGAAGGAGGGGCAAACTCACCTCCCCAAGCAGTGCATGTTTCTGCTTCTTTTCCAAAGTCAAGCCAACCATAGGCGCTGGCGTTCTGTTTGAGTCACGTCTGGCTTGACAGGCGGAATTCCTTTCTCCTTATTGGGAGAAGTTCACATTTCTCATCTATTACTTAAGTATACATACATGTAAAATGTTCTTATGTCCTGATTCTTCCTCCTTCTCCCCCTTAATTCCTTCCCAACTTTCTTCCCTTGTCAATCTCTGTCCATCTCTGGTCCCCAAACAGAATTTGACCAGATACATAGAAACCAGGGCCATTTGTGAGGCAGGCACGGGGAGTATAGGAAGTAAAGAGGGTGCAGAGAGGGAAAGAACTACTGTGTCTCACAGGCCTCGACCTCTCAGCAAAGATCTGACAACAGCTCCTCAAAGGCTCATGAGTGAAGCAAACTGAACCTCACAGTCAGGGGGGGCGAGGTATGGTGGCCGGTGACTGTAACCCCAGCACTTGGGAGGCAGGAGGCTTGCAAGCTCAGGGCAAGGCCAGCCTGAGTTACATGTCTAGAAAACCAAAACAGAACAAAACAAACCAACTCGGGACTGGTAGAATGCTTGTGTAGCTTGTCCAAGGCCCAACGTCACAGTGGATGACTGAGTGGATGAGTAAGTGAATAAATGGGTACAGAGAAATATGATTGATAGGTATAAATACCTATCGATAGATAAGATAGCTGACAGATGATAGCTAATAGATGACTGATAGGTGATAGATTATAGACAATAGATGATATACACATTTATATATCACATCAATAGATGATTAATATACAGACAAAATGTAGGAAGGAAGGAAGGGATGGAGAGAGGGAGGGAGAGAAGGAAGGAGGGACAGAGGGAGGGAGGGAGGGAGGGAGGGAGGGAAGGAGGAAAAGCCAGGTCTGAGATGAATTGCTTTAGGCTGACCACCTAGGAACTAAAAATAACTGGGCACCACATCTTTTTATTTAAAAATCCCTTTTGGAATTGGAAGACATCTCCCAGTGTATAAAAGTACCATCTATACCAAACAGGACCAATGTTGTAGCTGCTTTTTCTTTCACGGGCTGATACCCAAAACTTTCTTATCTTAGGATATCCTTCCCATGGGGAAGGTCTGTGTTACTGATGTTTCCTCTCCAATCAGAAGGCTGAGTAGAGTATGCTGTAGGAAAAAGTATAGGAAGAGGTCGTCCACAGAATGGGTGCCCTGCCAGGGGACCCCTGCCTCCCTGTGAGCTGAGTAGCAAACCAGAAGATGACAAGATTATTAGCTTATCTAACAAGCAACCAGCCTATGAAAAGCAGCACTCAAGGCCACAGTCTCCTCGGTTCTCTTTACGAGTGAGTTCACTGGGAATCCAGATCTCTAGACTTGTAACTGATACTTTATGAGGAATTGAATATATATTTGAGTTGATATAAGTACTAAAGGAGGCAGGGGCAGGAGGATCTCTGTGGGTTTAAGGCCACCTTGGTCTACAAAGAGAGTCCCAGGACAGCCAGAACTATTACACAGAGAAACCCTGTCTTGAAACCCTTCTGTAACTGCCACTGAAAGGAGCTGCCTGCTCTGGGGCGGACCCTTCTTTACCACAGATCCAGGAAGTACTCTCCGAGGACCACCCAGAGGCTGGCATCATCACTGATTCCAGATCTGAGATCCAGTCAGGCTCACCTCACAGTCATCAGTCTCTCCTGCTAGAATATTCTCAAAGAGCAATGGGATCTCAGCTTGGGAAGTCTGTGTGGAAACACACCGCTATTGTTTTTAAAAATTATCTGTGTTACCTGTATTACCAGTAGGTCCGGCTAGCAATCAACCAAGACACAGACGCTTGTTGTATTTTAAAGTAGCCTTAATTAACCTGGGGGCAGGGCAGACATTAATCCTCTAAACTACCTCCCATAGTGGGGCAGGCATGGGATCCCTGCCCCAATCCCATGCCATCTGTTTCCAATAACTTCTATCAAGCTACCTCCCATCCATAATCCCAAATACTTGCTCATGTTCTTCATCTGGTCCGGATTCTCCATCCTCGAAGGCCTTGTGCTACTTCTCCTCCATCTAACCCATGGCAGCCTTCCTCTCTTCCCTTCAGGTCTCTCTCCTTTCTCTTTCTGGTGGTCTCTCTTTTCTTCTTCCCAGAATTCCTCTCTCTCCTAGCCCCACCTATCTCTTTTGCCCTGCCCAGGTGGGATGGCTTTTTATTAAGCAAAAGATAAGTCACAGAGATAGCGAGCAGTAATTAGCATCAAAATACATCAGACCATCCCCCAACACACTGCACACCAATCTATGACAGAGAAAACTTCATTTTCAACGTAGCGCACAAAGAACTAAGAAGCGTCACCCTGTCAGGTCACGGTGTCTGTGGTACAAACCTTGAGGGTCTTTTCTAGCTACTTTAGGACCCAGAGGGAAGGAGTGGAAGACAAACAGGACACAGGCGGTGCTGAAGAGCATCTTCCATTACCTTTCTGCATTTATTTTAGGAATGGATTTGTGTTCATAGTTTTATCCTGACAACTACTTGCTTAATTGTTTGTCAAGAGAGTGTTTACAGATCAAAGGTGCTTGGAGGCAACTTCAGTACTCTGAGCAGCTGTGTGAAAGCGTTAGGGCAGAGGCCTGTTCCGTCTGAGTGCCAGCCACACAAACGGTTGTAGCTTGATCTGGTAAAACTGAGCACAAGCTACACCCATGAGGTGCCAGGAATGAGTGTAAAAGGCATCTAAGTATTCTCTAGTGACAATTTGACAAAAGAAAAACATGCCAGATACATGCACACACCTGCAAGCTCCACACTCTTAGGCTGAGACAGGAGGGATGGTCACTGGAGGGCAGCCTGTGCTATATAGTGAGCCCCTGTCTCAAACGCCAAACTAAAGAAAGATAAGGGAGGCAGGCAGCCCAACATACAAGCAAAACAAACACACAAACAACAATGCACCAATAACAGTCTTCTTGCAGTCCGGCTGATCTGGGCTTAGGGCTGAGTGCTAACAGGATGAAGTCATGGAGCAGTGCAGGTGGTGAACCTGGAACCATGGGTAGTGTCCTCGTGGTGGGAAAGCCTGCAGGCAGAGTCAGGCGGCTGGGTTTACAGCTGTGCACGTAAGAGTTTAAAGGAATTTTACTGCAGTTCTTGAATGTAACAAAATCTATTGGGATTCTGCAGGTTCCAATTGCTTTACACTCAGCTGCAGAAATGAGAAAACTTTGTAAAAACCTATGGCTTTTTAGGATATTGAACACTGGTTTAGCATAAAACAGACTGTCTTTAAAATTAAGGCCATTTTCAATTGGACTTTTATTGCTTGTATTAACTTCATTTCCAGTGATTTACAGTGTGCGGGGATGAGGAGAGTCATTGGATAACTGCTGAGACTTTAAAATGCCTCTTATTAGTCAGAAGAGCTAGTCAGCGGCAAGCTTTCTGGAGGGACTTGGAGAGCGGCAAGAATGAGCTCTGAAGCTGCTGGAGTCCTCCAGACAAGTCCACCGGGACTCGTACCCTCAATGTGCCAGCAGAGGACAGCCGACACCCTGACCAGCCGGGACTGCGGAGCTCAGAGGGCACAGCCCAGCCCTCAGCCCTGCCTGTAGCCACCACTGCCCGCCCCCGTTGCATTCAGTGTCAGAACGGCTGTGAGCACAAAGGGACGGAGTTCAGTCTCTAGAATCCCTGACTCCACCAAGCACGCAGTGTAGAAATGTTTTCCATCATAACTCACAGGGGGCTCCGCTGTCTCCTGTTGTTCTCTCACAGGGGCCTTGGGAGGATGTCTAGAGGTTGTGGATTGGGAGATGACACATACCCCAAATGCTCAGCAGACTTGAGGGAGTATCCAGCTGCCTCTGAGTAAACTGGGCACTGAGGAGACTTGCAAAGCTCTGAGCAAGCCTCTCTCCTTAACAGTTAGTAGTTTGTTTTTGAAAATATCGCTGCTTCTTAGAACCAGCGAGGGAAGTTTATTCTAGAATCTTCTCAGATACCTGACTATGATCCCCTTTGTTCTTTGAATCAACTCTACAATTATAAAACTAGTATTTTGCACTGCTACACAAGCAGCTAGCAGGCTGCATTGCTCTCGGAGAAACAAGTTCAGGACAGAAACCAATCCCTGCCTGCCGCCCCCCGCCGCCCCCCGCGCCCCCAGCCTTTTTTCTTTAAAGCTCATGGAAACAGAGGACTGACTGGAAAGCCATTGTTCGTTAAGGTATAGTCAGCCTTAGCGTGCCATTGTGATTGTCCACGCTATTCAAAATGTCTTTACTATGCTCATCTTTTGTTTGGGGGTGCGAGTGGGGGGATGGGGGTGGGAGGTGGGGTGGGGGATGGGGTGGTGGTGGGGTGGGGGGTGGGCATATCAAGGCACAAGTGTAGAGGTCAGAAGATAACCTACAGGAACCAGTTCTCTCCTTTCCCCACCTCGGTCCCAGGGATCAAACCAAGGTCATCAGGGTTGGCAGCAAGTGTCTTAACCCGCTAAGCTATCTCACTGGCCCATCACTACCATTTAAGGTGAAGTGTTGTAAGGACATTTTATGTTCTGCTTTTGTTTCTGGCATGGGACAAATAGTGACACGATGACTGTCCATAGCCACGATACCAAGCCTAAAGGCCATTTGAAAATTCATGGTAGAATAGATCTTGAGACTAGCAGGCAGAGAACCACTGGCTTCAATGACTGGCAAAGTAAAATGGTTTTTTTTTTCCTCACAGAAATAACTTTAAAGTCAGAAAAAAATCTCTATTGAGCTACAAAGCACAAACTTGCTTTGAAAATGAGAAGCCATTCTAGCTGTGTTGTTTCTCTGCTTTAAAATATACATTTGTTAATTATTTAAGAATTTCATATGATGAATTCTGATCATATTCACTCCCCACTCCTCTCTCAATGCCTCCCAGACTCACCCCTGCCCTTTCACCCCTCCTAACTTCCTCCCAGACTCACCCCTGCCCTTTCACCCCCAACTTCACGTCCTCTTTTTATAACACAACCCACTGCTGTGTTGCAATTTCCTCCAAGAGAGTAGGCAAGCCTCTTAAGCCCAAGAAGAACTAGACAACTCAAAAGCTTCAGGAAGTCCCTGAACCTGACCAGACTCACTAGGCCCCTCCCTTCACTTGTGTGAATGGTAAAGACTGGTGAGCAATGCTCTCAGACTAGACTAGCCAAGTACCTGAAAGAAACAGAGACCAGAGGAGCCTTTGGGGAGATGAGAAGATGCTCAGATTATTTTAGCTTCCTAGAAGAAACAGAGCCTGGGAGAGGATAAGATCAGCTGGCATGTCTAGAAAACGCACTCTTCAGCCTGCCAAGCTGCCTGCAAGTTGTTCTGTGAGTTTCAGAGTTGTAGTTTTCATGAGCTGTCATCCCCTGCTAGGGTGGGCTCTGGTGATGCAGCTGCCTCTGAGTTATTGCTGCTCCTGTAAGCAGCCCCTCACCCCTATTTCTGTAACTCTTCACCCCTATTCCTGTAAGTAACCCCTCACCCATATTCCTGTAAGCAACCCCGATAAGACATTTTTCACCAGGTTGACTTTCATCCTTTGCTGAGGAAACTTTGTTCATGTCTCCCTAGTGGCAGTGTCACATCACCTAATACCTACCAAGTCTAACTTATGCTGCCCATCTCACAGGCATGAGTGAGGGAGCCTCCACTGGAGCATGGCATGGCAAGGCTACCAGGGACCATAGCCTCAAGGGAAACAGACTCAGCAGTTCCTGGAAGCCACCAGTTGTCAACAGTTCCTCAGCTATTGGTGGGAACACATGGGCTCTCCACCCTGGGAAGGGTTGACGGGACTGATCTGCTATAGGCCCTAGTCAGGCAGCCCAGCAGCCCTGCCATGTCTGGAAGATGTGGTCTCTCTCTGATCCTTTCTGACTGCTGGCTCATATAAGCTTTCCACCCATCTTTCAAAATGTTCCCTGAACCGTAAGAGAGGAAATGCAGGTGGAGCCATCTTGTTTGTGGCTGAGCACTTCTCAGCTTACTCCCTAAACTCTGACCAGGTTTGAGTTTCTGAGTTAACCAGTCTCTGCTGCGTGACAAAGCTTCTCTGGCAAAGTATTAGAAGTCGGTTGTTTACCCCTGTGGCCTATGAGCCCCTCCCAACGGGGTAGTTTTCTTAGGGTCAGAAGGAGTTTATGCAGGGCACCCCATTCCTATGAAGGCAGCAACACCCACTACCCATTCTGTCATCTTTTAACTTTCCCTCTTTATCACTGGGACAGTTTCCAATACATTATGAGCGCCCAGAGGGAAGGGGCAGCTCCCAGCATCATCCCTTACCAGAGGGCATTGGCGGCCCCACAGAAACCTGTCTCCACGAGCCATGTTGGATGACAGAATGGCCCCGGGTGAGGGCTGCTCTACTAGAGGAACTTTCTTCTTTGCATGCTTTCTTCGAGGGCATGAGCTTCATTCCAGAGGGATGTTCATCTCTGAGGCACAGGAAAAGCAGTGACAGGGACGTCACTGAAACAAAGGGCCCAGCATCACAGGGTCAAGCCATTAAAGCCATATCCAGAGTCTTGGGACCCACATATCCAACTGGTTCTCTCTATGCCTGAGACCTAATGGTGCCTCTGGCAGCCAGCGGGTGGCCCCCAGAGTTGCACTCTATCATGACTTGACCCCTAAGGGTCACTCACTGCTGCCAGTCAAAGCTCCCTCAGTACTTGCACAATGGCACTGAATGAGACGCCAACTGACCGGGGGGGGGGGGGGTCGGCCTAATTAATTTTCTACTCACGGAGGCCATGGTGTAAACTTCCCTTCGCCACAGCCAGCACTGCGGTGAGTAGACCCTTAATTGCAATCCTACTGAAAAGTGCTTTGAGAGAAATAGTTAATCCACCAAAACTGCTCAGTGAATTTGAGCATATTTATAGCTAAACAGCCATGGGCACCATGGTCGACTTCAGCTGCCTTTGCCGATTCTACTAACTCACTGTGCGCGCCAGCAGCTGCTCTTCAGTGAAGCCCGACTCTCATTGCAAGCCCCCAAATTGCTTGGTTCTTGATGACACAATGGCAGCTTGGTATGGGGAGCATCTTCAGCTTAAGGATGACCAGCTCATAGAGGAAAGGGTTTATTTTATGGCACAGCTTCCAGTCCATCACTGAAGGAAGCCAAGGCAAGGCAGGAAGTGGGAGGCAAGAAAAAAGGTAGACACATGGAGGAACACTGCTTCCCGGTTTGCTCTCCTTGGCTTGCTCAGTTTGTGTTGTTACGCACCCAGGACCACCAGCTCAGGGGCAGCATTTCTTGGAGTTAGCTGGGGACTGTCACGCCAATCATCAATCAAGAAAATGTCCCCCACCAGCATGCCTATCAGCCAATCTGAGAGAAGAGATTCCTTGACTGAGGTTTCTCTTCCCAAATGACTCTAGCATCATTCACAAAAACATCAACCAGCCCCAGGCTCCATCCCAGGATCCCCTGAGCACCTTTCAGGAAGGACTCTCTGACCTTGCCTTGTATCCGGTCGCAGGACCTCCACCCAGAAGGACTTTTCCTTAGCATCCTCTTCTCTCCTAGGAAGGGACCAGAGCATCCTGGATGTGCAGGCTTTGGCAGGTGCCTCTGGTTTAGTGTCCTGACCTCGGATTCCTTTCCCATGACTTTCCATTCTTCACCAGATGCAATGACAGAAGCTCTCAAGCTGCCCTTTCTTGTGTTTTTATTTTCTCATGAAGACTTCTCTGTCTCATACAGCGTGCAGTGCATTAAAAGTCTGCATGCTTTCTCTTGCTTTTCCTCAGGGCTCTCACCGCAGAACTTAAGACAGAGGAGAGGAAAATAGTTTTGCTTTATCCTTTTCTATACAAGCAAGTAAATGCTTTACTTTCCATCTATATGGAGAGCCTGTTCTTGACACTTGACGTACACACGGCATCATATATTGTGCGGTCTGTTGTAACAGGCGTTTCCACTTAGAATTGGTGGCAGTGGCCCTCACAGCTTGCACCACTCATGCATGGCTGCTCCCTAACAAACGGGCCTGTGTCACCTGGCTCAGTGAGCTCAGTTCATTCATCATTTAGTGGAGCTTTAAGTTGCTTTACTTTGGGATTTTATGAATAGTGTGGAATTGATTAATTGATTCATTGACAGACTTTGTTATTATTTTTTTCTGTTGATTTTGAGATAAGGTGAAGCTCAGAATAGACTCCCCGACATATTTTCCTGCCTCAGCATGCAGAATTCTGGGCTAACAGCTTGTTCTACCAGCCTGACTGAAGATTGAATTTTTAAGTCACTCAAGTGTGATGTGCATGTGCACACACACACACACACACACATTCCCTCTCTCTTACACACACACATTCTCTCTTACACACACACAATCTCTCTCTCACACACACACAATCTCTCTCTCACACACACAATCTCTCTCACATACACAGTCTCTCACACACATACACACATTCCCCCTCTCTTACACACACACACACACAATCTCTCTCACACACATATTCTCTCTTGCTTGCACACACATACACACATTCCCCCTCTCTTACACACACACACACACACAATCTCTCTCACACACATATTCTCTCTTGCTTGCACACACATACACACATTCCCCCTCTCTCTTACACACACACACAAACACACATTATCTCTCTCTCACACAGTATCTCACACACATATCTCTCTTGCTTGCACACACACACACACACACACACACACACACACACACACACACACACATTTATACAACTGATGGATTTTCCTGAAGGAAAAAGTGATAGAATCAAGTTTTTACTTCTTCAAAAATTGCTGCTGTGGGCCATGTCTCTCACTAAAGAGAGAGAGCTACAAATATTGTCCCAGAAGTAAATGATTTTACTGAATCATTAGGGATTTCGGTGAGAAGAAGAAGAAATCCACGCCATCACCAAGCCGACTCGAGTTTGGAACTGTCAAGTAGCTTGCTTGAGATGTTTCCTTGACTTGTAATGCTGAAAGGTTAGAACGTGACAGGATGCTCCCTGCTTAGCAACAGTTACTGAAGTTGTGGCATCCCAGGAAATGAAGCCAAAGCGTGTTCATCTGAAATTTTGAAGTGAAACGCTTAGCTATTTTGTTAAGTCCTTTACCAGTTTCAAGAGACACACCATGTAGTGATAAGAGAACCAGAGCTTAGAACATCTGACCAGGCCCCATAGGTAGAGCAGTCCTCTCCCAGGCTGCGGCCCCCACACTGGGCACTGGAGAAGGGTCCCCCGTGAGGCTCCCCACACTGGGCACTGGAGAAGGGCCCCCGTGAGGCTCCCCACACTGGGCACTGGAGCAGGGCCCCCGTGATAGGCTCTGAGCTCACTTCAAGGCTCTTTCTCTCATCTGCAACTGGAGAAGGCTGTGGTGGCCGGCCCCTCCTCACAGCCTCATTCCTCAGCCAGAAAGGGGATGATCCCAGCAGCCACACCCAGGCCAGCCCAGTCCTTTGCTTGGACCGTATTTGCACCAGATGGCCCCGCCCTTTGAGCTGGGGAATAAAGTGTTCCTGTTCTAAAAGCTCTGACCTTTTGTTGTTGTTTTGAAAAAGAAGACAGGCAGTGTGTGGTGGCGCACGCCTGTGATCCCAGCACCTGGAGATGCAGAGGCAGGTGGATCTGTGAGACCAAGGCCAGCCTGGTCTACAAAGCGAGTCTAGGACAGCCAAGGCCACAAAGAGAAACACTGTCTGGAAAAAACCAAAACAAAACAAAAAACACTTACCCCCAAAGAAAATAAAGCAAGATTTCCCATCTTTGTGTTCTGTAGTCAGTGTCTACCAATTCTCATTGCCTTTGCTAGTGCCCTCCTGAAAGGTGGAACTGGAGAAAGAGGTGGATTCCCACTGTTTCTGTGCATCTTCTCACTCACTCACTCACTCACTCACTCACTCACTCACTCACACATGCACACACAGACACACGCACACACGCACGCACACATTATTGCAGTTGCAGTAATTGATGAGACTGTACGGACACCATGTATTTGCCTCGTGAACACTTTGCACCGCAAGGATTCCCTGAGATGAGACAGCTCCGCCCCCATCACCTTTGCCCTCTGACCTGCCCAGGTCCTATTTCCCAGACCAAAGCGAGCATGCTGGGTTTCTGCAAGACCCACGTTCCTTTGCATTTATTTAGATCAGAATGTTTCTATTAAAGTGTATCTCAGATTCAACATTTCTTCATCCTACATGAAGTACATGAATTTGTTCTAGAATTTTCAAGATTCTTCCATAATTCTCTCCTTCACTTCTTTCATGCTATTTTAACTCCTTTTATATATACAGTCTATAACCTGGATCCATTCAATAAATACCCGCAGGTCTACTAAAATGCCCATGTGTTTCAATTCCTTAACACTAAGACTCTAATTTTTTTTTAATTATGTTGGTCTGGAGAGATGTCTCAATGATTATGCAGTTCCAGATTCAATCCCCAAGACCCACACGTCAGCTCTCATTTGTAATTCTAGTTTCAGAGTATCGGATGCCTCTTCTGGCATCAGGCACACAAGTGGTGCACTGATATACAGACAAAACACCCATATACGTACAATTAAAGTGTTTTAAAATTTAAAATTAATTATAGACAGGGGGATGAAGAAAAATCTCAGTGACAAAGATCACCTGCTGCTCTTCTCAAAGTGCTTAACTCCAGCTGCAGGGAATTTGATGACCGCTCCTGGCCTCCAAGGCTGCCCACAGGCATGCTTTTAGGTTTCTGAGGCACCTTACAGAGACTGAAGGGCAGAACAAGAGTCTCCTCTAAGGCGGGACCTTGTTAACTGACCACACAGTGAGTGGGTTATAACTTCACCAACAGGAAATTAGCCATACACCCCACACTCATGCTAGAGATGAGAGAATGCCTATAGGGAATATGGCTGCAACCTTTTATAGGGGTGGAAAACGATTGTGGTGCAATTCCTCCCACAGTCCCACCCTTCAGGCAGCAAGGGAAGCTGGGAAGTGTAGTCTTTTAAGAGGAAATTATCTCAAGAGTGTTGTGAGCCACTGCTGGCTAGGGCAGGAACTTAGGAATTTAAGGTCCTCTGAATGAGTAGCCAGTGCTCCTACCCTCTGAGACATCACTCCAGCTCCAATTTCCCACTTTTTCAAGCAAGAAGCAGGAGTAGGTTTTTTGGTTTTGTTTTTGTTGAAGTCACTGAAAATAGCAATCATCTCTTTCCCAGCTTCTTGTCTCTGGGCTAACACACATGAATTTGACGCTGATCGGTCGCCCTAGACATGAACCCAGTAGATGGTGATGAAGACCCAGGGACACATCCGTAGTCATCTTTCTGTGATTGTGAGGGGGACAGACGGTTTCTCAGAAGAGTGAGCACACAGTAAGATAAGCCTGCCTCGTGGTCGGCAGGTCAGTGGTTATAGAGCAATTGCACTGTGTGGGGTTCAGAGTAAAGCCTGGCTGCAAAACCTCCGGTTCGTCAGTCCCCTGTAGCATCTGCCTTCTCAGTGAGACAGAGGTGGGTCTACATAAGCCTTGCTCAAACAAAGAATGGCCACTTTCCCCTTAATGAGATAACAGAGATAACGAGATAACGGCTTTGCCTTGCAGCCCCTTTGGGGCTGCCCTGAGCTTCCTTTGGATGCTGGTCACAGCCTAAGTGAATTTTCTATAGTACCCTAGGGATTCCTTACTCTTTCTCTGAAGTGCCCCTCCCCTCCATGTGACTGCCTGTCTACTCTGTTGCCAACCTCTGAGCCAGCTTGACTCAAAGGGCTTGGCTTCTCTCTTCTTCCCCATCTTCCTCCTTTGGGCAGCTGCCAAGAATGACAGCCGCCAGCCCTGAGGTTTTCCTTTTAAACTCTAAATGAAATGGTCCTTGCACCTCTGTTTGAGTCTGTCCTTAAATCTCCTCATTAATGAGGCTAAAAACTCCAGGAGGGGACGGCGATTTCCCTGGTCACATGTGGCAGCCCGTACTGGACTTCCCTAAACTCCGGGGCCAGAAGGAGCCCTGTCTTGTGTGCTTTATGATTTCTAGCTGGGGCTTGACACCCAGGCCTGGCTTTGGGTGCCTGTAAATATCGCTGAGCACTGAAAGTATTTGCCTTTCTTCGTCATGTCTCCAAAAGAAGAGCGGGGACGGACGAGCGATCTGTGCATTCTCATTGGCCGCCTGCCTCTAAGAGAACCTCAAAACTTCCTACTTCGCTGTGCGGGACAAGATGCCACTGACTTCCTGAGAACTATAGCATGTTTGTCTGGACTTAACTCTATTTGAAGACATGTTCAAAGAATTCTCTAGGACAGAGTTTGAGGCAGATAAATGTTTTGTCACCTCCTTTGGGAGAAGACCTTATTTATGATGGCTTCTCATTTGCTCACAAGTTTGCCTATGTGATGTTTTGAGTTGAAAAGAAGTTCAGTATTTTTCTCTACTGCTCTGGTGAGAAGTACAAAGCTGAGGAGGGCCTGTGTATTCCTTTCTACACGGCCGGGGGCTCTGAAGGGGTAGCTGGTACCATTGGCTGGAGAAAATGAGAGGGTTAGGTAAGACCTAACCCAAGAGCGGCTCTTCTAAACAGCTAGGCAGAGGCACTGACAGGAGCAGCTGCAGCACCTGTTTTAGATAAAGGAGCCGTGGGGGCGGGGCCGCATGCCCCACAGAACAAGCTCTGCAGGTGAGCTTGACTGCCTAGGAGCATGGACTAGCCGCTGTGTATTAAGGATGAACTCCACAGAAATGAGTCTTCTAGAAAATGTCCACCTTCCCTCCCCTCCCCTCCCCTCCCCTCCTCTTCTCTCTCTCTCTCTCTCTCTCTCTCTCTCTCTCTCTCTCTCTCTCTCTCTCTCCCTCTCTCTCCCCTCTCTCACTTCCCTTCTCTCCCATGCTCTTGTAATAAACTTAATAAACTTCTCCATACCTTATCTGTTGCCTGGCATCTTATACTTGATATTTCATATTGCTGGCCCGTATTTAACAACACCAACAATAGTCGAGCTGGGATTCAAATGAGCTGTGTGACTCCGAGGGAAATGGTTTCATATTGGCGTCCAGGGCTCTCGATTAACACAAGGAAGATTAATGGCTGCCCCACTTTGGTGGTCTCTTGAAGGAGGAAAACAACCAGAGTTGCCATTTGACTTTCCACTCGCTCTTGTCTACCAACTGGCAGGCGGACCGAGTGAGAAAAGTCCTCCACCCAGCAGCTGAATCTGCATGAGTGTGGCCCACGCATGCTCCAAGGCTGATGCCCTGTGATCAGAGGCCTCCACAAACACACATGCTCCAAGAGCACGCCGTAAGAGCTCCTGGAAACCCGTTTCATGGAAGCAAGAACTTGCCCCCTCCCATCAGCCCTGTTGTCATGAGCCTGGACCATCTCCAGTCAGCTCAATCAGCCACTTACCACTAGGAAATGAACTGCAGATCACAGTGGATTGATGCTTCTCAGAGAACCTGTGAACCGGCTGAGCAGTGAGCGAAAAGAAAGTTTTAGTGTCATTACCCCTCCAAAGGGGGCAATGACTGCTGCAGATGAAGTTATGACCTGTCAGAATCCTGCTGCAAGCAACAGCTTTGCCAGACAGCAAGCCCCGTGACTGTTGCAGGCCAGCATCCGAGCCCAGCCTGGAGTCCTCTCAGGATGTTATTCATAAAGGCACAGTTGATCAAACTCAGGCCTCTCATCAAAATTTCTCCATGCAAGCCAAACATTTTGCCAGCAAGAGGAACATGCCAGACCAGAGAGGGTGAGTGAACAATTCATGTGCCCTGACAACTATGAGCTGTCAGCCCATTTTTAAGAGGAAACAAAACAAAACCAAAAAAAAGCCCATGTGTGCTTTTGCATTTACCAAATAGTTGGCTTTTGATCCACACAATCAGGGCTTTTTATTTATTCTAGGATTTCAATCTATATAAATAAAATTTTTAAATTTGCTTTAATTTACCAAAAAGAAAAAGCATCTCCCCTTCCATCCCTCCCTCACTCATGAGAGGAATTCAGAGGACGAATGAGTGCCAAGGTCACCCTGGAGAGGGCCATGGTTGCCACACTCAAACAGAAGGAAGATTTTTGGGGAAGTGGTTTGTCTTGTATCAGATGCCAGGCATTTGCAGAGAGCATCAAAGGCCTGCACTGCCTCTGGCCTCCTCTGCCTTCCCATCAGGAGTGTCAAGCCTGGTATGTAGACAGCAGTGCTTCTCCCACTGGTGGCGGGCTTGGTCAGGGGACCACTCTCCTTACTCTTTGCATGCGGTAATCTCTACACATCAAAGGGAACCATTTAACTCCAGCTGTGTGCTGCTCACTGGGCTGGTGAGAAGGTCGACAGCTTTAAAGCAAAAAGCAAAAAGCCAGGAGGCTGTTCACCTGCCTGCAGCCACGTGCTGACTCTTGCTTGAACATTTCTTTGTTGGCTTATTCTTTTCTTTAACCCTGATTTATCCAGCGACTCTGAAGATGACTATGCGACAGGTGTGAATAGGCTTACAGCTCTTCCTAAAGGAGGGAAGGAACTGGTGGGGATGGTAAGGTCTGGCCTTGCACTAGGCTGTCAGCTTCCGCAGAGGAGGACACCCCCAACCCCCACCCCTGCCCACCAAGCTGTCCAGGTGTAGTCAGTGAGTTGAGCGGCCTGCACTGTGTCAGGCAACCTTTGTTTACTAAAACATGAGTAGAAAGGACTTGCGCTCCCGTGATTCTCTCCTTCTCTCCTGCTATGCTGTTCCCTCTATTACCAGCATTACATACCACACTGAAAACATAGCGTTTGAGGCTGAGAGTGGCTCAGTGGTAAAGAGCAGCTGCTGAGTTTAAATCCCAGCAAACTCACAGAAAGCCAGGGTTCCCACCATCTGCTCTGACCTCGGCTCTGACTCTCTCTTCTGCCCTTTGTGCGCTTGTGCTCATGCATGCTCATTACACACACGAATAAATAAATTAAATAAATCTTTGTAAAACCTGTAATTCCACAGTTTGAATGCAGTTGTGGACATGAACTATAATGTCTGTTAGTCAATGCTTAATACTCTGGTTTTAATTTCTCTGACATCATCTGATGAAGCACCCCTATCAAAGGTCTCCCCAAAACCCATACGGGACAAAGCACACCGTTTTCAAATACCACTGGAGAAGGGGTTCGTTTTTAGGTTTTCCAGTAACCACTCACTGAGGTGCAAAGTGTTCCCAAGAACAATGATTGCTGAAGGTGAGTGTTGAACAGAGAGAGTCTCCATGCGGTCTTAGGACAGCGCCACTGTTCATCAGGGGGTTGGTAAAAACTGTGGCGTGGCGAGGGGGGTCTTGGGTTCTGAAGTATGAAGCAGGGCTGGAGCAGTCCTTCCTGGGTGAACAATCTCCAAAGAGGAAACGCAGGCAAGAAGGAAGGCAAACCAGCTGTAAACGAAGGCACCGTCACCTTCTGGGCAGCCGGGAGGTAGCCTTGGTTCCTGAGCTTGGATATTAGACCGGCTGAAGGATTGTGGAAGTAGTGCCTCAGGCAAAATTACAGAGAATGGAAGATCCAGAGGACAGAGTATCCCAGAGTTTAAGAGCCACTAGGAAGTAAGCACGAGATGGTGGGCCTGGCTGCAAGAATGCTTGGTGTTCTAGCTAACTGCCTTTGGAGAAAAGTCTAAGGCGAGATATTCAGATCTCAAACGTTTCTATGAGGTCATCAGGTGGGGCTCCAGCACTGACAGAGATAAGCCAGTCGCTAGTCTTAAGGTAGCGTCTACGTCCAGAAGACAGTGAGGCTGCCGTCAGCTGGGGTCTCAGGAAGGGCCCCTTCCACTCTCTTCTCTGAAGGTCGTGGGTCCGCCCACTGTGGTCAGCACCTCTTTGCCCCCTTCTGACCCCGCCTTTGAGACGCTCTCCCCATCATCCTGCTGATCCATAAACCTTGGGATCTACAGGCTGCCTTCTGGAGCCAGCTACCTGACAAGTGTAGCACGTTAGCAACCTTTCTCCCTGCTCTGACCAAGTGCCTGGCAAATGCAACTTGAGAGAAGACGGTTTGCTTCAGGTCACTGTTCCAGGGACAGTCTGTCATGGTGTGAAGGCAAGAAGAATGGGAAGATCCTGTCAGCCCTAAACAAGATGGGGCACGGATACTGGTTGCAATGGATAAGTGACGGTTTGATCAGATGGATCTGTGTCAGGAAGCAAACAAGGCCGGGAGGAGGACCAGGCTACAAAGCCCCTAGGCCTGCGTCCAGCTGCCCCATTCTTCCAAACTAGCGGTGCAGTGTTGGAAGTCTGTGGAGGCTTAGGAGACAGGACAGGGGTGGGGTTCAATACCAGCCACTCTGGCCATTACAGCAATTCCCACCCCAGCCATTCTGATTAGAAATGATAAAACTAAAATTTGGATGTGAAACATTTTTCTTGACTTTGATAGTCAGTAAGTGCCAACCAAGACTCAAATCTTGTCCATCTAACGCCCAGTCCTGTGGCCTTCCTGTTGACCCTGGGGAAGCATGAGATACCTGCTACAACAACGCCTCAACGTCTGTTAGAGTCAAAACCAAACTCCTTCTGTCAGCATGTGCGATTATTCAGCGTGAGTCCCACTTCCTCCTCTAGGCTTTCCCCGTTGTCCAGCATCCCTGACTTCAGCTTTTCACCTTTATATTGTTGCAGGTTCACACTTAGGATGGTGAGCTTTGGATCTGGAGTTTGGATTTTCGCTCAGACTATCTCTATCTCTAATAATAATTACTATTATTATGCTCTGCCAGGCATGGTGAGGTACAAGAGGCTGAAGCTGGTGTATTACGCCTTATAGGGACAACTTGGGCTCTTACATAGTGAGACTCTATCAGCAACAACAAAAAAACCAAAAAAACAAAACCCATAGCAAGCTGCTGTTATGGTGCTAGGCAGCAGCAGTGAGCTTTGCGTCTGGGAGCCACAGTGTCAACAGGGGAACCCGTGGTGGTCACTGTGGTGCTGCTGTTAGGCTGCGGTGCTGCCGCTAGGCTGCCATGCTTGGCTGTTAGAATGTGAAGAGCCCCGTCCCTGTGGTATAACAACTCTGATGGGCTTGTCGGGACATAAGCCAGTCATAAGATGGCCAGGATCTGTATCCCCTTCATAGCAGTTTCCCCAGGTTAAATCCCTCCATCTGGGAGAAACTTCTCAAGGCACAGGATGCAGAAAGAGACTTGAGACAGCGCGGGTGTTTACAGGGAATCGAAACAGCAGGGAAGGCGAGACACTCCTCTTACACCAGTTAGTAAACATCTCAAAACTGCTCCAGGGGGCCTGGAGTGATGGCTCAGGGGTTAGAAGCACTATCTGCTCTTCTAATGGACCTGGGTTCGATTCCCAGCACCCACATGGCAGCTCACAACTATCTGGATCTTGACATCTTCATACCAACGTACATAAAACTAGATAAATTATTCAAAAATTAAAAAATACTGCTCTAGGAAGTCCCTAAATTGACCAGATTCACCAGGCCTTTTCCTATCTAAGAATATATAAGCAGGGAAGGTTGCTGAAAGTCACATCAGACAAGCCCAGGACCAGAAAGAAGCAGAGACCAGCTGAGCTGCCTATAAGATTCAGACCAGCTGGACTTCCTGCCAGCCACGGGAGGGAGGAGGAGCTGGAGACGGAAGTAGGAGATTCAGCCAGGGAAAGGGCACAAGAGACTCCAGAGGAGAGGAGCGGGAACAGGAGCAGGAAAGCTACAATGTGCAAGCATCTCTGGGATGTACACTGGGAGGAAACCAGATTAGCTTAGAGGGTTAAGAATAGAGCAACAACTGCTCAGTTGTTGTGCCCTGAAGGGTGATAATAAATATCAAAGATTCTCAGTTATGTGTGTGATAGTTGGGTTAAGAGAGAAACTGAGAAACAAACACAGTTTTATAAAAGTGACCGTAACGAAGCACAGTGCTGTTTTCAGGAGCCTGGGTCGTCGGCCAGTCTGAGGTTGTCATTCCAAACTCTGCCTCTTGCTCAGCATCTGTCCTGCAGGCTCATGCCCCCTGCCCTCTGGTGGATGATTGCTCAGGTTCAATGCCATGGCAACCAGGCAAGCCTGAGGGCTAAAGGAAAATGTGCCACTTGCACAGGCTTTGGGGGAACATCACGATACTTTACAACTGAGAGCAAGACATACCTGTGCAGAACATACCTGTCCCACCTCACTGGGAAGCTCCCGAAGCAAGCAGTGCTATCTTTTGTTAATTGAAGACTTTAAATGCCGTTCCTTGTGGGCTTTTATATTAGCTTGCGCATTGCGTTAAGAACATAGAATATCATTTATCTTGATTACAGACTTTTAAGTACTCTGTTTAGTTTTATGTCCAATTAGAGCATTTCACTTTTTCTACCCAGTTGTGGTCTTATTCAATGCCCATTTCCCAAGCTCAGCTAACTGAACCTGCTGTGTCCTTCTGACTCAAGAGCAACCTCTGCCAGAGATATGAGTCTCCACTCCTTCCAGTGTTATGAGAACTGCCAAGGAAAGCACAGTGAGGGGGACTCTAGAGCAATCCCAGGAAGGGTCAGAGGGTCCGCCCTCAGTGTTTCCAGTCTTCTGTGTGACCAGGTACTCTCCAATGGGCGGGTCCAGGCCAGTCCAGGAAGGACAGTTTCCAAGGCTGAGTCACCTGGCAGCTTGATAAGTTAGCTGTGACAATTAGGAAAATCAACCTTGCAGAGTGGAGTCCTGGGTGAGGTTACCTCTTACACACGAACTCTTTCATTACAAGGTGTGGCGCTGTCCTCCAGGATCACGCAAGTCTCCCCCAACACTGCCATTTCAGTAACTGCTCTCTCCACGCTCACTAGGTCTGATAATGGGGTGCCCTCCGACGGCTCTGTGTTAGGCACCGCAGGAAGCCCCAAACAACACGGGGCAGCTGAGACCTGAAATCGTTCCAGAGGTCAGAAACCCAAACCCAAAGCCTCTCCAGCACACACCAGAAAGGGAGAGCCGCTTGCTTTCACAGCCCTTAATAAGGAACAGTCGTCACCGTCAGCTTATGACCATTCATCCAAAGTGGCTTGAACATTCATAAAAATGTGTTTGTTTCTCACCCTCTCCCCTCCGGTGCCAGGAAGGCTGGTGCACTCACTCCCTTCCTTCCAGTCACAGGCGCAGCTTATCTCCTGGGAACAAGGCCTTCTCCTGGGCTGCACCTGCACCTCCCAGAGCTGTAAACACGCAAGTGGGGTTGGGACAGTGGGCGGGTATTCTTTCCAAGCTAGTGGAAAATTCATACAGCCAGTTTTTAAGGACTGGTCAGTGAGTGACTATGAAATCCAGAAATACACTGAAGCATGGTTTTCAATTTATGTCTGACCTCCCTAAATAAACTCTAAGTTCCTTGCTGGAAGATTCGTGTCTTAAATGAATCTCGATCTCTGGAATGCCAGACACAATATGCAAATCTCTCTTTAAGGTATGATGAGCACCTCTGTATTAGTTAGCATGCATTAGATCCTGTTTGGGCCAGACAAGGGGATGAGATGAGAGCGGTATAGACCTTGCTTCTCCTCAGTGGCTTAGGAGAGAGAGACAGGTAGTCGGAGCTGGTTGGTGCCTGCTCTGGGCTAGCTTCCAACAGCACAAGGAAAGAGGAGCCGAGCTGTTAGTCTGGCTTATGAAGACAGCCTGGCAAGAAGACACCGCGATGCTATCTTGGGTGGGGAGCCTGAGATTTTGCAGCCCCGTCCTGCGTTGTGTGTGAACAGATGTGATCTGGTCTCGTGGAAGAAAGGCCCTGTCCAGACAGGGTAAGCTGGACGGAGGGGACAGAGAGGAAGGGGGCATGCAGGTGCATTGCACACGGGGGATCTAAAGCGCAAGGAACCTCTGGTAAAGGGAACCCTGGGATACATGTTAACTCTGCCTGCATCATAAGCATCGCTGTGTGGCTCCAAGAAGAACAGGTCTCCACCATCAGACTGCAAGTCCCAAGTGAGCGTGCTGCTCTGCTCTGACCTGAATGTGATCACCAGAGTATCCTCCCTGGGCACAAGAAATGGAAGACAACGAACCCAGTCTACTGTTTGCTCCACTTTCTCTTTTTGTTTCTTTCTTTCTTTTTTTTCCATGTGTATGTATGTGGTGCACATATGTATATGCATGTTTGCACATGTGTGGGCACAGAGGTGTGAGGGTACCTGTAGAAACTCAAACCTAACATCTGGAGTTTTCCTTCATCACTGTCTATTTTAGCCACGGGGCAAAGTCTCTCAACTGAAGCCAGAGCACATGAATATGGCGATTCTAGCCATCCATCTTCTCTGGGAAGCCAACTGCAGCCTTCTGAGCTTTGGAACTATAGGAAGGTCACAGTGCCCATCACTTCCTCTACCCAGACGTACATGGGTGCTGGGGACCTGAAGTCGGGATGACACAGCAGCACAGCAGGTACTTTATTCAGTGAGTCAGGCTTCACCCACACCTGCCCCTCTTATATGAACACCAGTGCAACTGGACCAGGTCCCAACCCTCATGACCTCCTTCACCCGTAATCCTTCCCCTAAAGACGTGTTTCCAAGTGTCCTCACACAGAATGGACCTTAATGGAGGGCACAGTCCTGTAGGTTTGTTCCTTAAACTGGATATGCAGACAGAGCTACATTTTTCTAGATGTCTCTCAGTGAGGCCAACTTTCTCTACAACACACAATGGAACATGGTCGAAGTGACCCAGGGACCCTTGACAGCGGGTAGCTATTGGAGCTTTCTCTCTTAGCACTAGTGTACCTCCTCCAAGTAAGAAAATCTCATAATTTCCTCTATTAAATAACTGAATTTAATTATTTTTCATGCTCTGTGTGTGTGTACATTTGTGAGTGTGTGTGTACATGTGTGAGTGTGTGCTTGTGTGTGTGTACATGTGAGAGTGTTTGTGTGTATGTGTGCGTGTGCACGTGTGTGTGTGTGTGTGTGTGTGTGTGTGTGTGTATATGTGTGTGTGTACGTGTGTGAGTCCTGGCAGTTCTCGTTTATTTTTGCCCCTACTTTAATGCCCTTAACTTACAAACAACTGTTACTTTGGGAGGTCATGGCACACGGGAGCTATCATCTTAACTGTCAGGTCAAGCTTTCAAGTTGTCAGAGAAGTAAATCATCTCAGCAGCCACAGGGGTTCTAGAATTGCAAACTCTCTTGACAATTTGTTTACTGAATAACATCAACACAAGAAGACCCTAATGACGAAGGACAATCATACTGTGCAACCCTGGTGACAGAATTCTCTCTGATTCCAAGGTATTTTAGTAATGGTCTCATTGAAAAATGTAGTTTCTTGTGATCCCAATGTTATACAGATATTAACAGTTGTGTTTGAATGCTCACCTAGCTTCCACAAAGCACTGGGTTCATCCCCCATAAACCAGGGGCTGTGGGACTTACCTGGAATCTCAATCAAAAGGTGTGTGCAGAAGGGTCATGAGTCCAGGTTGCGTCTGGTTCCACAGTGAGTGAGTTCGAGGCCAGCCGAGGCTACCTGAGACACTGTCCCGAAAGGAAAAAAAAATATAGATGTTAAATTAAGCTCAAGTTGACAAGTTGTGTTTTTCATTTGTTTTGTTCTTTGTTATTTTATGTATTTAATTTTCAGCTATTTCAACTCTGTGCTAGGAATGGAACCCAAGGCCTCAGAAAAGGCAAGTATTTTATCACAGAACCACAACCCAGGCTTCAAATTAATAACTCATTAGATGATTCATGTTTAAGGCCACAGAGGCTTTTTTTTTTTCTAGAAGGAAAAATGGAGGTGACATAATTTTATTTCCTCAGTTTGAAACAGTCCATTGTCCTAACTTCTTAGACCTCTGGACAATGGCTGTGATCATGCATGAGACTGATTTGTTATTTCTGTGTTGGACTTCCTCCTCCTCCTCCTCCTCCTCCCCCCCCTCTTCCTCCTCCCTCCTCCTCCTCCTCCTCCTCCTCTTCTTCTTCTTCTTCTTCTTCTTCTTTTCTTCTCTTTTCTTCTTCTTCTTTCTTCTCTTTCTTCTCTCTTCTTCGTCTCTTCTTCTTTCTTTTCTTCTTCTTCTTCTTCTTCTTCTTCTTCTCAGAACCCCGGTGCTATTTTGTTTTTAAATTTCAATTTATTTTTAAAATTTTATTCACTTTCTATCCCAATTGCAGCCCCTCACTCCTCTCTTCCAGGGCACCACACTCCCTTACTCTTCCCCCCTATGCCCCGCCCCTAGTCCACAGGGAGGGGGTGCCCTTCTCCCCTAACAACTGACCTCAGCCTAACAAGTCTCATCAGGACTGCCTCTTCCTCTTCCTCTGTGGCCTGCCAAGGTTGCCCCACCAGGGGGAGTGAGCAATGAGCATACAACAGAGTCCTGGCAGGGACAGCCCCTGCTCCCTTACTAGAGGAACCCTGTGGAGACTGAGCAGCCTATCAGCCATGGCTAAGCAGGGGGTCTAGGTCCTCTCCATGCATGGCCCTCGGTTGGTACATCAGTCTCTGCATGCCGCCCTGGGCCCAGATTTGTTGGCTCTGTTGGTCTTCTTGTGGAGCTCCTGTCCCCTCCAGGTCTTTCTGTCCCCCAACTCTTCCATAAGACTCCCTGCACTCCACACCAAAGTTTGCCTGTGAGTCTCAGCATCAGCTTCAATCTTAAGAAAAGAACAAAATTTGCTTGGGAGTTAGTTGGGTAAAGAGTGGGGAGGCTGTAATTCTGTAGTGCACTCAGTGATCACACCTGTAGCACAGTTCTCAGCTTCAGCGGGAAAACCCATACAATCAATACAAATTGTACCATGCGCTCACTGTGGGAGGTAGCCGTGGATGGTGAGGGGGCTGGTGCCCGCTCTGGGTGGGGGGCTGGGCCTGGTGCCCGCTCCAGACAGCACTTGCATGCCTGAATCTCTGTGTTTAGTTGCAAACTAAGCCAGTTAAATTCAACAAATGAGAAGCCATCACATTACACGCCACTATCCAACAGACACAATAGAGTAAAACATTTTAGTATTTATTAACTTATATGTATATTTTTAAACAGGGTCTCACGCAGCCCAGTCTGGCCCTGCACCCATTATTAGCGAAGTCTTATCTCTCAAGTGCTGGGACTACAAGTGTGCGTGGCCCCAATGTCAAGCGTAATCAAAGATTTGGGAAGTCAGAATTATTGCTTCGTGGAGATAAATAAAAACCCTCAGAGGCTACTGGTTTGTGATAAAATTTTAAGAAGATGCTTTTGTGATGTTTCTGGGAAGATGTTCACATAGCCAATGAGGACTGCAATGATGACTTGACTGTGCTTTCACAAAGCAGAAGTAGACAATATGTAAGCGTGTGGTTACTTATTCCCACAAGTCCACCTGCTCACACATGCGTGCCTGCTGCACGCCTGCAAAGTGCTCCCAGCTTCGTGTTATGGGCAGGGGAGGCAGCATCACCACAAGGGAGTTAGCTGTCTGTCGTAAGAGCTCTGGACACCAAATTTGTACATACAAGCAGAAGTTTGCCAGAGCTAATCAGATAATTATACCCTAGGCAACCAGTGTGCGGGACAAGTGGAGAGTTTTATTTTCTTTGCTTCATGTTTCAGCCTTGCTAAAAATTAGGCACTGAGTAAAATCTCAGCCTGGGGGTGGGGGCGGTTGGCTTATAATTGCCTGTGTTCACTAAAATGGGTTAGGAGTTTATGGGAATCAGTTATATTCTGTGACACACTGTGAAATGACGTCACACTGAGGCAGCGAGTGGCGGCCCTGCACCACCTAGCACTGCCTCGTGCCTTCTCCAACACGAAAGGCCCTGTGTCTCTTAAAATGCATAGGTGAGGAGGCCTCACATCTATGCAGCTTATTATTCTGTGGTTACATGTGTGGGTTTTAACATGGACTCACATGTAAGCCAGTCTACACCTAATATTTTAACAGGGAGAAGACTGGTTGAAACCTTTAATGTCCAACACTCCTCTCACTGATTTTTAGAAAACTTTCTATATACTTCTAATGGGCTTTTAAAATACGTGTAACTGCCAGAAATAGCCGCTTTATTTTAAAAGCTCACTGTTAGGGCATGTTTGCTAATCTGACATCAGGGAAAAGTCAGGTTCAAATTTCATGCTTTGGAAAGCAATAAAAACCACCACCTGGAAAATCCAGGGTGCACTGTTATTTAAAGCAGGTGTGTGGCTGGGGGATACAGTGAATCTAGGTAGGAAGACCCAGGGCCTGGGAGGGCAGCGGCTCTGCACAGGGCCTCTGCCATCAGAGAAGCTGCTTGGATGACCGTCGGTGTCCACTGTCTTGAGGAGAGACGTGGCCATTTGTGTTATGGCTAGGGAGCCATTGCAGTCAAATCAAAGAACCCAAAACAGCAGGCCTGTGTGTTTATGATCTCAAATACTAGGGGGCATAACCATAAATCTTTTCTATGTTTGGTTTTTTCCCTTGGCCAAGGGCTGGATCATGAAAAGAAATGCTATATTCTACCAGAAAGACTTCCCAGGGCTCCAGAGCCACCTTGCAAAGTCTCTCTGAACAGATCTCACAGGAGCAGTTTCTGGACTCCAATCCACCTACCACACACTGACCACTAGTGACATCTGAGCAGAAATGGCGGCCTGATGCCATTGTCTGCAGGTGATCACACTGCCTGGGAAGCAGAGACCCTCCTCTTGGAGAGCCAAGTTCTAGCTCCGTTTTTACCAACGGCCTTGACCTAGCTCTGCAGTGTGTCTGCTGTTGCTCTGCCAAAGCTGTGCTTCCTCATGTGCCATAAAAGTCTCTTCCCATCTCCAACAAGTCTGCAGGAGTGCACATGCACACACACACACACACACACACACACACACACACTACATGAGTCACTGTCATGGGAAACCTGCTACATGGGCAGAGATAGACTCCTGCCTATCAGTGAGATGACGGTGCTTAAGGTGGGGCCAAAGTTTGCTGCAGCTCAGTACAGCAGAGAGAGGGTGCCTGCCCCAACCTCTCATCTCCACGTATGTTGGCTGTGAGTGGGGATGGGCGGGTTAGCCTTTCCAGATGGGGAGCCCTTTGAAGCTATTCGGGGTTGCAATAAAATGACAAGGCAGGGAAACTTGTGCCCAAGGTTCTTCCATTGTTTTCTCTTACCCCACCCCACCCCCGCCACAAAAAGAGATCCCAAGAAAAGTTTATCTTTGATAAGTGATTTAAAACAGATCATGTAGACTTTCTTTCTGAACTCAGGATGGAGTGGTAGTGCCTACACCTCCTTGCTCAGGTGGGGGCCCTCCAGGAGAGTGCAGTGTCGGTGCTCAGCTCTGTGTTTCTGCTTTGCCAGCACATGGAGGACAGCCCTGTGCATCACTCGCATGCTGAGGTTTGGGAAGCTGGTTCGAGTCCCTCTCTCACTAGTGCCTGTCACGCTCAAGGAGCCAGCAGGTACACTGTTCTTAGGTGGTAGTGGAAAGTCTGCTCCAATGAAATCTTCCCAGAGTGAAAAATGTAAAAATATGCAAAGAAAATGTTTTAGTTGAGTGGCAGCAGTCCTAGCACCCCAAACTGCGTGTGTCTCACACTCCGGGCATCCTCTAGCTCCAGTCTATTGTCCCATCTCTTTCCCACATCATGTCTCCATTCTTCATTTCTGCTTGGCCTGAGGAATGAATCTGTCAAGCTAGTTCCATTTTCTTAATAGTTAGGAACAAACAGCGGACATCACAGCCCCTTTACAACAGCAGGGAATCAAGAAGCGCTGCACAGTGTGAACCTAGTGATGGCTAAGCTGTGCACTCCGGCTGCTACAGGCACAGAGTTTCCGTTAAGGATCTGGGGGGTACAGTGGTGTGTGTGTGTGTGTAGAGGGAGGGATCTTTAGGTAAAATTCTAAGCCAGACAGTGAAGCTCTTGTTTGTCATTCTGGCCTTTATCTATCATTTATCTATCTATCTATCTATCTATCTACCTACCTATTTCAACTTTGACTTTTGTGTCCTTTTGACATTTGAAAGAAATATCAGACGCAGAGTTCAGTCAGAGTGTGGTGACACAAAAAGCAACATGGCTTTGACGATAAAGCAACGCTCTGCTAAGGACGCTACATGGCTTAAGATCACCAAGGACTCTACGGCACAGTCGTGATCTCCCCACAGCCATGCTTCCTACGTTCTGGTTCAAACTCCAGATGCTTCTTGCACGTCGCTCCTCAGATGAGGTGGGAAAAGGCGTGGTCCTGGCCGTCCCGGAAGCTGGTCTGACTTGGTCCAGGCCGTCTCGGAAGCTGGTCTTCCCAGGCCACAGTCAAACTTTCTAAAAGGTCAGTGTCATGCCCTACTAGTCTGAGCATCTTATTTGAGAAGATGTTTTCAGCATGGCACTTGTTTTTTATATGTTCTATTAGCTATTGTTAATTAGTTTTGTTTTTTGTTTTTTTTGTTTTTAGCAAACGCAAGAGGCCTTAGATGTGACGACAACACAACTGAGACACCTGCCGGAGCCTAGCTAACCTCTGGTAGAAGCTGGAGTCTGACAAATGGCCTATTGACACTGAAAGTGTTTTATACTTTTAATTCAGGGGCCATGAAACTTTTCCTAATTTATCACTCAGTACAGCTTGTGTCCAGCTAGCCTCTGATGCTCATGCTTCCAGTCCAGGAGCCCTCTCACCTGGGCCCTGACGTCCTGATAGCCTGCTGGCATCTGGCCTTCACCTGTCTCATCAGGCCCTTTTATACCCACAGGGTCTCCAGCTGCCCGAATCGCGGGATTAATCTCTCTGAAGCACTGTTTCCACAGTTTTACCGGCTGGTGACTTCAGAAGCAACAATGGCTGCGTCTTGACTGTCAGAAGAAAATGCATGGTAGTCTGGGTGGCACAACTGTGTTCTTCAAAACTTCAACATGGAAATAAAGATGGAGCTAGAAAGAGTTCTGTCCTCATGGCTGAGGTAAGGGTTGCCTTTGCCTCACACACAGAGCTGGGTACATTACCAGACTGCCCAGCAGGCCCTGGAGAACAGATTCATTCCAACAGCACAGACAGGCAGCTAGGAACCAGGACAGTTGGGCCAGCCGCTGCAATGCTGAGAACAGAGTGTCTGAACCAGACACTCCCTTCCTGGTGAGTGGGTCCCCTCTGACACCAGACTGTTTATCAGAGGGTGTGTGGGAGAGCAGAACTGGAAAAAGGAAACTGATTGTTGCCAGGAGGAAATGTGTGTCATGCTCACACAGTCAGAGCTGACCTCCTCCACCCAAGCAGAGCAGAGCAGGGGCAGCCACAATCTCCTGAATCAAAGCTCCGGGCCTGGGAGTGAGGCTTCCCACGCCTCAGGCTTTAAGGCAGAGGGTCTTTTTGAGCACTAAAGACAAGTGTGAGCTATTGGTGAAGGTGCAACACAAACGGTGCCTCAAACTCTAACCCACAGCCAGCATCATGACACAGACTTGAAATCTCATCACTTGAGAGGCAGAAACAAGAGAGCCAGGAGTCCAAGGCCAGCCTTGGCTATGTATAGTGGGTTACATAAGAAAACAAAACAATATTTCTACAATACCAAGAACTGAAGCTGTGAAAGTCCCTTTCTTGCCTACAAGTCCCACTACCATCTTTTTGTTTGCTTTTGTTTCTTTGGTGCGTGTGAGGTATGAGTGTGTGTGTGTGTGTGTGTGTGTGTGTGTGTGTATGTGAGGTGTGTGTGTGTGTGTGTGTGGTGAGTGTATGTGAGGAGTGTGTATGATGTAAGTGTTTTAGTGTGTGTGTGTGTGTGTGTGTGTGTGTATGTGAGGAGTGTGTGTATGCTTGCATATGTGTGAATTTCTGTATGTGCGCACAATTGTATGTGGGTGTGCATATACATTATTGTAGACAAAGATATCCTTGAAGGTGACCTTGAGACAGTGCTATTCATTGGCCTGGAGTTGATGGATTAACTTAGACTGTCTGGCCACGAAGCTTGCTGCCTCCATTTCCCCGGTTCTGGCATCCCGGGCGCACAGCACGTACACCTGGCTTTTCACATGTGTTTTGAGGGAACTTAGATGAGGCAAGCTCCTCACTGGCTGAGCTAATCCATTTTGTTTGGTGTTTAACAGCGTGCAGGATGGCTTTGAACCTCAGCCTAGGTGCTGGCATGGCAGGCAAGGTCACCACTCCCTGCCCCCCGCAGGACCTTGACAGCCACTGCACAGCGCCCCCATCTGCGCCTTTCCGATGACTCTCATTACCTTCTTTGCAAAATCAACTTTTGTCGGTGAGACAGGAGTCAGGAAAATACCCAGAAGCATATGGGCCAGCTAGACCAGCAAACAGGACAAGACAGAGCCTGTTTCAAACATGGCAGACGGTGAGGACGACACCTGAGGTTGTCCTCTGCCTTTCCTAAGTGTAGCACATGAACATACCTGTCACACACACACACACACACACACAATGTGCGCATATGCACACGCACACATGCAGACACACATGATTTAAAATTATCAAGAAGTTCACACCTAAGAAGGGAGAATAAATGGTGGGCGTCAGAACTGTCTAGAGTTTCTTTCATTGGACAGCAAGGAGGTTATTTTCTCCCTCTCATTGGTGACAGTTAAAGAGCTAGCTGTATGGATTCTTTGCCATTCCCCATAACTGTATGCCATGGTCCCAGATGACGACACAAGTCCTGAGTAATCGGACCATATTACAGCCACCGGGAAGAAGAATGGATCTGTGGTGGAAACTTACAGAAAGACGCATCAAAACTGTTGCTTATATCCCATTAGTTAAAAAAAAAAAAAAAAAAAAAAAAAAAAAAAAAAAAAAAAAAAGACAGGAAAGTGTGGTGCATGCCCACTGATGCTAAGCTGTTGAAGACCAGATGTTGCATTGTGATGTGAGTGTCCCCCAAGGCTCCTGTGTTGAAGGTTTGGGCCCCAGCTGGCAGCAATTTGGATGCCTGGGCTCCATCAGCAGAGGGTGTCGAGGGCAGCCACGTCAGGTGGGACATGCTTTTGGTGGGTGTGTCTTGCCCTGGCCCTTCCTGTCTGCCTTTCTGCTTCCCTGTGGTGAGCAGTTCTGCCCTACTACACCCCTCATTATGAGCCTCCTCCACCTTACCACAAACTGAAAAAAAAAAAAAAAATGGGGCCAAGCGACCATGGAGAGAATCCTCTGACAGAACCAAAGGGATCTTTAAATTGTTCCTGGGTGTGTGTCACAGGAGGAAAATACTAGTGCACCAAGTTGTTAATTTTGTGGGGGGAAAAAAGAGCAGGATAGTATGGGGGCCAACGGGGAAGCTTTGATCGGCCCACCTCGAATGACGCTTTACCTACTATCCCACTTTTATACCAGAAAATCCCAGGCACCGGAGAACCCCGCTAAGACCACTTGCTTAAGGGCCAGGTGGTAACAGCCCCTCAGCTGTGCCATTACAGCACAAAGGAGGCCACAGTGATCCCCAAGTCGGGGAGGGCGGCTGGGCTGCAACGGCGGCTTATTCCCAAGCCAGGGGTGGCCAGGTTTGCCCGAGGACCCACGTTCTGACCAGGGTCGTGACGTTCTGCACAGCCAGTGAGTCTCATGGCAGCGCACATGCTGCCTGCTGCCCCTCGCTGTGCGCCAGGACCTGGGCCACAGCTAGAGTTTTTTACTGGTTGGAGAAAAACAACTTCTTCAAAGTATGATTCTTATATTAAAGCTCATTCCAAGAAAGAAAATAGAGCTCAGCTGAGGTTCGTCAAGAGACAAAGACGTGTTCACTGTGAATGGAAAGGAATCAAAGGTGGGAAAAGTGTGTCTGCATGCATGTGTGCAATGTGAGCACGTCTATGTGTGTATTTATACATAAGTATGTGTGAAAATGTGTATATGTGCATGAATACCTAAGTATATGTGTGCATGTGTCATATATATGTGTGTGCACATGTGCATGTGTATATGTGCCTGTGTACATATGTATTTGTGTGCACATATATGAATATGTATGTGCACACATGCATGTGTGCTGTGGTGTGTGCACATGCATGCATGTGTACATATATGTATGTGTGTGTGCATGTGTGTGTGTATGTGTATGCATGTGAGTGTTTATGATGATGGTGAGAGTAGCAAGTGGGGAAGATCTGAGGGACTAATTAGGAGTGAAAATCGCAGGAATCTGGAATGGTCCTGGGTCTCTATACTTTAAGGGGAGGCCCGGGGAGTCCCGGGGGTCGCAGAGTCCCAGGAACGGGCTAGTTCTCACAGTCGGGGATGCTGACTGAATGCCAGGTAGGGAGGCGTTCCTTCACTACAAGCCATTCTTTCTTTTCTTTTGGGGTCAGCGCCCTCACTGCACTCATCCCTGTGTCTTTGAAACGCTCTGGGGAAGTCTTGTATGCCTTCCCTGGCAGCCCACAAGTAGGCAGACAAGACGCTGATGATGAGGAAATGTTTCCCATTGATTTTGCTTTCAGAAGCACACGTGTGACCTAGGCCGGGGCTGTGCTCTATCAAAGAAATGGAATCCCCAGGCCTAAGCCGTTAAGTGATAACCAGCTGCACCTTGTTTCCACATAGGGAGTGGAGTTTCTAGCACTTTCTGTGACCTGTTTCCTACAGAACTTTTCCAGGAAAGACACCAAGGGAAACAGGAAACGTTTTCACTTCATGTTCCCTTTTTAAAGGAGCCTCTATATTTATTTCTCTGACCTTTTTTTAAAAAAGGTTTTATTTTTAACTACATGGCTCTGTGTATGGGTCTGTGTACGTAAGGACGGTTGCTCTCTGAGGCCAGAAGAGGGCATTGGGTAGCCAGGAACAGGAGTTACAGGGGTTTTGAGCCATCTGATGTGCGTGTGTGCGAAACCTGACTCAAGTCCCTGGCGAGCACAGTGCACGTGCCCTACAGGCCGAGCCATCGGGGTCCTGTCCCTTCTGACTTTTTGAAGCTTCAGAGACAAGAGCCTTCAAACCACACACAGCAGCCAACTTGCTCATAACCAGCGTTCACTGTCAGTCCCCAGGGACGTCAGGGCCTCTGGCTGTGTGCTTTCGATACTGGCACTGCCTTGTCACCCACTGTTCCTCCAGAGCAAGTAATCAGGAAATTAAGGACTCTCCATGGGTCCTTTAAGAAGCCGAAGAGAGCAGAAAGGAATGGCACACGACGGACTAGTTAGCCAAGCCAACGAGGGAGAAAATCAACTGTAAAGGAGCTTTATTCGGGTGCCAGCTCCCAAATAGTGACACGAAGATTTGTATTTCTTTATGTATGCTTAGGCCTTAGAGCTCGGCTTGTGCCCAACTGGCTCATAACTCCATTAACCGGCTTACACTAGTCTGCGTTCGGCCACAGGCTCCACTCCCTCCTCCTTCATTCCTCACCAGCTTCTTGCTTCCTCCCTCTCTAGTCCCCACCTGGGACCCTTGCTCAGCTCATTGGCCATCAGGTTTTCATTAAAACCAGCCGGAAGGCGATGGGAGAACAACGGTTACAAAGCACTGAGATAGGAGATGCTCCGCAGAAACCCCAGCGCCGAAGTCCGCCTGGGCCAGACCCACACCCACAGAAGTCAGAATGTGGGTATACAAGGAGAATCATCCACAGTGCGCAAGGACATCGCCCCAACACCCAACAGCTCAGAGGGGAAGCGCGCTCTGATGAGCCTGACGCTCGGCCACTCCTGTCTTAGCTGCAGGCAGAAGGACAAGTGACTGTCGGTCCTGATGCTGCAGAACCTCAAAGGCTGATTCCAAGATCTCACATGACTGAAGGAGGAGAGAGCTGGACCATCAGCAAGCAAAGTGTTTTAAGAATGCTCTCGACTTTTCTGAATCCTTAGGGAG
This sequence comes from Acomys russatus, assembly GCF_903995435.1. Lineage (NCBI taxonomy): Eukaryota > Metazoa > Chordata > Mammalia > Rodentia > Muridae > Acomys > Acomys russatus. Next base: position 70,019,712 of record NC_067149.1, on the reverse strand, counting down.
GGAAAAGTAAGAAGTACCCAGTAGCCAAAACACCAAAATTTCACATGGATGTATGGATGGCAGTCAGCCAGAAACTCCTGCTGGCTTTCCGCAGTGGTGGTGATGGAGCTCTCAGTTCCCTTCTGCAGTCACACACTCGGGGCTTGAACTGACCTCCTGTGTGGAGGCAAAGCTCGCTGGCAAGGCACTGTAGCATCTTCTAAGCTCCCTGCCTCACATCTGTCGAGATGTGATAGTTAATATTCGTCTTCAGTTTGACTGGCATTGGAATCTCCCCCCCCCCATCTCCAGGAGACACTCCTCTGGAACAAAATGCTTCCAGAGAGATTTAACAAAGGAGAGAAGGCTCACCCCACAAGCTGGGATCCCAGACTAAGTAACAAGGGGAAGGCAAGCTGAGAACCAGTTCTCTCTTCTCCATCCACTCTGCTCTGCTTCCTGACTGAAGAAGCAGTGTCAGGAGCCACCCGAGGCTCTTCCATCGCACCTTTCCCACCGTGAACCAAACCCTTATTGTGAGCCAGAATCAGCCCCTCTTGCCTTAAGTTATTTCTGCTAGGTGTTTTGTCACAGGAATAAGCAACTCGGTCCACAGGAACTACTCACCTGGCTGGCAAGAGAAAGGGGGAAACTGTTCAGCGTAGGATCTCCTTCCTTCTCCTAAACATGGCCAGTCTGCAGGGAGAATGTGCCTGAGTTTGGCCTTGGCATTAAGGAGCTCACTTGCTTGTGTCTGTAATCCGTAACTTCTGCTCTGACTTTACCACGCAAGGAGGCACTGTTTCCCACACGGTAACCCCTGACTATTCCCTGGCTGGCCCAGCCTTCAGACAGGACCGAGGATGTTTACTGTTAGCCTTGCTTGCCCTCCTCTCCAGGGCTGGTCCAGTAGACCGTGACTTCTAGAAAAGATGGGAATGGAATTTGCATATAAAACCCAGAGTGAGTGATGCCTGAGGCCTTGACAGAGCCTGGATTCCAGCTCAGAGCTTGAGAGTGATGCCTGAGGCTGGAGCCTGGATTCTAGCTCCGAGCTTGGTCTTCCACAGAGGGCAAGCGGCCCTGACCTTGGCTGTTGGCTTCCATTCTTTGAACTCTCTTTAGATCGGTTCCTCATTCATTCCAGCTGTCTGGGCTCAGCAAACCGTAGCCCATGGGCCAAATACCTTCTTTTGTCTGGTTTTGTGTTGTTTAATCTTAGTGTAACACATCTGTTAGAAGGTAAGTTGAGGCACAATAAAAATTTAAAGAGTGTTTTTGAGCAAACAATGAGTCATGGGTCGAGCATCTACAAACCATCCATGGTTGGGGACTCGGCTGAAGAAGCTCAGGAGAACAGCTTTTACAGGGAGAATGTGGATGGAATACAGAGAAAATATCTGCTTACGGCTGTAAAGTTCTCTTGTTTGGTCTGCCCCACTATAAACTTACTAGTTATATGACTTGAGTTTATGGGCTGCTTCCAATTGGTTGAGTTTAATTCTGTTTTTCTTTAATATAGACTTTTTACAAGAAACAGCTCAAGCTAAGTTTCACTCCTGTTTGCAAATCAAGCCAGGCTGCAGACACTCTCGAGACCTGAGCGGCCGGCCCATCTGTACAGGGAGCTTTTCGGGCCTCATCTCAATTTCAGTTTACTAGAACACAGTCCAGCCCGTCTCCTTCCCCACAGGTCGTGGGTGATGCTTACATGTTACTGCAGCTGAGCTAGAACTGATGCGGCCGGGAGGGTCCGCTAAAGGGGCAGAACAGAGAGGGAGGGGGCTTCCTGCATCAACAGGGGCCGGGTAGCTCAACAGCTGTGTCCTGTACACCAAAGGGGCTGAGAGCCTAATAACGATTAGTCCATGAAGCTGCGTGTCCTAGTCATCTTAATCTAGAGCCAAAGGTCTAGAAACTCACTGAAGCTGAGTCCACACTGGAAAGCCAAAGAAGACGGAGTCTGCCGTCTGCCGTCAGCCGTCAGCCAGGGACATGGGTGGTAGCAGGGGACAGACGCACTCACTCAGAAGGAAGATGCGAAGGTAGGCAGCCTGGCTTTCTCCTCAGACCTCTTTACTTCCGGGCTGCCTACTGGAAGGTAGGTCTTCCTCCCTCAGACAGTCCTGTCTGAAAATGCCTCACAGACAGTGTAGGCCAAGCCTGAATCCTGCCACCTGATGGTGGGCTTTAACGCCACATGTACCTAGAGCCATGGTGCTATTTTTGTTTTTTTGCTTTCTTAATATTTAATTAATTTGTTCAGATTACATGTCAATTGTTTTCCCCTCACTTGTATCCTCCCATTCCTCCCTCCCTCCCACTTTTACCCTACTCCCCTCCCCTAGGTCTGTGACCGAGGGGACCTCCTCCCCCACTATATGGTCACAAGCTATCAAGTCTCATCTTGGTAGCCTGCTTATCCTTTCTCTGAGTGCCACCAGACCTCCCCACCAAGGGGAAGTGGTCAGATAGGAGTGAGGGCTGACTCTGCCACAATGCTATTTTCTATGTGGAAATATTTACCAGCCCAATCACTCGTAGGCCCCTTACTTCAATCTCCTCTGCTGTTACATAACCAAAATCTATTGACAATCAAGAGAGTTTGCCTCTGGAGTTTGTGGTGTCAGCTTGATGGGGTGGGGTGACAAGGCAGGCCTGACGCAAAGGCTGGTTGACGTCCTCTGTGTGAGAGCGTGGAGATAGATAGTGACAGTTTACTCACAGAAAAACAAACAACTCCCTCATGGAGCAGCATGAGAAAAAGGCCCTACCATGTGCTCCCACGTTACAACCTGCACTGGGCAAAAGAGCAAAAAGGGATATGACCAAAATCTTCAAACAAAGCCCCCTAGCTGCCATAGGCCACCATTCCCCTTGGGGAGATGGAAATATTACAGCAGACAGTAGGTTTTCAGACTCCGACATTTTAAGGAAAAAAAAAAGTTTTCAAGCCTGAAAATGAGATGAAAGGCCAAGATATGATTCCATGTCTATGCTTTAAGGAATTTTCTGGAAAGGAAAGGCAAGACTTCGTAGTGTTAGGTACAGAGCTGGGCCACAGGAAGCCACTGAGGAAGAATGCAACTGGCAGTTTTTGCTGAGGGAGAGCAGGGGACTCCAGGCCGACTCCTGACTTTGATGCCGGGGAAGGGAAAGCAACCATGCTAGGATGCTGGCAGAAGGCCAGTTGGACCCGGACTCCATGTCCTGCAGAGGGAAGAGGCAGAGCCTTTCTCCACGCAGGTTGCATATGTTTGGAGAGCGGGCATGCTGGGTAAGTCTACTCAGGCTCCTTTCAGTGGCGCTGCTCCAAGCAGAGGTGTAGGACAGTGTCACTGAGAAGCCGCAATCTAGACAATCAGCTGCTGCGGTGACAAGAGCCAGCTTAAGGCAGCAAGGGTTTAATCCAGCTCAACGTTCAAGGGATTTCAAAGTCCACTGTGGCGAGGATGGCTTGGCAGCAGGAGCGGCAGTCCAGCTGGTCGCATTGCGTCCGTATTCTGGAAGCAGAGTGGGCAGGAAGCGGGGCAGAGCTATACAGCCTCAAGGCCTTCCCACGGTGACTCACTTCCTCCAGCAAGGGCCATCCTCCTGAAGGCTCAACAACCTTCCCAAACAGCGCCACCGGCCAGGGGCTGCGTGCTTAAGCTCACGAGCCTATGAGGGACATCCCACAACACATCCCAACCACACTATAAGCCAAAGGCCCAGCACAGGTGTCGTCTGTTATACAGCTGATGAGCTGTCGGTCAGGCCTGGCTAATGTGGGAGCAGAGGAGGTAACTCACGGTTGTCCACGGGACTGGACACTATGACACTTTAGCTCAAAGAGTTAGATTTATATTTAATTTGCAGCACATACACATATGAACAAATTTTTACATTTTCTCAGATTTGGTTACTTCATTTATACGATTCTTGTTGACAGCAAATATATAAAGCTACATGAAAACACCTCATGTCATAGCTAACATTGTATAAAACACGCAGAAGTCACTAAGTGAGGTTCTTTCTGACAATAAGAGAAGAAAGCCTCATAGCCAGAAGCCTGAATTTCATTAAAAAAAATGTGTCCTAAAGGTCACAGCCCCCTCCAACCCCACATCCCTTTGTTTAACCTAGAAAAAAAAAAAGGCCAAGACAAACCACAACTGTAGAAACTCCTATATATAACAGAGTTACCGAATGTCACAGTAAACACTTTAAAATCCATGAACTGAAACAAAAAGACAGGGCAGCAACAGAACTGTAAATTAAAAAAAAAAAAAAAAAAAAAAGAGGAGGAAGAAGAACACAGCCTGGCCCAAGTGCCAGGAGGATTTGACTGAATGAATCACAGAAAAGGGAATGAAATGTGTGGTTTCTGCTTACACAACACATGCTGCACCCTCTGAATCAGAGCCGTAGATGCCTCCAAAAAAGGTAAGACAAACTCTGTCTGCCCCCAAGTCAAGGAAGACTGGAGCTTAGCGGAGGAGCTCAGGCCAGTGTGCTAGGAGGCAGAGGCAGTGCCACGCTTCCTCTGTGCCTCCCACACAATAAACACCGTGTCCTCTGACCTCTGTCTGGAAACCAGACTCCTAGATGTGAGAGTAACAAGCAGAGAGGAGGGCATGGGTTGGCTTTGTGTGCTAGGGTCATTTTAGCCATCCAATATGAGATCTGCAAGAAGGAGCAAAGGGGCTAACAAGCCAGGCCTGAGAGATTTATTTCCTTCTTTCCCTTTTATTTTCTATCTGATGGGTCTTGTGTACCCCATGCTATCCTCTAACTCACCATGTGACCAAGGATGGCCTTGAATTCCTGATGCTTCTGCCTCTGCCTCCTGAGCACTAGGACTGCAGACATGTGTCGCCACGCCCAGTTTACAGTGCCGGGTACTGAACCCAGGATGTCACACACTCTAGACAAGCAATCTACCAACTGAGCCGTGTTCTCAGCTCCCGGGTGCTGTCTTTGTCAAGGAATGCTGGCTGAATCTCAGTTTGTTCATAAAACTAGACAACCCAAGACGCAGAAGATCCTGCTTAAGACGTGCGCGCGCACCGCACCAGCGAGCGAGTGGGGAGGCCCCTCCTTACTGTCAGGGTCGTGGTGGGTCGGAAATGGCCACACACTCCAACGCTCTCACCTCTGCCAGCACCTGCTTCGGTCCCAGCATTCATTTCTACCTGTGCCACTCCTCTCCATCCGCAGGCCTGCGAGACAGAAGAGAAAAGCCGCCTGCTGCCCAAACCCTCAGATAAAATGAGGTCGCGGCTGTAGACCCTGCCGTTCAATGGGATGAAAAGGGGGTGAAGGGTCACTGCTCTAGATCAAGGGTCAAGTTCAAGGCGTAAGACTACGCCAGGCTCTTGGCTCTGCCCCCAAGGCACCACCGCGCTTGCAGCTGAGTACTCTTTATCAGTCTATTTCCGGATAGTAGAACAGAGATGAGCCGGCCCTGGGGCAACGCTCCCGGCTTCTCTCCTGATTTAAGAACTGTGTGTGGCAACGAAGAACTGAGGGTGGTTTGTAGCTAACGACCACAAGGAAACTGAAGCCCAAGAAGCCCACCAGCCCACAATCACAAGGAACAGAGTTACGCCAACGCCACAGTGTGCCTGGGAGAGCGCCGTGCCGTCTGATTGGAGCCCTGTGGGACCTGAAGCTAGGGGTGCACCTCAGCAGTATCTGTGTTCATCACACGCAGACAGTGCCAGACAATAACGGGCGTGGTGTTCGAAGCAACAAGAGCTACAGTGACGTTGCCATGACTGTGGAAACACACAAATCAAATTTCACAGCTGCGCATGGAACTCGCCCTGCATCTTATTGCAGGCTCAGATCCACTTCCCTGCGCACAGAGATTATTTTGAAGCCAATTTTATATATCATATAATTTTTCACACATAAATGATTTTTATCATTTGTCTTGGAAATGTAAGAGCTCTCTCATATGACAATCAGATGGCATTATCATGCCTGATGGGTGAAATTAACTTTAATTTCATCATTCATCGTTCCGGCACCTCCAATTACCTTGTGAATGTTGTTCTATAATTATTTGTCTTAGTTAGAGTCACTATTGCTGTGATGAAGCACCGTGGCCACCGACAACGTGGAAAGGAAAGGGTTTATTCGGCTTCCATATCCTGAGTCACAGTCCACTGCGGAAAGCCAAGGCAGGAATTCGACTGGGAAGAGCCAATGTCAGGAGCCGAGGTGCTGCAGAGGCCACGGAGGGGTGCTGCTTACTCTTGCTCTGCATGGATAACTCATCTTGCCTTTACAAAACTGGGGACCACCAGCCCAAGGGGGGCACCATGCACAGTGGGCTGGGCCCCTCCCACATCAACCACTAATTAGGAAAACGCCCCACAGCCTTGCCAGAAGCCTGTTCGTATGGAGACATCGTCTCAACTGAGGCGCCCTCCTCTCAGGCCCCACGCGCCACAAGGCCATACGTGAAGGACTTTATAGAGTCAGAGACCAAGTCCTAAAGACACGGCGAGCCAAGCGGGAAAAGCAGAGGATGAAGAGAGAGATCTACAGCGGAATGCAGTGACATGGAAGGTGTCAGCTAGAGCCGGGTGAAGCTCAAGTTGGCTCCTCAGCAGAGGAGAGAGAGCGGGGTGGGGGGGGGGCAAGACAGTGGAGAGAAGAGTAAAGTTCCCTCTAAAATGTCACTCACAGCCTTGTGTTACTGGAAAGGGCAACTGACGCTGTAAAGGAGAGAGAGATGTTCTCCTAGCTCCAGCTCAAGTTGAGGTGACTGTAAGAGGCGTGCAAGGAGCAGAGAGAGAGTTTCATGTATACATTTCACCACTAATGAAGAAAAGGCCATGAATTTGAGAAGGGGAGGTACATGGGAGAGATTGTGGGGGAATGGTGTAATTATATTCTAATTTCAAAAGATAAAATAAAAATAATTTTTAAAAAGGGATGAAAACACTTGGGGAGGAAATGCTAGATTCCTAGATAAATTGTTGCACTCCAAGAAAAATAATGAGTGGTGACATTAAATACATACACACACTCACACACACACACCACACACTCACACACTGCCATACACTCACACCACACATACACACATACCACACTTTCATAAAACACACACACACACACACACACACAAATACACACACATACACCGAACCCCCTCGCCCCCACCACACAAAAAGAAGGAGATCTCTTTTAAGAATTGTAAGTTTAAAAAAAAAAAAAAAAAAACAGGAATAAAACAAGAAAGGAATTTAGTAAACAGCAAATTATAAAAAGCTTTAGTTAATGCAATCTGTGTCTACAGGTTCAAAGCATGCTTGAGGTTTTGCGTAGTGTTATGAGCAGCATTCAGAAACGGGCTGAGAAAAGTGCCTGGTGATTCACACACAAGTGGACTTCAGATTGCCCTGTGTGCAGTGTGTGTGTGTGTGTGTGTGTGTGTGTGTGTGTGTGTGTGCGCGCGTGTACACTGTAAGGCAAGTCTTTTACCACTGAGCTGCAGCCCCCTGGCCTAGGCTGTTTTATGTGTGTGTGTGTGTGTGTGTGTGTGTGTGTGTGTGTGTGTATTAGCTTGATAAAAAAGAAATCATAGAAGGTTCCTTGGAGAACACAAATTACAAAACAGTCTCTTTAGTAACACTGAAGACAAGAGAAAGCTATGTGCATATTTGAGGGATTAAAAACAGTGCCTACCCTCAAGGTAACGGCTTGAGTATTTGTTATGGTAAAGAGGAAAAAATAATCAAAACCAAGAACAAATGTGAGCCAAGCAGTGGTGCTTCTCCTCAGTGTATGTGCACAGCAAGTGACGGAAGATGACAGGCTGGAGAGCCAGCCTGGGCAGCACTCCTACCCCTGCCCACCCCTATGAAGCAGAGCAGCTACAGCACAAGTGAAACTCGGCATCCGTGAAGTGAAACCTGTCTCTACCCCACCCCACCCACAAAGAGCAGAACCCTCTGGGACCAGCCATCCTGAGTGATAACGCATTTATCAGAATCCCAGGGAACACCCAGTGGGAGACGACGCACCACGAAAAGCCACTGAAATGGAAAACTGGAGCATGAGTTCTGTCTCCACAGGACCCTACTCATAAAATAATTTAGAAGCACTGGAGCTCACAGTGATGCAACAGAGGGCTTCCCAGCCTCGTTCATGTAAATGCTGCTAAGTCCTTGGTTTCTCGGTTGCAGCTGCCGATGGCCACAGGGCAAATTGCCACCTTTGTGAGCAGCAGCCACTGTGATGATAACCTAACCCCTGGGAGTGCGTACATCAGCACTGTGTCTTGTCTCGTTTCCATGAGGATGGACTATGTTTATGATCCAAAGTGTATCGGTGACCAAGTGCGCTTCATGAATGTAAAATGTGCTTCTCTCACAATGGTACAGAAACGCCACTCTGGGTGGAAAATATTTCTGTGTGGAAGGAATGAAGGCCATTGCGGAAACCAAACACACCCATGAGCTGTGAAGTAAGCATGGATTACAGCTGCAGACATGATTAGCAAGAATAACTGTTTTATTGTCTTACGTATTTATTTATTTACTTAGTGCTTATATCTATAGAAGACACTGATCCTGGGTTTCCTCTAGGTCTTTCTCATGTTATTTCATCCAAATTTCAATGCTGTGAGGCTTCTGCCACCATTTCCCATCTGCACCATGGGTGAGGTGAGCACACCAAAGCCTAGTGACTCTGACCCTGAGAGCCCCCTCCACAGTGGTCAGATATGCTCCCTTGAAACGAAACAAAGAAGTTGAAAACACATATGAGATTAAAGTGCGTCTCCATTTAGCTCCAATACAACCAGTAATACAATTTCAGTATTTCTACTTGCAAGTTATGTCAAAAGAGTAAACAGCCATTCCTTTCCTAACTGCAAAGCAAAGGGAACGGCTGGCGTGAGGGGACTGAGTACTGTTTGAGAATTATGTTGGTGGGCGAAGGTGTTTCTCAGTCAGCAGAGTGCTCTGACTCATCACTCCCCAACACAAATAAATAGGAATAATCCTTTAGGAAAGAATATTGCCAATTAAGCAAGTGGTAATATTGGCAGATGCGCGCGCGCACGCACGCACACACAAGGTCACATCAGCCTTTAAGACCTAATCACAGTTACCTGGCACAAGTACTGGTTCAGTATCTAGGATGAGATAAGCCAGCATAATGGCACACCTGTAACCCTAGCACCCATGAGGTGAAAGGTGAAAGGTGAAAGGTCATCCTGGGCTACATTGGAAACTTAAGGCCAACCTGGGCTATTGGAAATCATGTTTTAGTATTGGCACACATGTAATATGTTAATGTCTAACACTAACTACATATATATTACATATACTGTGCAAGTTGAGGGCCTGAGTTCAGATCTCCAACACCCATGTAAAAAGCCAGTGTAGCCAAACATCCCTGTAATCCCAGATCTGGAGATGGAGACAGAGATGCTAAGGCTGCCAGCCTGGGAGAAATGGCCAATTCCAGATTCAGAGACTGTGCTCAAAGCAACCATGTAGACAGCAATAGAACAGAACATGTGATGTCCTCCTTGTCTAGAGGTGTGCGCGCGCGCACACACACACACACACACACACACACACACCACTTCCTAAACTGTCATCCATGAGGTCTTAGGAAAAACAGAACTCCATCTGAGATTTTATTAAAAGCTCCAAAGTCAACTTAAACTTTCGACTTGCCACAGAAATCCAGGCCAGTGTGCGCTGCGGCCAGGAGCAGGATAGAAAGAAAAGAGTTAAGCCTGTCTCCCTTGGTAAAGATCAGAGCCCTCCATCCAATCTCCTGCCCAGGCTCAGTCTCCAAAGAGCTAAAGTTGAACTGTGACCAGCATTTTGTCTGAATCACCACTTGTTTTTAATGAAAGTTGTTTTTTGTTTCATTCAGTTGCCCTTTAAACACTAAACTCTAAGGAGAGTTTGAATTTCAGAAGTAGCCATCACACCAACTATGGCCCACAAACACTCTGGCCTCTCCTCTTCGGCCTTTCTTTCCATTTCGAGAGAGAAGATAATATCTCTTTCAATTTTCATCTCTCCTCATTCCAAGACTTACCTTTCCATGCCTGGGTTAAACTGTTGCCTTTGTATTTCTAACCAAGCAAAGGATGGTAGGGTGGCTGAATAAACACAGCACTGTCCCCTTACAGCTAAGGAACTTTCTTCCCTAAGCAGAGTGTGGCTGCTGCTTCACAATCCAAGGACATCAAAAGCACTGGGTGTCCAGGTGAACACAGGTGCTGTGCAGGTACCAGCCCAAGAGCTCACTGGAGGATGCCACCAGGGTGACTGCTAGCCACTGTCAGCCTGGTCAGACAGTAAGAAGGGAAGAGAAGAGTCTGCCAGTTTATTTAGACTTTTGGGGGGAAATGTAAATTGTTGAAGACTATTGGTCATGCAGTGCAGGACAGCAAGTGATCAGAATTGGTCCTGGTGATGTTAATCCAGGTTTTGTTGGGCTACCAGCCAGCCATGCAAAGAGAGACAGCCTGGTTTAATTCTAAGGCCCTTGGTTTCCTTAGCTATAACAAAAAAACCAATACATTATTTACAGGGATATTATGAGAATTAAAAAGGATTAAGGACATAATTTGTACAGTGTATATGGACATCCCTCATGACTGTAAAAGTAGATGGAACACGCACCATTTGCCTCTCGAGAAAGAATACAGAAGTGTGTTAGTTGATTACACTGCACCCCACAGATATGTAAAACACTATGTGTTACTTTAACAAACCCTGGCAGGGGAGATGGCTCAGTAGGTAAAGTGCTTGTTTCCCGAGCATGAGGACCTGAGTTCATATCCCTAGAGCCCTCATAGCCAGCTGGATGTGACATGACATGTCTACAATGCCAGCACGGGACAATGGAAACAGGGAGAGTCCCCTGGCAGGGTGCTGATGGGGGTGGAGGGAGGGCAGGTGGGAGTGGCTTGCTAGCCAGCCAGGCCAGCTGATTCAGCAAGCTCTAGGTCCAGTGAAAGACCCAGTCTCAGACATAAGGTGGAGACTGAGCAGGGGTTACTCGGTGTTGACCTATGGCCCTCTTCCGCATATGGGAAGAGAAATCACATCTTCCAAGATGCATAAATCAACAATTGCTCTAGAATACAAGATTAGGTCTTAAGAATACGCCACAATATTAGAGGAACACCAGAAAGACTGAAAACCGGTAGGAAAAATTTAAAACTAAAAAACATTGCTAAGCGCTGAAATATGAAAAAGTTTAGAAAAGATGAAAATTGAACAAGTTCTGCGTAGTTGGGGTTGAAGGGCCTAAGGAGCATCCTGAAAAATGTTTGGGGCTCTGCTGTGTGTGCACACAACATTCCTTTATCCACCCACCCATCGATGGACATCTGTGCTGCTTCTACTTCATGGCTACAAACATGGCTAGGTAGGTCCTTCTAAATGTGGAAGAAGCCAAATATGGTCAGTGGAACACAGGTACAGGAGGCCATGTCTGCATCCATCAAAATCAAAATGTTGGAAGCACAGGAAAAGCCACTGACCACACCCCAGAGAGGCCTGATGAGAGCGTCCATCTTGTTCTCCTTAGGCCTGGGTAGCCGGCGGCCACGAGATGGCATCAGTTGCTGAAATGAAGCATCAGCTAAGATTGGAATGCACAGTCAGATGTGGTGATGCACCCCTGAAGCCCAGCACTGGGTATGGGAGGCAGGAGAGTCACTGTATCTTCAAGAACAGCGCGTTCTACACAGTAACTTGGCACCAGCCAGGGCTACCTAGAGAGATCTTGACTCAAAAAAATCGAATATCCAATAAAGCTACTTTCAGACATTAGGAGGAATCAGAGATAGTCCCAGATATTTAAAAGAATGCATATTTTTTTCTTTAGAAGCAAACCCTTCTTTAGAATAAACCCTAAAGGAAGCATTTTAGACTAAATGCACAGGAACCCCAAGTCCAGTAACGTGAAAAGGCAAAGGCACCAGTGAGCGGCATGCGTGGGCACAAAAGAGTTTGTTTCCTTCTTTCTTCAAGTTCAGATAACAACCGCACAGATGTGGAAATTTGGGGGACTCTAACTTACAGGAGTGTAATACATTTGGGGACGACTCCCTAAAAGAGGTCTCTCAGGTAAAAACTGCGAGAGGGAAGCAATGACACCAAATGGACACACAGGTTCACATGTCAGCTGATGGTTATCGAGAGTGAGTAGTGAGCTTATGCAACAGACCACACATGCAGTCTGCTCACTGTCCTCACCCACCTAATTGGAGAGATAAGATAAAGTCATCACGGTATTAATGTATTGTTGTTTCTAGCATAGAAATGCTAGTGTAAAGCTGGTAGCATATTAAAGTGGAAAAACACGGAATAGCATGATTTGTAAATCTAGTTAAAATTAAGATCACTTAAAGTTGTGTGGAGTGAGTGTGTGCACACAAGAGGTGTGTGTGTGTGTGTGTGCCTGAGCTCACACATGTGTGTGCAAGTACCGATGCGTGCAGACTGTGTGGAGGCCAGAGGCTGCTGTCCTCTCTCCCTGTCCATCAGTTTTTGACATAAGGCCTCTCACTGAGCCAGGACTTACAAATGTACCCTGACCAGATGCCCGGCGAGCCCCAGGATCCCTGCCTCCCCGTGGGTCACCGTCATACACTGCTGTGCTCAGCTCTCACACATGGGTGCTGGCGCTCAACCTCCAGGCCCTGCTTAGTCAGCAAACACCTTCCTCAGTCCTCTCCCAAGCCTACGTCAGTGTACAGCTTAAGGCAATTCCAAGGGACAGATACATACTTTGGGTGCTGGGCCAACCACTAAGAAAATACCTCCTAACATACAGCTTAAAAACCAATAAAATGTAACTTAACAGTGTCACAGCAAGAAGAAAAAGCACTTAATGCAAGAGATTCAGGAAAACGATGGACAGAGGAACAAAACACAAGTGGTATCGAAAAGTAACAGAACAGCAGATGCTGATGTAATCATGTCAACATCAGTGTCAAACACAAATCCATGACAAGGCAGGGGCTGCTGTCTTCCACACGCCTGCACGCGCACACACACACCCTTATGCATGTGCACACACATACACACCTCTGTATGTGTGCACACTCCACACACACACACCTTTGTATGTGCATACACACACCTCTGTATGTGTGCACACACTCCACACACACACCTCTGCATGTGCACACATACACACAAACCTCTTTATGTGTGCACACTACACACATACACCTCTGTATGTGCACACACACACACCTCTGTATGTGCTCACACACTACACACACACACACACACACACACCTCTGCAGGTGCACATACTCCACACACATGCACAAACTTATGTTATCTTCACAGGTAGTCCTTCCGGTCATATTGCTACAACTGAATTTCCCGTCTTCATGAGACAGCAAGCACATCAGATGAAGGCCACCTTGATGGGCTGGCACATGCCCAGCGACCTTGTTAGATCCCCAGAACTCACAGTAAAGGAAAGAACTTCTGAAAGTTGTCCTCTGGTCCCTGTATGCACACCATGACATGTGTGTCCTCCTTGCACCCACAAAAATAATAGTAGATGACTCTATTGTCAAACGAGGTCTCGCTGTTTACTGAGGTAAAGACTTCAACATGTGAGCTTTTAGGTAGGAGAAGCGAGTCTAACCATAACTATTGTTTTCTTTATTGTTGTCCCCAAGTGTCAACACAAAGTGGAGACACCGTCGGCTGCAGGCAAAGCTAGCGAGGCTTCGGTGACTGGAAAGCAGCAGAGCCCTGGCCTTCCATGCTGAAGGGCGACTTCCTCTCCTGTGTCTTTCATCTTCTCCCGTCTTTCCACAAAGCACTCTGTTGGAGACACCACAAACCAAGGAGGTCCACGGTTAGAGGAGAGTCCCGGCCCAGGGCAGGACCCAGGGCACTTCTCCTGAGTCATCTTGGTAAAGGCTGGCCCTAATTCTATTTGTATATGGCTCAACCTCAAACACCAGCTATAGATGAGCACTTTAATTTAGGGCAGCGAGTGGCATTTGTGGTCATCCTCCCCTGGAGAAACCGGAATCTGCTGTTTTCTGGCAAACAGACAGCTTAGAGTGTGTGTCTTTACTTAAAGGGTTTCCTTAGGAAGGGTGAATGGTGCCTTTCAGAAGCAACGGCGCAGTTGGAAATTGTAAGCAAATCCCAGTATATGAAGAAAACCAAAGATACAGCTTCTGCCATTGGCTTACGAATAGGCATGGCTCTCTGCTGCGGCCATCTCTCAGCCACAAAATCACAGCGAACTAGAATGTTTTTCCTGGGGAAAAGGGCCCACGGTTGTGAGAAGAAAACACAAAGTCCCGGTGCTGTTGCTTGTAAACCCACTCCTTCTTTATAAATGAGCTGAGGAGCCGAGCAAAAGCTGCAGATTCGCGCAGTGAATTCAGACAGATTTGAATTTCAGATCTGCCCCGGTGGCCAACACATGAGATGTCTGTATTCAGGGAGAGCGTTTTTTCCATCTTTTTTTTGGCAAGAATACCGACTGTTGGATTATTTGCTTTGCATATTTTTTATACTTGGAGCAGCATATATAGAATACCTTTAAACAGATATGCATTTATCTTCAAAGAATGAAGTACTCACAGTGCTGGATAGAAGTGTAAGGAACAGCCCAGCTCTCAGCCCCTCCCAGCTGTTAGTAAAGATCTGGGAGATTTTCTCTGTCCTGTTTCCACCGCACTGGCAGCATAAAGAAACATATATACTCTTTCCCCAAATGGGACTTCTCAAGGCAAGCGTTCCTGGAATTTGTTTTCCTGCCCAGAGGCCAAGCTACCAAATCCGTTTCCCACACTGTACACCTCTTACATGTTACACAGATTCAGGGTGGGCCTGGCTGGAAAGAACACAGACTCTGGGCTCAGAGGATCTGGCTAGAATTGAGAGCTTTCATTTCTCAACAGCTAACTGAACACATGGTTTCAATGCCTGCCTGACCTGCTTTCTTTACATCGTGTGTGTGTGTGTGAGCCTGTGTCTCTCTGTGTGTGTGTCTGTCTGTCTGTGTGTCCATGTGTCTATGTATAAACATGCATTTGTGTAGTGATAATTTTGGTTTCTTTAAAAAGCATAGAAATGTGATGCAAATATGTTTTCTGAATGTGAGGGATATGGGGCTGCTTTGGATTGTCCACAGCAGTTAATTACAATTTGTCTCATGCTTTGGCAGAGGTGTGACTTTGCCAGATGAAGACAGTTTACATTTGGAATTCTGGGGACTCTTGGGAGGATATAAACTCGAGAGCCCCGAGCGGGAAGGTGGTGGCTGCTTCTGCTGCTCCCTGGGCTGCTTCTGCCGCTGTGGTCTGTTGCTGCTCGTTGCTGTTGCTATTGCTAGCTGGTTGGTTGCTGGTTGAAGATATCCTAACGAAGAAGATCAAATTTTCTCCAATCCCGTCCTAATCAGCAGGAAGTAGTCTGTGATGTCAACACCCCATTTCCCCTCTAACTGTCTTTCTCTCCTACCTAATGTTGGAGGGCTGGAAGGGATAGGGGGAGTGTAGGGAGGTAGGAAAAAGAACCAACAAGGCAGCCAAAAAGTCCGACTACATAACTGTGAACAGGTGTACACATATGGAGGCCAGAGGTCCACGGCAGGTGTCTCCCTTGATACCTCTCTATTTTTTTGAGATAGCATCTCTCACTAAACCTGTAGCTCACCAGGTTTATCAGAGAGTCTGGCCATCGAGGCCTCAGGATTGCCCATCTCTGTCTCCCTCTCACCGGGACTGCAGGCGCCCACCCGTGGGAGCTTTACGCATTGCCCATCTCTGTTTCCCTCTCACCGGGACTGCAGGTGTGCGCCCGCCCATGGGAGCTTCACGCCCTCACTTTACTGGCCAAGTCATCCCTTTAACCCTTGGTTTCCTTCTAAAGGGAAGTGGCTTCTGTGAGTGTTTGAGAGAGTAACAGCGACTACAAAATGTGTCTCAGGGGAAGGACACAGCACAAGGGGGGGCGGGGAACAAACACCCACCAGAGGAGGAGACGGAGAAGGCGGACATTGTGCTTTTGGAGAAATGTGGTGCAGAGGCCCCACAGCCAGTCACCGGAGCAATCTCTGCGCTAACTGTGCACCCCAGGGCACCGCCCATAGCCCCATGATGGACCTCACTTGTTCTGCTCAGGAGCCCTAAGGAGGGGCCACCACTATCTCCATCATGTTGAGGCCAAGTCAAGTAATTTATTCAAAGCCGCAGAACATATACAGTGTGGAGCCAGGAATGGAAATTGGGTCTGTCTGATTCCAAAGCCTGTGGTTTCCTGTTACAGCAAACTGTGTCAAGTCATACTATCAACAGTGATAATAATAAACGTCTTGACCCTGTCAAACCCTAGGGGAGGCTGGCTGTGCTCCTAAAGCCTGCTCCCAGAAGGTCAGCCTTTTCCACTCAGGCTTGCTCCTCGCCCTAGTGTGTCTACCCTAATGCAGGTGACTGTCAGGTCTCAGGCTGGGCTTCCCCTCCCTGGCCTGCTTAGAACTGGGAGTCTCCTTTCTGCACCCACACCCAATCTCACCATTCTCACCGAATGCTCACGTTGCCAATGTTGGGTCTTTGCCCTGCCGTGTTTACCTGGAAAAGTGAGACGGGGGAAGGCTTGGTCCAGAGAATGGAGTTTTCCGTCAACTCACTCATTCTGCAGCTTGAAATATCAGCACCTTTGGGAGACCGGTCATGGCACCCAGCTTGGATTAGAGGCTTAGAGGCCTCCTTGCATGAGGGTCACCAGACTTCCAGGATATCTGCACCACGCTGTTATGCCATTGGTGATGACTTCCATTGGGTTCGACTTACGCACATCAGTCTGTTTTAAAAGAGTGTGCATCTTATGGCCACGAGCCCCTAGGTTATTATGTGACCTCCATCCCATAGTGGGAGCTCCATAAGCACTTCTTTAGTAAATGACTTGGTTGTGCAGATCATGGGGTGAATCAGTGTTGCACAAGGAAAGCCCAGTCAACAGTGTAACTAAGGCCTGGACGAGCTCACTCGGCTCTGACCGGGGAGTCAGTGAATTTATCTTAAGACAGTTTCTGCTGCTGACTGCATCTGAAATGGAGGTAATAACACATTATGAACAGGACTTTAAAAAGTGACAATAACCAAAAAGTTAACAGCTGAGTTAAGTTTTTCTTCCAAAAGTTGTGATGCCTTAGATCGCCCAGCATCACGCAAATGCTGTTTCAATTGTGACCGTGCTCTTGGCTTAATTTGAAGAAATGTCCAATTTGTTATCATTTATTTCTTTCCCTTTACCGTCTTAGGACCTTTTAAAGAACTAACGCCTGTCTTCCACGTTTTCCAAGTAATAGATACAACATTACCCAAAGTTTATTCAAACTTATCTGAACCTTTCAGGGCTAGAAATTAGGTGGGAACTGTTTTCTTCACGAGATTTCTAGTGCTTTTTGGCTTGGAAATGACTGGAAATGAAACAAGAATAGCTTTTCTTGCGGTATTTTGGTTTCTCCTCCCAACCCAAACCAGGAAGTTCAGAGACGCACAAAAATTAAAGGAAAGGGGAAAAGTTAACTCAACTTTTTGAACTTCATACATGACTTAGGTTCGATTTCAGTTTGAGGCAAAGGTTCAGCTGCGAGGTTGTTGTATCCAAACCACTTGGCCCTTCCACCTAAATGACTGGTAGACGCATGTATGTAAGGAAAGGGGGAACTGACTGTAGGGCCAATGTGTCGGCTGCATGATCTGTGGGAATGCTGTGCTACCGGAGGCCACAGGACGGCACAAGGCATGCAGAGGGCACATGCACAGCTAATTCCATCTCTGTATTTGTCTATCTGTCTCATGTCATCTATCTACCTATTACATCTGAACTGCTTATGCCAATCATTTATTTACCTGCCACCTACTTACCGTCTATCCGCAGCTCTCATCTGTCCATCATCTTTCTGTCATATGTGGCGATCCCCTCTATCTACCTGGTGATCCTCTGTCCTTTATCTACCATATCTAGGCAGCTGACATCTATCAACTGACTCTGCCTGTCCATCTTCTGTCATCTATTTGTACCTCTGTCTCCCATCTCCTTATCTGTCTGTCTGTCCATCTATCATGTATTTATCTATCATCTCTATATTAATCTATCATCTTCCCCTACATATAGTAGATACTATAATTGCACCTCTAATACCACGATTGCTGTCTAGCCTGAGTTTCTGATTTCACTCTTTCTTTGGGATATATAAGATTCCTGTGCGGAACCAAAATCTGGGTGCTCTGCTGATCTGGTTGGCTAAAGTCAATCCAGAATCTGGTGGGAATTCATGCCAACGCTGTGAAGGAACAAGAGCCAGGTTCTGTGCACACACAGTGAATATAAGAGCCATAGGATTTTACAGATGGTAGGGAAACCAAGTCCACTGTAAACTGTGGGTTTACACTCACAGGCACTCACAGTTGCAAGCACTGAGTCTTGTTTGAAGGCCTGAGAAGCATCTTTAGCTTAGACATGCTACCTGCTAGGTGGCTGGGGAAGAACTTATTTACCTGGTGAATGACAGGAGAAGTAAGCTGCTATTCTCTTAGTCTCTGTCTCATAATCTTAGCACTGGAGAGGCTGAGGAAGAAGGACTGACATGTGTTTGAAGCCAGCCTGGGTGGCCCACAGAGTGGGTGATTCCCAAGCCAGTCTGGGCTACCGTTATGAGGCTTACCTCCCAGTGACTTGGTGGCCTGGGTCAGACCTGTCTGCCTATAATGATATTTCAATAAGAAGCATGCCTCTGATGTAGGCATCTTCACCACATTTTAATATCTTGTGAAGGTGTGGTAATGACGGTCCATCCTTGCCCAGCACGGTAGCCGCTCCACCCAGAAGCCTGCTCAGCTCACTGTGTGCTGTCATGTCTGGCACACTGATCCTGGGTATAGCCCTGAGGTCGTCAGGCGATGGAGGTTTCTGGTGTACTCCAGTGTCAACACTGCACTTTGCGTGACGCATCCCTAGGCACACTGTTTTGTAAAACATGCTAATAGCTGGTTTGGGTGAATATGGTGAATGTGTATTTTTACCTAGCTATCTGCTTAAATGTTAAATAGCTACACAGTATCTATCTACCAAAACTCTCAGGATAAGCAGTGACAAAGGTTTTAGTGATATTCTGAGGTGTTTGTGTGTTTACTGTAGGAGGCTCAGCGGCTGTCAGTGTACTGTTGACATGTGGTCGGTTAGCAGCACCGATCGTCTTCTCTTTGAGTATATTAGAACAAGTATATCCAATATAATATACCTAATTAACCTGGCAAAAAAAAAACCACAGCAGCACCATGTAGAGAGAGGAATGAAGGCACTGGTAGGCAGACCTCAGCCAGTCATTTCCAGCTACTGTACTGTAGGGTTTGGGGCTGTCTTGGCTGTGGCGGGGGTGGACAAGCACGGGCCAACTCTTTGTTTCTTGGAGGCTTAGGTTCCTTCTTGGTGGCCGTGCTTCTACACTAGCCGTGCCTTTCTGAAGGGGACAGGAGGGCCTCCTGTAGAACTGCCTTCAGAGCCAGGCGCACCGGATGCCAGGTTTTTCAAGGAAAGTGGATTTCCCTTGTGTGTTCTGGCTTACGAAATCTGTCACATTCATTTTAGGAATAAAATTGTCTCACCTTCTAAACAGCAGAATAGGCCAAGCTCAATAGTCAAAGGCTTGTTCCTCTGGGTAATTATGAACACCTTGAGAAGGGAGCTGGGTGGGAAACATCGACGAACGAATGAAGAATAAGGAGACCGGCCATCTTCCTGCCCGCCGCGGGCCTTCATCCGCCCACTGCCTGCTTCCATTGTGAAAAAATGTCATTTTGTTTAGGATTCAATGTGTTGGTAACTTAATGTAAGGCATCTTTATTCAAAAGGAAGCAAACAACCAATGCCTCTACCCAGGTAATGCCTCAATATCAGGCTAGGGACATGTGCCAGTCAATAAAGTGCCCACAGTTCAAGCCCGAGGACCAGAGTTCAATTCCCAGGGCCCCATTAGATATATGGATGAGGAGCTGTGCCCTTGCAGTGGTAGGATGGACCCTGGACACTCTCTGTCCAGCTAGCCGAGCCTACCTGATGACATTCTAAGCCACTGAGCCATCCTAAGCCATCTTAAACAACAAGTGGATGGACATTTGATGCTGTCTTCTGACCTCACACACAGGCAGGCAGAGATGTGTAGGTGAAGGAGATTTGAGTTTTGGAGGCAGGCGTGTTCTTGGAGGAACCTAACTACATCACTGTGAGTTTCCAACACTGGCTGTTTGTGCTTAAAACCAGCTTGGAGCACCACTGCTCTCCCTTCATGTTTCTGTACACACACATATCATTTGCTTGTGTAATCCTATGATCTGTGTTTGTATACACGCAAAGGATCCTCAGAGTGGACGTGTAGCAGTTTATAAATAGTGATCTGCAGTAACAAAAGATGCCAAAATGCCAGAACTTAATAAGGACAGAAATATGAGGATTATATGAAAGCAAAGACACCATCACAGATGGAAGTGTAGTCTTTCAGTGCGTATCTTCTGCTGGGTGAAGTCAATGCATCTGTTATTTTTTTCATTTTTTTTTTTAATGGAAAGAATCAGATGACAATCTTTTCTCTTTGTTGATGTGATAATTGTCCCCATACCCAACAACTATGCAGTGGTGCTTCCAGAGCACCGAGGGAAAGGTGTTTTAAGAGAACTGTGCTGAAAGGTTATAATGGATTTTAATGCTGTTTTGGAAGCCCAGAACCACATCCTTTGTCTGACAAAATACAGATTGTGGGGCTACAACAGAACCACCACTTACTTACTTGCTTGTTTCGCTTTGCTGTTCTGGAGATCCCACCCAGGGCCTGGGAAATACTAGACAAGCACTCAGCCACCAGCTCCCCTCTAGGCCCCCGGCAGTACTTCATAAGCAGCAAGTTCCTTGAAGACAAAGACACTGTTACCCCAAGACTCAGGAAGGCCAAGGCCACTCTCTGCTACACAGCCATCTTGGACTTCATGAGATTATGTCTCAAAAACAAACAAGCCACTAATACATACTGTTGGGAGCAAGCAAAAGAGACTTATTGTAAGTCCTACCATTTTGTTTTCAGACTCCATTTAATAATAGGGAGAAACTAAGGTGAAGGTCCCTAGGGGCGCTGGGGATTCCCAATAGCTGAACAGCTTCTGTTGTAAGGAAACAGTTGTCTGGGTCCAGACATCTGAGGGATGGACAGCTTCTCCATCCTGCTAGCAGAGTCAAACAAGTTCATGTTCCCATCCCAGGGACCTACTCCTATCCTGACTGGTGGAAAAGCCCTTGCTCAGCGCCTTCTGTTAAAATATGATTGGACAAGCCCACCCCGCACCCCTCACTTTATGGTTTCATCCTTTAAATGTGCTGTTCATCGTCCCTTCAGGGTCACAGTTCGGGTCTCTTCTGGGGCCCTGATCGATCAGTAGCAGCTTGATTATAATACATTTTCGTCCCCTGCATGGACCCAGTGTTTGAGTCACGTTGGATTTAGGTAGACCCCACAACAACATGGAATAAGCGACCCACCTTCAAATAGCAGAGGCGGAAGAGGCCAGAGGGGTTGAGGAGCCTCTCCTTAACTGTCCAGTCTGCGTCACCTCACAGGGAAGCATTTAACTTTGCCTCATTTGTAAACAGATTCAAGCAACACCTTTTCAGAGTTCTGGTCTCTCTGCTGCAGTCACCAATGCTTCCTGTCACTTTCTCGATTCTCCCCCTGTGCTCCCTCTAAAACTACTTACTGAGCAACTAAGTCTTAACCACGCAGCACGCAAAACCAGAAACCCCTGAACAGAAAGGGCTGGTGTGACAAAGTGTTCCTGGGCAAGACTTGCAAAATCAATCTCATCTGGTCATTACATCTGTTTTCCAACACGACTGCACCACATTTGAAGCCTTTAGTCTGGAAGGAGGAAGGCCTCCTTCATATGGGAACTCAGTGCCCCATGTCTCAGGAAAGCTGACATAATGTCCCTCAGTGCCGGCATCTGGCCAGCCCCACGCTCTGACGTCACATGGGGTGTGTTGCCGCACCCAAGTTTGTGCTTGCTTTAGACCTACGTGGGCTATGTTGGTGTTTCTCTTTACAACAGCTCACATATTTATTGGCCCACAACACTCACAGAGGGTCAAAATGCCTCAGAAGTCCCAGCAAGTTGCAGTTATACTGTTTCTTAAGGGACAATAACAACTACCTGGGATGCATTCCAAAAATACCAGAATGCTAAGTCTCACATTGGACCAGCTCTCACCATACTGGGAGGAACTATACAAGCTGCCCAGGAGAAATGCTGGAATGCTGACGGGCCACAGTACCAGAGCTATAGGATATGCCATCTGGTGCAATGGCGACACTTACATTTTGGGGGTAAGGAAGAGCCACCTGGACTTACAGCCCACTCCCTAGTAGGGAACGCACACCTGGCCAACTTCGCTGACCACCAGGGGCTGGTGAGGCCATGGAACCCAGAGAATGACGTCACTGTCTGCTTTCTAAGCCAGGGGCAGTTCTACCTGTACTTTAAGTACATATCCTTACACCCCCAGGTAAGTACAGCTCTCGTCCCTCATGGAAGGAGCATCTTTTTATAACAGACTGGGATCACTATGGAAAAGCCAAAACCGCTCAAAACACAGAAAGCAACTGTCCATGAAGACCCTTCCCCCACTAACACATTCCCAACACATCTAAGGCCCAAGGGACATCCTGCAAGAGGGAACAGGAAGGTTGTAACACACAGAGGACACATGTAGGTCTCTGAGGAGGGAGGGCAACAAGGGACGCGACAGTGTGGAGGAGGGGCAGGTCGGGGAGAAGTTGGGAGCTGGGAGAGAAGTGGGTGTGAATTTGATCGGGGTACTTTGTATGAAAATCACAAATAATTCATAAATTAATACTTTTCAAAACTCCAGAACTAATTCCTGAGTGTGCCTCATGAGATAGAGGAGTTTGCAGATGCTCACACAAGACACAACAGGCACCACTCGCTGCGGACTCAGGGCGTAGGTACCTGTGACTGGCCGGTGACTGACGGGAAGGGGCAGCACTGCCATCACTTCCTCCCCATCTGGGTTTGATCCTTGTTATCAGAGCCCTGTGGACCACTTTCCCTGTCCTCTGCTCACTCTTCTACCCCATCAACAGCAGACAAGGCCCGCCTCGGGCGGGGGTCGGCCTCAGCATTCTAGCCTTCTCTGTCCCAGCACAGCTCACAAGCAGCAGCTCACCCCTGGGGTCTGTGATGCCCAGGAGTCGCCGTAGAACCACTCAGTCATGAATCAACAGGCAGGAGAGGCCATCACAGTCACCCTAGGTCCTTGGCAGAACTATCATGAAGTGTGCAGCCTCGGGGCTCTCTGTGAAGATGCTCGGTTACTGGCTCTCCGGGGGAAGTCGGTTGGAGTGAATGTTTGTTTGTGCTGCGTGGAGTGCACTGCCCTTCGCAGAACACGGCAGGCGTGTGGAGGGGCTTAGAACGTGGCCTTCACAGAACTAGGGCCAAATCCTGCCTGTACCAGCCTAGTAAACGCAGCACTCAGCTTCCTATGTTCAGATGGCCTCATCTGTGAAATGTGAAGACAGATCTCCCAAGGGCCCCTGTTGTGAGTAAGTGAGAACGGGTAACGGCTCCTGTGGACGAAGCTGGTCCTCGCGCTCTTGTCAGGTGAGTTCTCTGTCACATCGCCTGGCACCGTGGCACCTCCCGCCCCACTGTGACACACTGCCCGGCAGTCCTAGTGCTCCAATAAGATGCTTCTGGCTGTGTCTCTGTCTCCTCCCTTCCCTCTTGTCTCTCTCCCCCCCCCCACACACACAGAGTCAGGCTGGGCAGGTTGTCAAATGTGGTGGGACACCCACCCAAACGCCGATGCCCCAGTCTTCCACCGCAGGCACCAAGCTCTCAGAAAACGTGTTGCCAGCCTGAACTCAGCTTAATCCACACTAACAAGCTGCCTTCAACCTTTATCCTTCTGTGAAGTCAACAAGAGTTTGTCTTCCATTGAATTTAAGAGAGTAAAAAAAAAAAAAAAAAAAATCGGTAAATCTATATTGCTCCATAAACAGTGCCTCGCAAAGTCGGTTGCAATTCTGGGCAATTTTCTGTAATCATGTGTACTTAAGTGAAATTTACATTATCATCATAGCTGCTGCTATGGAAACGATTCTTTCAGCCTGCGGCTGTTAGAGCCACTCTGTGCCAGGACTTGGTTGTCAGCGCTAGGGGAAGCAATTTAATCACTTTCTTTTTACAGCGACACACGGCTCCCATTAACGCTTCTGCCTCCTATTTTGTTTTTCCTCCCTGACTCCTGCAGTTTGCCTGTGAGTGGAAACGAAAACAACTTCAATAATGAGAAATTGTTTGCTAAGAAATATGTTGCTAAAAATATCCCCAGCCCTCAGCAGGGGAGGCAATCTCTCAGCCACTTGCAACAGAGATGACCTCTGCCAGGCCTGGCCTCTGCTGGGTAGTGAGCGTTTCCCCGGGCTCAAAAACAAACAGCCAGTCCACTGGGCCTCCCTCCGTGAATGGAGGCAGGGAACATTTTGTACAGAAAAGGCTTTTCCCAACCAAGCACACAGAAGCATCTGAGGCATGGTAAATAGGAGCTGTTTTTAATTACAGGTGCCCAAGTGGCCCAATTTTAGTAGCTTTCAACCCTGAGAACCCAGAACGTCAAGGTTGTTCCTGTTACCGCAGTATGGCAATGCAACACTTTATCATCTTAAGAATAAGAGACTTTGTTTTGTTTTGTTTTGCCAGACAAGGTTTCTCTGTGTAGCCTTGGCTGTCTAAGACTTGCTTTGTAAACCAGGCTGGGCTCAAACTCACAGCCTCTGCCTCCCTAGTGCTAATCTTTTCATATGTTAAGTCTTTCTCTCCCAGAGTCACAGGGATACCTTAGACGTCACCAGTAAACAAAAGCTTGGAAATGTCTGGGGAAAACTAGGAAAAGTCTGGGGAAAGGCCGTATTGTAACCCCTTTCTACTTTAACCCTGGCCATGAAATTTAAGCAAGTGAGCCAGCACTCTGAGGTATTGAACCCACACAGTGTCCTTACACCAGGGATCACTACTGTGTGGGAAGAGACACGCCCACTCTCTTTTACAAATAGAGAAACTGAGGCAAAACACCCAGGGTACAATGAGGATTAAGACCCAGCATTTGGTTAGTGGCTCCAGGCTGAGAGCTAAGCTCCAGCAGCAGAGGCAATGAGTAGGTCCACAGGACCGCAGGACACCGTCAGGGGTTCAACACGGGACCGCAGGACACCGTCAGGGGTTCAACACGGGACCGCAGGGCACCGTCAGGGGTTCAACACGGGACCGCAGGGCACCGTCAGGGGTTCAACACGGGACCGCAGGGCACAGTCAAGGTTCAACACAGGATTGCAGGGCACAGTTGGAGGTTCAACACAGGACACAGTAAGGTGCGTTCAACACTCCAACATCTTTCTACAAAAAAACATGATGTCTGTCACACTCCCTACTGTGCCTGCTCTTAGGAAAGTTGATTTTGATCAGTTCAAGCCGGCTGCAGCCAGTCCTATGGCCTTTTCATCACAATATCCAAAGCTTTCCCAGTCCTATGGCCTTTTTCATCACAATATCCAAAGCTTTCCCAGTCCTACGGCCTTTTCATCACAATATCCAAAGCTTTCCCAGTCCTATGGCCTTTTCATCACAATATCCAAAGCTTTCCCAGTCCTATGGCCTTTTCATCACAATATCCAAAGCTTTCCCAGGACGGTGTGTCATGGGGAATAGCAAATTGTGTGCAGGACATGAACGCAGTGAAAGAGGTGCCCACCCCTGCTGACTCGCACCGCCCTGAACCCTGCCCTCCGCTGTGCTCTCCCTGCCACAGTTTTCTGAGATTCTAAGCTCCCGCCTGCTGAGTAAGGTGATCCACTTACCCTGCTCCTGAGACCCTCCTGTCTTCCAGCCATCAGTAGCATGCACACCACTCACTATGATGAACCCCGGTCCCTGTGGAGTGTGAGGTATTCTGGGAAGATGCCCAAGGTCTATCCACACAAATATGCTGTGCAGCTATTTAACTCCTCTGCCTTGGCCCAGTGGGTCACCTGTCACACTGCCTGCCCTTTCAGGGCACTTTAGGAAGGTCTGACGTCAGAGTCCTTAAACTTAAAGGTCTTGTTCTAACCTGAAGAATCAGGAATTCTACAGCTATGTGATTTTCTGTGTGAGTTTTTAAAAAATTAATTTGTTATTTGTATAGTTAAATTGTCAACCTCACTGTGTTACCCTAGGGCACTAGGAGAACACACTTTTGTGTTTGTGAAGACGCTTCTAGGGAGGGCTACCTGGCGTGGGAGGAGAGGCAAACTCCAAATGAATAAATAAATATGAAAAATGAGACAGCCAGCTAAGTGTCAGCGTCCCACTTTCTGGGTTACCTGACCCACCAGGATGTGAGCATGCCGTCTCAGGTGCCTGCTGCTGGGCCTTTCCCACCGAAATGGATCGTATCTCCTGAGTCTTGAGCCAAAAACCAAAAAACAAACAAACAAAAAAACAAAACAAAACAAAAAACACCTCCTTTCTAAGCTGCTGCCTATCCTGTAGGCACTTGGATGCAGAAAAGGAAAAGCAGCTAACGCACCCTGTGAGGAAGCCCCCATCTGGCGCTGCCATAACATGTGCCATCAGTTACTTAGGGTCTCCCAACGTCATCCTAACACTGCAGAAGGTTAGAGGTCATCAAGACCAAATACTTTTACTCTCTTGCTTTCCTCAAAGAATTATTATTGTTACAAAACTACAGGGGAATGTAAAGAGGAGAAATGCCAGATGGGAATGAAAAGTTTAAAGAAATAAACGTTGTTTTCACATCGGGGAACAGGCTCGCCATGCACTCCCAGCTGGCCCGCTATCACTGGAAGACCTTATGGGCTTTGATATCACAGAAACCGCGAGCCTTACACTTCCTGCGTGCTTGGACTGCAGGGGTGCGCCACTACGTCCAACCTTATTTTGAATTTTTCTTTTTCAAGTCTAGGATACATCTTCTACTCAACCCTAATTTTTATTTTCATCCTTTTGTCTTTTTTACTTTTTTATTTAACAAACAACATTAAAAGTGGACATCAGATTTGCAGAGCACCCCGTGGTATTTAGGTTGTTTTCCTCTTGCCTTGCTTGGCAAGGTAGCCAGTACTCTGCACACAGCTCGGTTCTGCTCTGAGGCCCTGAGAGAAGGCATGACCTCCTCAAGCCCACACCCACTGAAACCAGCCCGGGTCACTCGTCTGCCCTGACGTCTAGTCCCTCAGGGCCACTGTGACACCCACCTCACCCTTGTCTTACACTATCTTATACTGTTGTCCACGGGCTCAAGGGTGGGGTTGCTCTTTTTTAAAATATTGAAAGATACATAAGGGCATACATCTAAAGTTTAGAAGGAATACCAACCCCAATCACCTGATACCAAAGCTAAAATAAAATCATGTGGTTACTTGAGACTGTGAAGAGAGTCGCAGAGCAGTGGTGTGGCTGCCATGGACAGAGCCGCGAGGCTAGACCACATCCTAACTGATAATCGTGGTGGGAAAGTCAAGCGGTGAGTGCTGGGGATTTAAAGAGGTGTCCTCATGAAACGTACATGCTAGCAGCGTCATGCGGACTGCGCAGGTTGTAGTCACACATTTAGAACTAGGTAGACACACATATATGTGTAACAATAATGAATGAGAAATGAGCCATGGCTTTAAAAGAGAGCAAGGAAGGGGTGTGTGGGAAAGTCTGGATGGATGGGGGAGGGGGAAATGATGTAAATGATTATAATCTCAAAAGAAGTAACCTTTAAAGACTCTGCTTTTAGCAAGGCATGCTAGTGACGCCTTTAATGCCAGTATGTGGGAGGCTGAGGCAAGTGGACTTCTGTGAGTTTGAGGCCAGCATGGTCTACGGAATGAATTCCAGGACAGCCAGGGCCATGTAGAAAGAACCTGTCCCAAAACAAAACAAGACAAAAACAAACCAAAAAAATCCAAAACAAACAAAAACAGATTCTGGTTTTAAAAGAGTCTATTCAGGGAGGCTTAAAGGACTGGGGCTGTGGTGAGAGCAGTCCAGCATCTGGTCACACCCTCTCATCACACGAGCCCTTCTGGGTTTTGCCCAAATATGGCTCAGGAATACAACAGTGGGCAGAGGCCTGGCCCTCAAAGGCCACCGTCCTCCAGCGTCCCAGCTCCACCATGGCACCTCAGGAGCACAGTGCCTTTCTCGGATTTACTTACACTTTTGAAATATAAAAGTGTTCTCTTTCTCTCACTCACTGTGAGAGGACAGGGAAAGAGAACGGACATCTTCCTAAAACAGCGAGCACCTTAGCTTAGGAGCGTATCAGACTCATTCCTTCTAAACCCGTTAAGTTTCCTTCTTTTATACAGATAGATATTAGCCTATGTCCTTCATACATAGTTTCCAAAGTAATTTTGTTATAAATTACGAAATTGAAGACTGCACCACTCATTTACCTTTGGCATATTCTATGGTTGAAGAGGAAGCTATTGTCACATACCACTGTGTTTTGTAAGAAAATTATCCCTTTGAAAGGTGCATTGACCTGACACACAGATTCCTTTTGTTTTTAAGTTTCTTGAGTCTTGTGTCTTGAGTAAAAGAAAAAAATCAACAACACTCCAAATTTCACTGGCTTCTTCAACTATTTGATTACATATTCTAGCTCAGCAGCAATAACGGCATACAGTATGGAAGACTGGACAGTGGCCACCATGTCTACCCAGAAGCCACTTCTTTTTTCTGTGCCAAGATGACCGAGCTGGTGTTAGGTGCGGGGTTAGCGTTTCACAGGCTCATCTGTGGCAGCTTTTTTATCGGTGAGGGCTGTGGCTCATTTTCTTTCTTCAAGCTGTGAGCGTGACAGGGAAGGCCTGCAGCAAGCAGCCTCCTGAGGTGGTCTGGTGCTGGGTGGGCAGTTGGGGCTGTCACTTTTCCTACGCGAGCCCATATGTGCATTTGTGTGGAAGGTAGTCATGTGTGTGCTTGTGCTTGTGGAGGTCACAGGACAACTCTGGGCGTCTGCCATTGCTCAGGAGCCTTCCATTTTTATTTGAGACAGGGTCTCACATTAGCCTGGGACTTCACCACATTGGTTTGCAGGCTTGTGGCAGTCCCTGATGCCCCTCATGCTGTCATGGGATTTCAAGCACTTGCTGTCCTGTCTGGAGTTTTATGAAAGTTCTGAGCCGGGTGTGGTGGCGCACGCGTATAATCCCAGCACTCGGGAGGCAGAGGCAGAGGTAGGTGGATCGCTGTGAGTTCGAGGCCAGCCTGGTCTACAGAGCAGGTCCAGGACAGCCAAGGCTACACAGAAAAAAAAAAAGTTCTGGTGACCCACACTCAGGTCCTCACACTGAAGGCCAGCACCTTAGGGACTGAGTGCTCCACAGTCCTCACACTGAAGGCCAGCACCTAAGGCACTGAGTGCTCCACAGTCCACACACTGAAGGCCAGCACCGTAGGGACTGAGTGCTCCACAGTCCTCACACTGAAGGCCAGCACCTTAGGCACTGAGTGCTCCACAGTCCTCACACTGAAGGCCAGCACCGTAGGCACTGAGTGCTCCACAGTCCTCACACTGAAGGCCAGCACCTTAGGCACTGAGTGCTCCACAGTCCTCACACTGAAGGCCAGCACCTTAGGCACTGAGTGCTCCACAGTCCTCACATGAAGGCCAGCACCTTAGGCACTGAGGTGCTCCACAGTTCTCACACTGAAGGCCAGCACCTTAGGCACTGAGTGCTCCACAGTCCTCACACTGAAGGCCAGCACCTTAGGCACTGAGTGCTCCACAGTTCTCACACTGAAGGCCAGCACCTTAGGCACTGAGCTCCGCAGTCCTCGCTCCCCGGCTTCCTGAAGGCATCCCATCCGCGTGTGTGTACTGAGCTCTTACACAGATAGGGCAGTTACCAAACTGTACATCTTTACATGCCAATACTGGATAATTCTGAGGACTGAAATCCCATACATTTTCTCTACTATAGCAGTCTGAAGGAGTTCCATTTCCGGGCAGTAACTGTGTGATCCGAGGCGCACTCCAACCACTGTCACATAGAAGGCACTGCAGCACGGTCTATTAGCCCTTTGAGTGTAACTCTGCAGCAGCTGCCTTATTTACCTAGAATTCCACCAGGTCTTGTCAAGGCCAGTCTGCTGCCCACAGCTTTAGCATGCTCCAAGCAACGAAGGACAGAAGCACACGGAAGAAGGCTCCTCACCAGAGGCCTGGCTGCAGCAGCCTCCACCCGCGGCACGCAGCTTAAAGGTGTCCGCCTTAGTCGAGCAGTCCTGATTGGCAGATCCCAAAAGCCATATCCCCCTTAAACTTAAGAGGAAAATACAGGGCTTATGGTGGGCATCACTCTCAATTTGTCTGAGATAAAGGGTTCCCAGCAGGCAGGGAGTTTAGCCGGCAGGAACAGTCATTGCAGGCAAGTCGGTAGTTGCTTTTCTATAAAACACTATAAAATATTGTATAAATGTGTGTGTGTGTGTGTGTGTGTGTGTGTGTGTGTGTGTGTGTGTATGTACACGCGCCTGTTAAACTAGGGCATTTCTGGGGTGGACACACTGGGAATTCACTTGGGACCCAGGGAATTTAAGCAGAAAACCAAGTGGCTTATTCAACTAGATAAACAACTGGAGATCCTTCAAGTTGTTTTTTTCTCTAACCTACAAATATCCCTCCTCTTCTGGGTGTGCGCTCCACTCTTTTTTTCCCACCTTCTCTTAAGGCAGAAAGGCAGTGGAATGGCGGAACAGAGCGAGAGGCCTGCAGCCAAACTGGTGAGCTGAGCTCCACACAGCAGGAGAGAACTGACGACGGCAGGTTGCCTTCCGGCCTCTGATTATGCACCGTGGCATGTGAACACACGCAAATAAGCAAATGCTTGACTAAATGAAAGCAACTTAAAAAAAACTCACTGGAGTTTTAGAATTCAGTTCCATGTAACACACAGTCTTCAGAGTTCCTATGTGAGAATGCAAACTTTTCAACGCGTCCTTATACAGTGTCTATGAATATTATTTAACCAAAGGAGGATCCTAAAAAAAAATGCTCGTATTGACCCCAAGGTCCATCAACCAAAACCCCTGACTGGCTCATCCGTCATCCACATACTTTGCTGAAGAGTGAGGGCGCCACACAGGCACTTTGCTCCCACGCGGTGAAGCCAACGCCGACAACCACAAGCAGGCCCGCCTTCCCGAACTGCCGCCTGATCCTCCTTAACATCTCAAACGCTAGACTCCTAGAGCAACTACGTAATCCATGTAAGACACAGACCCATTCTCATCCCCACTGGAAGCTCTGGCCCTTTCGATGGCAACTTTAGGACCGTGTTGGCCTATCTGAGCTTCTCGCTGGAAATGTTCTATCTGAGGTTCTCACTGTGAGATGCTTTATAATTATTAGCTGTGTTTAATGAAAACAGTGTATATGGAATTAACAAGCCACTCTGAAGATTAACAAGAAAAGCACAAAGTGTTAGCTAATTGCACACTAGCAGCTGCTTGAAGGCAGCAAAACAATTCGTGCCTCAATTTTCTCTAATGAGTCATTAGCAGAACCAAAAATATATTTAAAGTTAAGCTATAATTGTAAATTATTCTGTAATATTTAATAAATAAATCCAGGCCAGGGAGCTCTAAATCAATTTTGCTCATTGGTTAGAAGAAATCCCCTGTTTATGGTGATCTTACCCTAAAGAACCAGAAAGGCTGCATTATATTTTTTTTTATCAATTATCTTACCTCCATATTTCTTTCACCATTTCAGTCATACATTTTTCCATTTTCAATAGCATAAAAATGTTCAGAAAGTTCTTACTGTTTTGAGTCTGCCCACATTATCCTAGCATACCATCCTGACACCATGTTTGTGTTAATAAAATGTCCTTTTACAACAGTGTTACCTATCACAACTGAATGTCAGTGGATCTTAGAGATTGATGAAAAAAAAAAAAAAAAAAGGCAAGCCATAGTCCTGGCCGACCCCTTTCCACGGGTCCCCAGATTTTAACTTTGTAGATGTTCCCTTTATATGTAGATTTTTCCCATGTGGTGAAAAACAAGATTTACTACCACCTCTCTTTATAAGGGTTCGGTTGTAGTTATTATCCTAATTTTTCAATATAAAGATGTAGAAACCTTCCATCTTACCTCCAAACTTGGTGCCCACATGAGAAGCTTTCTCCTTCCGTCCAGCCCGCAGAGCTGTGATTTGTGGTTCTGCCAGCACGCCAGGCTCCACTAAGATGGCTGTCCAAGTATAACTCACAGGCAATCTATTAGAAATGCTATGATCGTACTTATTTCTGCTGTGTGTGTGTGTGTGTGTCCAGGTACACATGTGTTCAAGTGCAGGTGGATGGGCGTATGCATGTGTGGGCTAGAGGTCAACAATGAATGTTCCTCCTCAGGTACCACAGTTCCTTCCCCCCATTTATTTATTTATTTAGGTCTCTCACTGTCTTGGAGCTTGTCGAGTAGGCTGGCCTGGTTGATCAGCAAGCTCTAGGGATCCACATGTCTGGGCAGCGCTGGCCTCACACCTACATGCCACCTCAGTCAGCTGGTGCTTTACATTGGATCCTGTGCTTGCGTGACAAGGTCTTTACTGATGCAGCTTCCTCCTCGCCCCTTATCTGTCTTTTATATATTTTCTTTCCCTAGAATTATTAGGTCGCTAGGATCATTTTGTCATTTATTAATCTATGTATCTCTGCTGTGTTGCTCTGTTAACTTGGTTAGGCAGCGAACTGTTTCCCAGAATTCCTTTTCTCACTGGTTCCAGGTGTGGACCAGTCCCCTGCCCCCCCCCCCCCAAACAAACTGTGTGAGAACCGGAATGCGGGGATGGAGCGTCAGACATTGGCTCTCACAGATCTTACAGACAGAATTCTGACAACGTCAGGAGTGCTTGCCAGGTGCCAAGAGCTCCCCTCTGCTCTCTACCCTTTCTCAACACCTCTACTGAACAACAGTGATGTCAGGCCACCATCAGATGTGATGCCAGCACAGAGGGGCGCTGCCTGGGCCTTCCTGAGACCCCACCCACCACCACACCCACCACACCCACCACACCCACCACACCCACCACACTACCCACCACCACCCACCACCACCACCCACCACACCACTCACCACCACCACCCACCACAACCACCATCACACACCACCCACCACACCACCACACCCACCACACCCACCACACCACCAGACCCACCACACCACCCACTACCACACCCACCACACCACCCACCACCACACCCACCACCCACCACCCCACACACACACTACCCACCACCACCCACCACACACCCACCACCCACCACACACCAGACCCCCACACCACCACTACCACACCACACACACACCACCACCACACCACCACACACACACCACACCACACCACCATCACCCTCCCCACCCCCCACCCCCCCCACCATCACACACCACCCACCACACCCACACACACACCCCCCCCCCCCCGCAACCTCTGTGGGGCCTCCAGGGCATCTCAGAGTCCTTGCATGACTGGTGAGGGCTGCCTCCTACACAGCTCTGGCTCTCCTTTGCCCTCCGAGCTTCCCATCTCGCCCTCTCTTCTGCTCCTAGTCTAAGCCCATGATTATCTCTAAACACCCACAGCAAGCTTGTTTTCCACGAATGAGTCCAAACTGTCATTTTGTTGCCGATTTGTCCAAATTGAGGGACCTATAAACTCTTGTCAAGGTAAACAGTGCTTAGGACGATTTTTATCTCAGAACCTTTTGGTTGGTTGTTTTGTTTAGATAACCCCACTTGGGTCTCTGTCCTGATTCCACTCAAGTTTGTCACCAGGGCTCCGTGTGCACGACCCATTGGGCGCCCCTCCCCTGCTCTGTCGTGGGGGAAGCTCACATAAGTCTGTCCTCCTCTGCTCAACAGAGTTTCTTGTTTCAGTGACCTGGCCACTTTGCTTGCAATTAATTGTTGATCTTGCCTCCTTGGGGGAAACTAACCCTGTTTCCTGGAGCCTCGGTTTCTTCTGTTTCTTTGTGTCCTGTCATGTTAAGGTGTCAGAGGCCGAGCACAGCCAGGGCTTCCGGTAGCACTGACGAAGAGCTAGGTGCACGTGCAGGCGGGGCGCGTGTGCAGAGCGGGGCGCGTGTGCAGAGCGGGGCGCGTGTGCAGGCGGGGCGCGTGTGCAGGCGGGGCGAGTGTGCAGGCGGGGCGCGTGTGCAGGCGGGGCGCGTGTGCAGGCGGGGCGCCTGTGCAGAGCGGGGCGCGTGTGCAGGCGGGGCGCGTGTGCAGGCGGGGCGCGTGTGCAGAGCGGGGCGCGTGTGCAGGCGGGGCGCGTGTGCAGGCGGGGCGCGTGTGCAGGCGGGGCGCGTGTGCAGGTGGGGAGTGTGTGCAGAGCGGACGCGTGTATAGAGCGGGGCGCGTGTGCAGGCGGGGCGCGTGTGCAGGCGGGGCGCATGTGCGGGTGGGGAGTGTGTGCAGAGCGGACGCGTGTATAGAGCGGGGTGCACGTGCAGGCGGGGCGCGTGTGCAGAGCGGGGTGCATGTGCAGGCGGGGCGCGTGTGCAGGCGGGGCGCGCGTGCAGGTGGGGAGGGTGTGCAGAGCGGACGCGTGTATAGAGCGCGGGGCGCGTGCAGGCGGGGCGTGTGCAGGCGGGGCGCATGTGCGGGTGGGGAGTGTGTGCAGAGCGGACGCGTGTATAGAGCGGGGTGCATGTGCAGGCGGGGTGCGTGTGCAGGCGGGGCGCGTGTGCAGAGCGGGGCGCGTGTGCGGGTGGGGAGTGTGTGCAGAGCGGACGCGTGTATAGAGCGGGGCGCGTGTGCAGAGCGGGGCGCGTGTGCAGAGCGGGGCGCGTGTGCAGGTGGGGCGCGTGTGCAGGCGGGGCGCATGTGCAGAGCGGGGCATGTGTGCGGGTGGGGCGTGTGTGCAGAGCGGGGTGCGTGTGCAGGTGGGGCTTGCATTCTGTCACTTTGTGTTTGACGTTTGCTATCTGATTTTGTTCCACTGTGATTTATTTTCAGAGTTTCTTACAAAGATTTAGAAAATCATATTAGTGACCTGAGCTCAGTTAGGAGACTATTTATTAAGGCCTTTCTCATGGTGCACATGAGAAATTGTCTTGAGTCGTTCTGCGGAGCGCATCTTTTCTGTTGGTCTTCAGATGCCGCCCAATCTGGCTGTGGTGGTACACTCAAGCAAGCCAGAAGAGCTCAGGCTGAAGGCCAGCCTAAATACCAAATTCAAGACCAATGTGACTTACGTACCAAGACCCTTCCTCTAAAACAAAGACTGAGGATGTAAATCCATGGCAGCACACTTGCTAACAAGCACAGCACCCTGGGCTAATCCCCAGTGGCAAACACACATGCACAGTTAATTTGCTGAAAGCCATATTTCATTTGCATTTTTCAGTGTAAGAGACACTTGTACGTGTATTTGGAGGAATAATCCGAATTTAGGGTACACATGAAAATGCTATCCCTTGACTAAGCATTCGTATAAGAATGTTGTTTAAAGGAAAGAAATAGATCTGTTACCTGCCTCAGCAATCCTAGAACCTAGTTTCCTGAAATCTAAAGTATTTTGTAAAAAAAAAAAACAAAAACAAAAAAAACCCAAAAAAACTGCATACTCTGTTCTAGAAACCCTGATACAGTTTCTTTCTAAAGCTGCATATTTAATTTTAATTTTTATCTCTTTCTGGCTTTACTTTTTCTTTGGCATTGAAATCTTAGGGATTTCCTTTAAAGAAAGGTTCATGAAATTCGGTGTTTATAGAAAAATTTAGGGTGGGAAATAACAGCCCCTATCCAGGTTTTGCTTAAGCGGTGCCAGGGTCTGCCAACGTTCACATGAACACTAAGTGCAGGTCAAGGCCTGAGCAAGGATATGAATGAGCGAAGTCATGCCCTGCCCTTTCTGACAAGATCTCTGCAACTGATGAAGGAGACACACATGCTTCCCTGATAGTCAGATTGTGACGATGACACACATGCAAGGCTTACAACAGAAGAAAGCAGGCTGGTGCGGTGCTCACACTGTCGCCCCAGGGGGTACGGCAAGAGGACGGCCAGCAGATTGGGGCCCACCTGGTCTGTATATCGAGTTACACATCAGCAGAGAATACACGGCAAAACCTGCTCCGAGAAACAAAGCAAAACAAACAAGTGAACAAGACCTAATAGGAAAGATTTGCTGTGACTCGTGTTTGTCAAGGGTTTGCAGCTCCTTAGCCCTGTTGCTGGCGCTGAGCCCGTGGCCGGGCATCATGGGATGGCGAGCGCCTAAGTGCTCACCAGGAAAGAGAAGGGACACGGGGCTGGTCTCCCCAAATCTTCCTCACTTCATACCCTCAATGACGTCCACGTCGCCCGCAAGGCTGTAGCCCCTAAAGTTTACAGCTCAGAATCAACCCTGAGTTTCAGTCACACAAAGGGGCCGAGTTCCATAGCAGAGAAGACCGCAGATTATATACCCCTCTAAGTGTGCGACGTTCTAGAAAAGACAAAACTAAAGGGAGTAAGAAGACCTGTGACTTTCAGGGATGTAGTAGGGGGAAAGAGTGGAGCGCGGGCTATTTTGGGTGATGGAAAAACTTTGTATGCTGCTTGTTAAAGCCTGGGGAAAGGGTGACTCCTTGTGCGAACTGTTAGTTAACGGTGATCAGCAGTGGTTTGTGAGTTATAACTAACCCATCACCTGGCAGAAAGACACGAGGAAACGTGACAGGGGACAATTTGCGTGTGAGTGGGACAAGAGTAGACAGACAAGGGCACTGAAGTTTTCAGCAGTTTTTCTGAAAACCTGAAATTGCTGAGAAATCGAACTTGAGTTTTTGAACCAGAGCAAACTGAGGAAGCCATGTTGGGTTAGTGGAGACGGGATGACAGAAGATGGCTTTGAACATGGTTGACAGCACCAGAGATGGCATCTAGAAAAGGAGGTGCACATCAGCTGCCCCGAGTTGTTGAGCAGTGATGGAGACCACTCGGAGTTAAGCAAGCAGTACAGCCAGTTCTGTGGATCTGGCACGTCATCACAGCGGCGCAAGCAGTGGCAAAAACACATGTCAGTGAATTAAGGAACTCAGTGAAGAGGCTGCCATGGGGCCAGGCGATCCAAGCCGAGGCCGCCACGGGGCCGGGCGATGCACGCCGAGGCCGCCACGGGGCCGGGCGATGCACGCCGAGGCCGCCACGGGGCCGACAATCCAAGCCGAGGCCGCCACGGGGCCGGGGGATCCACGCCGAGGCCGCCACGGGGCCGGGGATCCGCGCCGAGGCCGCCACGGGGCCGGGGGATCCGCGCCGAGGCCGCCACGGGGCCGGGGGATCCGCGCCGAGGCCGCCACGGGGCCGGGGGATCCGCGCCGAGGCCGCCACGGGGCCGGGGGATCCGCGCCGAGGCCGCCACGGGGCCGGGGGATCCGCGCCGAGGCCGCCACGGGGCCGGGGGATGGGACCGAGGCCGCCACGGGGCCGGGGGATCCGCGCCGAGGCCGCCACGGGGCCGGGGGATCCGCGCCGAGGCCGCCACGGGGCTGGGGATCCACGGCGAGGCCGCCACGGGGCTGGGGGATCCGCTGAGATGCATACAGCCTTAAATTAGATTCCCAGCACCAGACTGCTTGCACATACCTGTACTAACAACCTTTTGCAGGTGGGGGCAGGAGGATCAGAAGTTCAAAGTCACTCCAGGCTACAGGAAGTTTGAGGACAATCTAGGAAAAAAAAAAAAAAATGAAAAGTCTACCCTGATATTCTATTCTCCCCAAAAGCTGCTACATAGAATTCTCATGGTCTTTAGGATAGGGACTCTAGACATGTGAGCACACTCAGCTCAACGAGGCATTTTGACAAGTAAATAATATGAACAGGGAATGTAGAAGAAAGCCAAGCCATAGAAAACTGCATCTCCTCACCAACTGGACAAATGATGGCAGCTTTGTAAAGACCAGGAGCACAGCTACGCAGCACCTCTGGGGGAAAGGTGACAGTGTGCTTCCGCGAAGTTCACTGAGGTCTCCATCCCTCACAGGGCAACCCCAGCAGAGCCCTGGGAGTGTAGGCAGGACCTCTGTGGAAGTTGGTGCTGGAGACATAGTTTGCAGCAGCATCATTATTAGAAATAGCATTGAAATCAGGAAAATGGGTTTGCCACTAAAATGCAAAGCACATAAAGATCTGGCTTCCATCCCATCTCAGAGGAAAAGGATTCTTCCACGCCCTATAAAAACCCAGTCGCACTGGTAAGCATAGTTGGGGGAGAGGACACATTAGAGCAAAGTGCAGTGACACATATGTATGGCAGTGTCCTAGCGGCTAAGGAGACAGCTCGGCAGTTAAGAGCACTAGCTGCCATCGCAAAGACCTGGGTTTAGGTTCCAGCACCCACATGGTGGCTCCTAAATCCAGTTCTAGGGGATGTGGCGCCCTCTTCTGGCCTCCTTGGGCATTTAATATGTGTAGTACCCATACCTATGTGCAGACAAAACACCCATGTGCACAAAATAAAAATAAACCTGAAAAATGTCATAATGAAACATATTAGTTTGTATCCTGACTTAAAATTATTAACAAAAATAATAAATTGAATCATGGCAGGAAAATGTAGGTGCCTAGCGGAATACATAGTTAATGGCGATGCTAGACTCTGAGCTCTGATTTTATTGACTACAGATTTTATTGTTTCTGCTACTAACAGGAAGTACCATGGAGGCTAACAGCCTTTGCAGAAGAGTTGGATAACAGAGAAACACAGAAATAACAGAGACAGCACGGGCTGTGGGCAAGAGAACAGAGAAGGGGTCAGGCAGAAGCACACAGTTAAGCAGTCCAAGGTTAACTTGAAGTTCTTCATCATCTGTAAATATTTAAAACTATAAAAGAAACTGTTAGAAACCTTTAGGCATAAGGACCACTCCACGCCACAGTAACACAATTGTAGTTTTGGAAACAGTACAGAGAGCCACTTACAGGATCCTGATGTCAGGGAGCCACGTCAGAGCCACACCTCTCACTGTGCAGAGAGGTCCCATCCAGATTAGCCTGCAGTCGCCCACCAGTGCATCCCAGCGGTGTCTCTTCCATATGCAATTTTATTACAACAAACAAAAGTCTTCTTCAATTCAATATTGTGAAATATTTTAGTATTTAAGTTTGAAATAAAAGACAAAGACTAAAAACACAAAGAAAAATCTAAATTTGTAGTAATCTAGAGATAATATGAATAAAGCAAGAAGAAAATTGTCTGCTGTATTAGCTGTCATATTTTTATTAGTCATTGCTAATGTGTAAGATAATGATATAACTGCTGAGCTAACCCCAATTCTAACAACTAAACTCTCACTGGCTTTAGTAGCACTTTGGCAGAGAGATGATTTTTATGGTTTCAACAGGATCATTTTATTCCTGTATTTGCATTTAGTTAGACTAATGAGCATGATGCACCACAGACATACACACAGGCTAACCTAACCCAGCTCACAGGCATTACAGAGGCTAACCTAACCCAGGTGGTCCTCACAGGTGTGGCTGGAGGCTAACCTAACCCAGGTGGTCCTCACAGGTGTGGCTGGAGGCTAACCTAACCCAAGTGGTCCTCACAGGTGTGCCTGGAGGCTAACCTAACCCAGGTGGTCCTCACAGGTGTACCTGGAGGCTAATCTAACCCAGGTGGCCCTCAAAGGTGTGCCTGGAGGCTAACCTAACCCAGGTGGTCCTCACAGGTGTGCACAGAGGCTAACCTAACCCAGGTGGCCCTCACAGGTGTGCCTGGAGGCTAATCTAACCCAGGTGGCTCTCACAGGTGTGCCTGGAGGCTAACCTAACCCAGGTGGCCCTCACAGGTGTGCACAGAGGCTAATCTAACCCAGGTGGTCCTCACAGGTGTGCACAGAGGCTAACCAAGCAGACTCTACATCTTGTCAGGTTGACAGCTGACACTAACTACCCCACCCACTGAATGACAAGACCCAGAGTCTTCTATGGGTGGTGGTAGAGCTCTCATGAAGTTCCGAGAATGCCTCAGTGAATCAGAAGAGACCCCACCTAAGCAACCCACACTGTCCTGAGATGTGGGAGAGAAAACGCTGGGAACCTTTTGTTACAGCAGCTAGCATAATTTACCACAACGAATACAACATTTAATGTGATTTTTAAAAAAATCTGTTTAAAAGGAAAATTCAAATGTTACTAAAAGGCAAAGGGGAGCTATACTGTATTAGAGATGATTAGAAAACCTGCAGATTCAGGTCATCTGAATCAAAATCCTGCAATCCATCACAGAAGTGCAAAGCTTAAGCTGGAAAAGCCAAGGGAAAGAGTAAAACAGCTTAGAAAACTTAGAAAAATCTAAGAAAGAGGAAAATCTGCTTTAAAAGTGTTCAGTGCTGCTGAGAGAAACAGGCAGTTCTCTCCAATGATGAGCCTCAGTAGGCTGCCCAATCTCAACTGATCTGCTCTAAATTCCCCCCCCACACACACACATACACACTACATCTCTCTGTGTGTGTGTGTGTGTCTGTCTGTCTGTCTCTGTCTGTTTGTCTGTCTCTCTGTCTCTGTCTCTGTCTGACACACACACACACACACACACACACACACACACACACACTTCCTTTCTCCCTTGCCCCCCCACCACACACACAGGCAACACTAAAGGGACTCAGGATGTTTTATAGATAGATACAAATGCATGTGTGCATGTGCATATATTAACAACCATAAGGAGAAAGAACTTGTGAATCAAGAAGGAGCTTGCGGGAGTGTGTGGAGGTGACGGTGAGGACGCGGGAACGGCAGTGCAGGGAAGGTTTTATGAGTCCTTAAAATACTGGCGATAGCCTGCCATAAAGCAAAACAAGATTTTTCTTTTCTTCCTTTTCTCTCTCCTTTCTTTCTTTCCTTCCTTCTTTCTTTCTTTTCAAGGAGAGCTTCTCTGCAAAGCCTTGGCTGTCTGTCCTGAAACTTGCTCTGTAGACCAGCTGGCTTTGAACTCAGAGATCTGCCTGCCTCTGCTCCTGAATGCTGGGTTTAAAGGCATGAGCCACCAGGTCTGGGCTAGGATTGTGATTCTTTAAGATAATTTAATTAAATGAAATGAAATGTCAAAGTCAACATTTATGCACACATAAAGTTAACTTATGACAAATGCAGATTGGAAGATAAAGCTATAAACAGAAACAGATGAATGAAAAGCTTGATGTACCTTTCCATTAAACAGTAGCATGGTTATGTAAGCTGAGACCTTGCTCATCTGGCAGAAAGGTGATGCAAAGAGAGTATCCC
Organism: Acomys russatus; assembly: GCF_903995435.1. Classification (NCBI taxonomy): domain Eukaryota; kingdom Metazoa; phylum Chordata; class Mammalia; order Rodentia; family Muridae; genus Acomys; species Acomys russatus. Next base: position 69,978,353 of record NC_067149.1, on the reverse strand, counting down.
ACCGCTGTAAGGAAACAGCAGAGACAAGCTAAGCTCTGAAGACAAACTGCGTATCTCCTCCCAGTTACTGGCCTCGGTACATAGTCAGTTGGCCTGTGGCTTTGGGGACCACTCTGGGGCAGCATGGCACTGTGGGGGCATGTAAAGTGAATAAATAAGTAAAAATTTAAAAAGCCGAAGGACCATGTAGAAGAACACTGCTTCTCAGAGTCACCTAAGCAGTAGCATGGTGGCCCTCAGAGACACCAACGTGTCATGTTGGTTTTTCTCAGCCGTATCCCATCAAGAACTGTCATAGGGAACAATGCAATCAAATCACAAAACAAGAAGGTTAATATATGTATGTATGTATGTATGTGTGTGTGTGTGTGTGTGTGTGTGTGTGTGTGTTTATCGCCTACTGGTTTAAGAAAGTTACAGTTCTGTGTTGGCCCTTGCTCACAGCTCTCCTAATGCAACGTGGCTGTGTGGAGCCTCTCCTGGGTCAGACTGGAAACATGTGACTTGTAACCAGGGGCAGAAGCTGCTGTTGTGGCCCTCGGCAGCCCAGCCGGCTTAGTCCTTTTCTCCCTCTGACCCCTTGTCCACCCTGCTCATTCAGCCGCTGGTATCCTGACTAACCCACCGTCCCTTGCCGCTCTTGGTCTCCAGGATGGCCTTTGGACAGCAAGGCGCCTTTTACCAGAGGCCCTGCCCCAGATGTGAGGACAACAGCATGCTCTATGGTCGGTACTAAAGCTTGCAGGCTGGGAAGAGCGCGGAGGAGCGGGCATGTGGAGACGGCATCAGCAGCCTTGTCTTCCCAGCTGTCACGGTGACCACGAAAGCTAACGGCAGGGTGGTCTGCAAAGGTCTTGGAAAAGCCATCTTCTCCAGCATGGTGAACCTCCAGAGTCCTTGAACGTGTGTTTGGTTTGGTCTGGTCTGGCTTTGTTTCTGGTCTAATTTGGGACATGGAAAAGTCCAGACCTTCAGACTCAGAACATGGACCTTTACAGTCACACAAAGTTAAAGACAAACTACATTTTCCCTGCCATTTAAAAAAGTGAGTGAAATTTCCACCCCTTAAAGAAAGGCTGTAAAGGTGCCCTGCACACTAACTGCATGAGGGGGCTATACCTCGCCGTCTGCTTCCGAACGGGGTGATACTCCTGCCTCCTTCAGCCTCCTGGGTCCCCAGGAGAAGGCTGCTCGGTAAACTACAAGGAAGAACATGGTCTTTCCTGACGTTTTGGCTTAGGAGCCCCAAGCGCAAACTCACATCGCTGCAACTGGTGAATGATTTTATTCATTTTTAAGCTTCTTTTATTCAAATGCACTTCTTAAGACACGGAACGCACCAAGAGGAAACGGAACGTGTGTGTTTCAGAAGACAGATGTGTATGAATGGGCACAGCTACATTACAGAGATTAAAAATTACCCCTGTGAAAGTTCCATTTAAAGCCGGGCTAGTGTCTGTGGATTCTACCCCCAGAACATGAAGGTGTGTGTGTGGGTGTGTTCTTGTTTATGGCTGTGTGGGTCTGGTGTGTTTAGAGAGAGGTTCCACTTCATGCCGCCACCCACTCTGCCTCAGAACTGAAGGCATTCCGAGGCGCCCCTGCTTACCTGGACGCAGATCCACCACACTCTGGTCCCAGCGTGCCTCTATTCCAAATGTAGTTCAGGAGCCACTAAAAGAAACCACACAGTGTTAAGACTAAACATTCCTGAGTCTGCCTCAGTGATGCCCGGTTCAGCAGCCCGGCCCTGGAGAGAGCGGTTACTGACATTTTCCAAATAAATAAAGCAAACTAGTTACTTCAGCGCGGAGTTCATGTCTATATGACTTATAGTCCTGGGAGCTGGCCCACTGAGGCAGGAGGAACCCAGTGAACCAGCAGCAAACCAGAGGCCACCCAGGCACTGAGAGCTCCCTCCAAGGATGAAGTTTATGGTCAGCACCCTTACTGAGTCCTTCCTGGGAAATGTTTTGCTGGGGAGGCACTGGCTCTTGTAACATCCTACAAATCTCACTGGCTTGTACTTCAACACTGATTCTTAAATGGGCTAATATTAACCGGGGGGAAAATAGGGATCTTATTTAGAGACTCCTAGCAGCAATCAAATAGGAAAAAAAAAAAAAAAAAAAAAGAGTAGCCCTCCAGAATGAATGTTTGCTTTGCTGAGGGCCTCCTTAGGTGGACATTGGACACAATTCTGTCTACTAGTTAAGTCACCCTGAAGGCTCTGGTGCCAGCCAGCAGCAGCCATCCATCCAGAATCAACAGGTCGCCGCTGTGAGTGCTACCAGTACAGCACACCCTGGCAGACCGGACGGAAAGCGTCTATGTACCGAGTGCCCCTGACAGACGCAGATGAGAGCCACCATCTAAGTCAGGCACAACTTCCAAGGATCACCACAGCACAAGCTATTCTCCCCGAGAGCCTCCTTGTGCCCTTTCTCAGGTACATCTAAGTCAAAACACATCTTCCCATGTGCAAAAGCATACGCACACACCACTTACTGCATACTTTACGGGCGGATGCATTATGCTGACAGAGAAATTCAAACACGGTTTTAGCTTGCTTTTCTTGCAGCCGTACCTGTCTGGATACATATTCTACATGTATGGACTTGGACAATAAAACATGTAAAGGGCATGGACTGCTTTTGATTAAATTATATCATATATTTTCTGGCAAAAAGGACCAATTCATGCAAATGAATTAGTCATGAATTACTAATGCTACCCGATTGTTTGGCCTCAGACTTTCATTCAGATTATGGAGTGCCTATTGAATTAAGTAGTAGGGAAATTTATGCATGTATTGCCAGGCAGCCAAGTGAACTATATTAGTCTAATACCATGATACAATTTTTTAAGTGGTAAATGACATTAGCAATTTATCTCCTTGTGATGGAACATGAGCCAGAACTTGCAAGCGCCTAGGCAGTTTGCTAGTGCTTGTCGGGGCCAGGTGCGTTCAGGCTTCTGGTCCATGAGCCAAAGAATTAAAAATAAGGGCTCACACAGAATTGCAAAAGAATGAAGATAATTATTCACCCTGAACAGTGTGACAGTACAGAGTAGAGGAGAACACAGTGTCAAGAACAATCGTGCTCACAGAAGCAAGTGCTCTCTGGGCGCCCGGGACACAGACTAGAACCTAGCTAGAGTCCCTTTCCGTTCTGTCCAGGGGAAGGTGGGCTGGTACGATGGGGCGTGGCCTGTTGTGAAGGGGCGTGGTCTGCGTAGCTCTCTAATTTGCATGTCCTTTCCCATGTGCGTCTGATTGTAAACATATGCACAGCCAATTATCTGTAGGCCTCTCTGTTCAACCCTATGTAAGGGATATGGCGAGTTTCCAGGGCTCTGCAGTTCCTTCCTCAGAGACCCGTTCCACGCAATCATGGCCTTCTGTCCGTGTGTTCTTGTGTCTTTTCCTCAGTCCCTCACCTTCCCCAGTGAGGTCCAAGTCCCCGGAGTCACTCCCCATGCAGCACATAGTCCAAAGCTATTCAGGCCCCAACCCTGGCTCCCTCACCTTTGCCTGCCTCACTCTGTCTTTGTTTCACCATTCACTATTAATACAGTAACACAATTTTTTAAAAAATTCCATGCAGCAAAGGAAGTTTTACCTCACAGAGAAGCAGAAACACAACAAGGGAAGACAATAGCAGAGAAAGTTTAAGTCACTTCAAGTCATGCTCAAGTGTCTTTCCCAGTGAGGTATTCTGTGAGTGCGCCAGGCACCTGTGCATGCTTGCCCTTGTTCGATAACTGTGTCTGTGTGTATCCACGCACCGCGTGTTGTTTATTGGCCAGCCTGCACCCTGGTGGCACGAGCTTCAAGAGGAGGGGTAGAGAAGACGGGGTACACTTAGTTCACTGGGCCAGAGAGCTGCAAACAGCGTAAGAGCAGCAACAGCCTTGAGCAGAGGTGCAAGTTACATACGGGGTTCGAGAACAGACCATCCACAGGGCCACCCCATAGGTTCCTCATAAGAGCTTTAAAAGCCTGTTCATGGGAAGAGTCCCACAACTAATGCAGAGCAGAAGTCCTGGGGGGGCAAGCAAAAGAAATACCTTTGTATGTTCTTGAGACTTGGGGGTGGGGGTGGTCGTTACTGTGGCAAAACTTGGCCTGTCCTTACTGATCCAGGGAGAGAAGGGAATCCATTTTCCTTAGGAATATTCCCATTGTCATCATTTGCATGCCAAGATGGAAACTAACTGTGTAAACATGCACGCATGCACACACAAACACACACACACACCTGTGTGTTTTCCTTCTATTTACTGATAGAATCACCTGAGGCTTGGATGAAGGGTGTGAGTCTGTATATGATTCTGTTTAAGTGTGTAAATCACAGGCAACCCTCCCTGTGTTTGCTCACTGAGAAGTGAGAAGCAAAGACTGAAGACAGGCAGGTCCTGGTGGATCCCTCTCAGGGCATGTCAGCATGACTCCTGCATAGCAGCTGGGCTGTGTCTCAGTTAGAGAAGACGCCAGTGAGCCGAGCATTGCTGAGGAGCTGTGTCTGGAGTAGTCCCCATTCAGAGAGGCAACCAACAGCCAGTCAAAGTTAGTTAGCATAAAAGTTACAGCACACACACAAACGTTTCCCCCAAGCAGCACGGCATTAACTATGTACACCGCTGTCCTGGTTAGCTTTCTGTGGCTGTGATAACCACCGTGACCAAAAGCAACCTGGGGAAGAGAGGGCTTATTTATGGGATAGGTTTCAGCCCATCATTGACAGAAGAGGCAGGAAATCCAGGCAGGCGCGGAAGCAGAGGCCGTGGAAGAACCCTGCTTACTGGCTTGCTCCTCACGGCTTGCTCAGCATGCTTTCTTAGATTAGCCAGCACTATCTGCCCATGGGTGGCACTACCCACAAATGGGCTGGGCCCCCCCCCCCCACATCAGTCACTGATAAGAAAATGCTCCATGCACTTGCCCCCAGGGAAGTCTGATGGAGGCAGTCCCTCAGTTAAAGTTCTCTTGCCCTAGGTGACTTCAGCGTATGTCTGTTAGCAAAATAGGAACCAGTACAAGTGTGTTCTGAGTTACCAGGAACTGACCCGGGGCACAGACGTCAAACGGTGCACAGGTCATAAGCAGGTACTATCCTGTTTCACAGACGGGGCTTGGGCAGCTGCAGAGCTTATGTTTAATCAGGGGCAGTAGCCTAAAACACAAGTCAAGTAATCAGTAAATGGTGGTAGTCCCCGTTGGGAGACTCTGAAGAAAAATGAGGGCGCACAGGGCATCAAGAGCCGTGCAAACGAATCTTCTGCCTGTCATGATTACGTAACGCCACATTGTACCCCGAGCAAGAGTTGAGTGCTGTGACTTGAAGAGGAGGGATGGGAAACATTTAAATATTTTATTTAGTCTCTGACATTTCACATGTGTACACATTGATTGTATCTGCTCACACTCACCCCCCAGCTCCTCCCGAGTTCCCTCCACCTGCACATGCCCAACCAAATCCACTTAGCGCTGTCTGCTGCAGTATTGATTGACTGATCATATGAAACTATTTAATGTAAAAAAAAAAAAAACAACATAATGACGAATGTAATCACCCCCACAACACACCAGTGGACTGAAAGGAGGGGAACAGGCTGAAGACCGACACCTCAGTTCAGGACTGCAGAGGGAGTCAGTCTCTGGGCCTGAGAAGCCTGGAATTCCAATGCAGGAGCTGCCGTGAAACCCTCCCCTGGGATCTGGGCACTGTGGGTGTTCCAAGCTCAAAGCTGTCAGCTTCTGAGGTGCTGAGACTTTTAGGGAAGAACACACTGAACAGCCTTGAAAGGAAATGTACAGAAAAACGGGAGTTTAGATTGGGAAATAACTTTAAGCATTCACAGGGGAGTGGGGATGATTCAGGGAGCGACACTGGCCAACCTGCTCCCGTGGGTGCTGAAGTGGCCATTAATGCAGGTGGCAGACAAAAAGGGGAGCTGGGGGCTTCTTGAAATGAGGTCCAGGCACAGAGCAGGTGTGCGAGTGGCCCCTGAAGAGGTGTTCAAATCAGGAAGAGATGAAAGGTACTGGAATGCCATGGCTCTGCCTGCAGTAGTCCTCCGCCTTGCCCGCCTCCTCTGCCTCGCTCGCCTCCTCCGCCCTGTGTGTGGACAGAAAGCTCCAGTCCACCTTTTTGACTGCTTCCAGTGGGCCCCCATCCAAGGCCACTCCAGAAAGCAGAGAGATGTCACGATCAAAACTCACCTCGAGCAGCATGCAAAACAAGGTGGGAGCTTTCTCTGCACTGGGAAGTCTAAGAATTTGTCTCAAACGCACAGATCGGAGTGTCCAGCTCCATGAATAAATTGACAGGTTTTTTTTTTAACCTAAAATAACTGTTCCAACTGTACATTTGCTCTATTTTATAAACATCAGAAGGGCCCCACTGACATCCAAGTGAAAACTTCTCACCTGGGGCCAAAATGGCTTCACAGAAAAACAGTTTCTCTACCAAAGAAAACTGTCCCACCCCCGAGCCCCAGGGAATCTGGGCAGCGGTGAGAGCCTGTGCCTACCACTGCAAAGAAGCAAAGAATTTAATGCCAAGGGGCAGCCAGGCTTCTAAGCTGCAAGGACACCAGCTTGGGCATCTCTGTTTTCCTCCCGGGGTAGAGAAGATACCCTCCAAAGTCGGCCCAGGCGCCTTCCCCACCCCCACCCCGTATTTGCCTGCTCTCCTTTTTAACTGGACCTGGGCACACATCCCCCTGTGTGGCCTTCAGACAGCCCACCTCGGCTGGCCTCCTGGTTCTCAGGTCTGGGCTGCAGAAAACCATGCAAACAACATGCACTTTGGGGCTTGATGCTGCCCACACCAGCCAGGGCCAGTTCTTTCACGGGTTCCTTTACGGCTTAGCTCAGGACTTCAATGAAGCAGAGGCAAGTGCTTCTGAAAAATACTGCAAGGTCTTGATGTGGACGGCAGATGATGGCTGAGGTCATCAGAGATAACAGCCAGCAGGGACAGAATGCCTCACTACTTTGGGGTGATGATTTTCTCCCAATGCGTGGTATGACAATTTCAGTGCCCATGTTAATTTCACCAAGTAATTTGCCATTTTCTTCTGATCCATCAAACGCCTTCTGGCTCTCATTACAGTGGCCCTTTGGTTTGTAGATTTCTGTGGCCTACAATTCCTAACGGGCCCAAAAAGGACACAAAGCTAACATTTACCATTACATCCACACGGAGTGTGTGGAGAAAAAACACCCCCTTTAGGAAAGACATAAATTCTGAGAGGAAAAAATATTTCAAGGGAAGTGCGGTGTATTAGTTCACTTGGTTGTAATGGCAATATTATCAAGTTAGTTTGTGTTACCTCCAACTTTAATATTTTCATTGGGTTCTCTTTCCCCTTAAGTGTACTAAATAAAGATAATTAATCATAAAAGGAGGGTCACTTCTGACTGAGGAAGTCCATTACCAGCGGGTGACAACGTAGGTGGGAGACTTGATGTAGCCATTTTTAATATTTTTTTCCCTCCATGGGTGAGCCAGATAAATGGAGCTGAGGAAACATCTCTGAACCAGCTGAAGGAAAATTGAAAGTGTGGGAGGAAAGCGGTGTCCACTGCCATCACTAATGAGCAAAGCGAGGTGTGGCTTTGCCTGCATCTCACTGCACATTTGATGGGTCTCCCAGTGTCCTAGAAACAGAGTGTGAGTCCGGAGCCCCCGGGATGGATGCATTAGACAATCACCATGGTACTGTGCGCATCCCAGGAAGGGGCAGCGAAATCAACATGGATGACTAAGGCAGAAAACTGTCTTCATGGCTGCCAAGTTTACTTCTGGAGTGTCACAAATAGAGAGAGATGTTAAGAGAGAGGGCGGGTTGGGAGCAGGGACGCTGCAGCCAGTGTGTCTGGGGTAGGTGCCTGGCTCGGCCTTCCGGATAATCCGTGCGAACGGTGGGAGAGGGTTTGGCATCTCTACACCCCAGTTTCCTCATCCATAAAACAGGGTGATAGTGCTGCCTTACTCAGGTGGCCCCTTCTAAAGAGGGGTTGAGTGAATTAGAGTCCACCTCCCGTGGTGTGCCTTGCGTAAGTGGTGGCCACTTTTCCCAAAAGCGTTGCAGGTGACACATCACACTGTTAAACAGCACACTATGGAGGTGATGAAGACAGGCAGAGGTGGACATTAGCCTGGCCAGTCCCAGGTCTCTCTATCCTAGGCTGCTTGAAAAGCTGAGTGAGTGTAGGCCATTCTCTCGTTGGGTCTCGGCTCCAGACCGAGCTTCCCCCACCTTGCTGGGGAGCAGCCTCGGGAGCCGTGGGAACACAAGCCCCCACAGCCTCAAGACTCCAGCTGTCTTAGTACAGTCTCTCTAAGGAAAGCATTCTTGAGCAGGGCCTGGTGGCGCACACCTGTAATCCCAGCACTGCATGGAGGGGGCGGGGAGGCAGAGGCAGGCGGATCGCTGTGAATTCGAGGCCAGCCTGGTCTACAAAGCAAGTCCAGGACAGCCAGGGCTACAAAGAAACCCTGTCTTCAAAACAAAACAAAACAAACAAACAAACAAACAAACAAACAAAAAAAACGAGAGAGAGAGAGAGAGAGAGAGAGAGAGAGAGAGAGAGAGAGAGAGACTCCTCAGAAGGTCTCTAACTCTTTGCCTACGCGCTCTCACCTTGGATAATGGAAGAAAACCCAATTTTACGCTGCTTTCGCTGAGTTCTGAGTGAAACCTAAAAACTGCAATTTCCGTTTCTGAGAATTTGGTCTTTACCCCTGAACCAGGTCTCGTGTCCTTCACACTCAGTGACCTCATGCCACGGTCTGGCGATCCAGGGCACAAATGAACTTGGCACATACCAGGCAGACATCTTTTCACCACACACGTTACCCGGAGGTACCCAGTCACGAGCCGTAGCCTCCTGTCTGCCTCGGTTCTTCAACACACGGTCTGAAGGTCAAATGAGGGACATGTCCCCCAGCTCAGTCCCTGCTGCTTCAAGGTACTTGCTGGGGTGACGACCACGTGACTCCTGAGTCGCTTTTCCCATTTGTAAAGTAAGACCGCCCAGAAGCCACTTTCCCTCTGTGGGTGCGCCTGCGTGGGCGCGCCTGCGTCTAGCCCTTGACTCCAGACATCACCCTGGTCCTTCCTGACCTCTGCATTTCCCGACTAAAGAAGAGTCATCTGTATGGTTCCGTGGAAACTTTCTTTTGGTTTTAGGTCCTTTCTGTTTGTGTTTTGCTTTATGCTTTTCCAGGAAGCCCACAGCTGGGACCCTTGGACACCCCATCCTCACACATGACTTCCTCTCACGTTCTCGACACACTGAAATGGCCTGTGAAATCTTTTCTACCCCAGAAGTTATTCCGAGTCACGTCCTGACCTAGGTTTACCCGTAGTAGAGTACTGGTTTATATTCCCAACTTTTCGCTTTGCACGAGCTGCTTGGTTTTTTTGTTTTTTTTTTATACAAGGTTTCAGCTGACCTGGTACCTTCCTGCACATCCCAGCCTGGCTCTGCCTCCCAAGTGTTGGGATTCCAGGGAGCTACATCATACCTGGCTATGAACTTGTCACAGAAGGCTGGAAGGAGTCCCTGTTGACAGCCTGTGGCCTTTCAGGTGACACCTATTTCCTGTCTGAGGTGCGGTACCTGTTTGAGTCACAAAGGAATCAGGATTCAGGACTCTCACCATCTCAGAGTTAATGATTCTCAGGGTGCTCCAGAGTCACCACTTACACAAAGATGGGAGCCTTTCCCAAATCAGACCCTTAGAGCTTTAGGATTAAAAAAAAATGCCTTTTACAAATACAACAGAAGTGTATGGCGCCCCACCTTTAACTAGTTCATAACATTTTCACTTTGTCATAAACGAATTATAATACTTGATGAGGCAGTCTTTCAAGAGGTTAAGATCTTAGCTTATTCTGGATTTAAGGAGGGAAAATTTACCTGTGGTGTATTGAGTCATCCACTGTGAGACCTGGATGGAAAAAACAATCACAGTCAGAATTACAATAGAAAACTCTGATGAGTTGAGTCAGACCAAGGAGCCACGCCACAGCTCACAATGTGGCATTGGTCAGCATCCAGTCATGTGAATGACGGTGGAACCCAGGAGTGGGCCTGAGAGGCACGGCTTGGTCTCAGTGACATTACAACCCTGCAGCATGTCACAGCAAAGCCACATTGTTCACACTGCTCTCACTTTGGGCAGGACACCACAGAGGCTCATCGCAGATGACACAGCACCACGTGTTCTTCTGCGCCCACAGCGGCTGTGGTTCCATCACTCGGCTCAGCTTCGTCCTTCCCCGTCTGCCTTCCATAAAGTGTCACTGAGCGATACAGTCATAGAATCAGCTTGTCTTCTGACAGTGACCAATCCTGAGTTAAGCCTCCTGGCCTTGACTCTCTCCAGAGGTGTCTGCCGTCCTCTTGCTCAGACTCCACAGTTTGCAGCAACAGACTGAACATCTTCAGAAGTTGTCACTGCGGCCCCCAAAGGTTCCTGCCATGGTTACCACTGTCTCAAGAGGGAACACTGACCTTGCCCCCCCCCACACTGGATACCTGCCCCAGTCCCAGCCTCAGAAGAGCCAATCAGAAGGATCCAGTGAGAATGCAGAAAATGAGATGTTTAGATGTGGGTTTCTCTACCTCCCACCAAGACACAGAGAGATTTTTCCAGAATGTGGGAATGAACTTGAAAAAGAAAAGGAGAAGAAAGGAGAGGAAGAGGAAGAGGAAGAGGAACGGGGTGAAGAAAAAAAAAAAAGAAAAAAGAAGGGGAGAAAGTAGATGAGGAAAAGTAAGGAGAAGATAACAAGGAGAGATGATGAAGAGGAGGAGGAGAACAGAAGGGCACTCGGGAGGGAAGGACAGGGGACATACATTTCCCAGTGTATGTCGGGGAGAGCGTCCTCCCTCCCTTGGGTCTGTAGAGTTGGGAACAGACTGGAAGTAAAGCCAGAAGAAGCAGCATCTGCACCATCCCGTGTGCTCCAGGGCTCCTGTGGTGGTAAACTTTGACCTCACCCATTTGACCTCACAGCCCAGAAAAGCACAACAGTTGGGGTTTGCAACAAGGGAAACCCTCTTGTTCAGGAGCGGCCTCCCGGACCTCAGCGTCAGGTCAGGCTTGGAGCTTCTCCTATACATCAGAGCGAAGAGAGACACTGAAAAGCCTCAGGCTTACCTTCCCCATCCCACAGGTGGCTCTCACACAGCCAGATGGTCACACTCAAGTCACACTCATACCTAACCCTGCGCCAGAGAGAATGCTAGGAAAAGAAGGCTTTGACCTGAGCAAAACACCAAAAGGCCTGAGAGGATGGATGAGGGGCGGTACCTAAGGGTTCCGGACCCAGCTCATTTTCTAATTTTCTGTTATGTAAACAAGCCAATGTGTGTGAGCAGCTGGGCCTGAGTTAAGCCTGGAAAATCAACTATTCACGCTCCAAAGCACATAGGCAGCTAACCCAGCCAGCGCTCTGCTGTCTGATCCATCGGTGGCTGCTAGTTGGGTCTTTAAGTTTTCACCATCAGCCTTGGCCTGCTCTTTACAGTCCAGTCTCCCAGAACTTAAGAAGAAAGAGCAGTAAAGCTGATGATCTCTGTAATCAATAGAGAAGAAGTAGGGGAACATTGTAAGAAATAAATGAAATCTACCTTAACACACATAAGTCACATTTAATCCTTTTCACTCTCTGCCAGAATGCACATTAGCTATGGGATGGATGGATGGTTGGATGAGTGCTTCACAGAAGTGTTCTTGTGGCCGCTAGCCGCCTTATGTGTCCTAGGTGGTTCTGTGGGCCAATTACAAACGTAAAAAAAAAAAAAAAAAAAAAAAAAAAATATATATATATATATATATATATATATATATATATATATATATATATATCAAAGTGTGTGTTTTTAACGTATTTAATTTACTGGCTGAATTTAAATCCAAATAAATATTTTAAATTAATGATTATTAATTTTGAAAAATTATTAACTAAGGGGTTGGTGTGGGGAAGGAGGTCCAGGAGGAGTTGCCCGAGATTCATGAAGCAAAGTTTTAAAAAGTTGGGAGGACAGAGTCTAGAGCTTGCTATCACAACCAGACAGGGAGAAAGCATGGGTACACTGGAGGAGTTCACAACAAACATCTGTGGGAAATAAGGTAATTTTAGGCATGCAACTTTGTCAGAGAAGTAGGTATGCCGACCCCCTCTGATTGGTTGGCTCAGGCATATCTGACTTGTGACTCTCAGGCCACCCGAGGCTGGAGACAGCAGTGAATGCAGCTCAGCACAAAGCCATAACCTTATTTGGGGTGGGTCTTTGTAAGCAGACTGCGTGGGTTTGGGTGTGAGCTTTGGAGGTACGTCATGTCAAGTCACGTCAACGTGTTAATAGGTTGGAGACTCCTGGTTGCTAACCAGCTTTTATTAAGTGGCTTGCTTCTAATACTGTGCAACCCCACTTTAATTTTGGATTTTCAAAATGATTTCATAATTCCAACTTGGATTTACAAGTGGATATCAGCCAGAACAGTCAGGACTCCAAGGTTATTCTCCTGTGCACAGTCAGTTCCAGACCATTCCTCATTAATAAGATCTTGTCTTAAAACATACAAAAAAGTGTGGATTAATACTTGACTGATACATACATACAGACAAACACAAACACACAAGCACGCGCACACACACAAACACACACACACGGAGAAAGCTTAACATTTGGGCTTCAAAGTTATTTATTTTTAATGAACTCTTTGAATAATACATAATGTTTCTTTGAGCACCTAATGACAGTGTGGTTGTTTTTTGGAGAATAAATTTCCATAGCTCACATTTATGATATATGAATAAATAAAATGATGGTCACCTGAGCTGCGCATGACCAGCCTAGCTCTTACTGAAGCAAGTTTCCTGTCTTCCATCCCACCACCTGAGAACAGGCCTCTTTAAAAGCAAAATCCAGAACAAGGGCTGAAGTGGAAGTTTCTGATTTCTTTGAAAACTCAGTTGTGTCATGTGGTGTTTTGCTCAGAGCTGTCATTGTGAGAGGGCATGTGATATCTGGAAGGAGTAAATAGAACCAACGGACAGTAGGACAGCACTTTTGCACTGCTGCATCCCTGTGCAAAGCTTTGCTGGTCTTCGCTCGTCTTCCCTGGTATTTATTGGTATTCACTGGTCTTCTTTGGTATTTATTTACTGGTCTTCACTGGTTCTCAGTGGTATTTACTAGTCTTTGCTGGTCTTCTCTTCACAGAGAGAACCCTTCCAGAGAACTTCTTCTGGCACTCCAGGTGCTTCTGGCTGCTTCTGGTGACTCGTGCTGACTCAGCAGAGCCTTGCTGTTCCTGCTGGACTGTGCCAGCTCTACGGATTCCTGTTGCTGTTTGGTGTGGGCTATTGGACTGGACTGCTGGTATCTTGACAATGCAGAGTGGTGTTGGCCACAACCCCTTTTTTCTAATAATATTCTTTCTCCCTTTCTCTGGTCTGTGGGTTAGAAGTGAGGTTGAAGTGTTAAGAACCCTAAAAATCTAAGCCTATGAAGGGCTTGTCACTAGGTTCTTAATTTGGCATCTGATTTTAAGATACAGCAATAAATATAAAAGTAAAATAGATCAGTGGAGGAGACACACTTGGTTACCACTAATAGAAAAAAGCATGGTCTTATAAAAGCCCCGGAGACATTTTATAAATGGCACATCTACATGGTTTGGCAGGGTCAGGCATTGGAAATCATTTCTTCAACAGCCCGCATCCCAGCTTGGTCAAGGGTGGCTTGGGAGCAGAAACACCCTGAGTGTCCGGGATCTACATGCATGAGTGTCAAGGCCAGGGCCAGCAGTGTCCCTACCATCAAGGAAGCCTCGAGCAGCCAAAATTATGCAACAAAGACCAAGTACAGAGCACATTCTAATTACATCTGTTCCAGGAAGATTTGGGGAAACCTCATATGTGGCCTTTGCTATCCTGTGACAATGGATACTATTAGTAGTGTGATGCTGGTCTTAGTTCTAGAACCAGAACATCTGGCACAACTAGCTCATCACAATCGGCACCACCATCACAACCACTACCACCACCTCCATCACCACTTCCATCACCACCTCCATTACCTCTATATCCTCTACACCAGTCTAGGACTCCACCACCATCATCATAACCACTACCAACCTCACCACCTCCCACCAATATTGTATCCATCACCACCACCACTTCCACCATCATCAGCACTCTACCACCAGTGCCAACCCTCACTGCATCGCCAACTCTACCACCACCACCCTGTCCACTGCCATAGCAAGTTTCCTGTCTCCATCAGCGCCTCGCCCGCCTCCTCTGCTGCTCTGTACTTTCCAATAATGTAACCATTGTTTTGGTAACTGAAACTAGGAGCTATTTATTGAGGTCCCAATGAACTGGCAAGGATCCCAAATGATCATTTTGGTTTTACGATCTTGCTAGCCAGGTCTGCAGCTTCGTGTCTCTGCCTCTGTGGCAGTGATTGACAGAGCTGTCAACAGTGACAGCTAAGGCAGTCTGCTTGAGGACAAGGGATTGTACCTGTCCTGGAAGAGCCAGATCAGGGCTGAGAAGCCAGCACCCCCAGGCCAGTGCTTCTGTCTGGTCACCCCGGCTATGCTCTGCTGTGCCAGGCTCAGCAGACGTCTCTTCTCACTTCCCTGCTCAAGCTACATGCCACCTTCCCGCTGTGATTGTGTAGAACGATTGGTTGCCTTAGGTGTGCATATCCCCTTAACCGATTAATATTTATACTCTGCTGCGCATATGACAACAGGGAAGTTGACTGCATTTGGCTTGGTCTCTTCTGCTAACAGATGCTAATGTTGTGTGCTGCTTTACATAAAGGCTCCCTCTGAGCATGCTGGTGAGATATTCTAGCCCGGAACAATGTTCCATTTATATTAACTGGGCAGCAGCTAATACACAGCTCATACTGTGCACATGGGCTTGCAGGCAAAGACCGAAGGCCTAGCATGCACACTGCACAGGAAACAGAAGAGGCGCTCCCATTAGAAGTGGGGCCGCACGCTCTCCATATCTCTTCAATATAGTACTCGAAGTTCTAGCCAGAGCAATAAGACAACAAAAGGAGATCAAGGGTATCCAAATGGGAAAGGAGGAAGTCAAGTTATCCCTATTTGCAGATGATATGATAGTGTACATAAGTGACCCTCAAAATTCCACCAGAGAACTCCTAAAGCTGATAAACACCTTCAGCAAATTGGCTGGATACAAAATTAACTCAAAAAAGTCTGTAGCCTTCCTATACACAAATGACAAGCTTGCAGAGGAAGAAATTAGGAAAACCACACCCTTCACATTAGTCACAAGCAATATAAAATATCTAGGAGTTACCCTAACTAAGCAAGTGAAGGACTTGCTTGAAAAAAATTTCAAAACTCTGAAGAAAGAGATTGAAGATGACATGAGAACATGGAATGATCTTCCTTGCTCATGGATCGGGAGAATTAACATAGTAAAAATGGCCATCCTACCAAAAGCAATCTACAGATTCAATGCAATCCCTATCAAAATACCTACACATTTTTTAAAGACATTGAAAGTTCAATTCTGAACTTCATATGGAAAAACAAAAAACCCAGAATAGCTAAAACAATCTTGTACAATAAAAGGTGCTCCAGAGGAATCTCCATACCTGATCTCAAACTGTACTATAAAGCAATAGTAATTAAAACAGCATGGTACTGGCACAGCAACAGGCTGGTTGATCAGTGGAATCGAATTGAAGACCCAGATGTGAATCCACACTCATATGGTCACTTGATTTTTGACAAAGAAGCCAAATCCATTCAATGGAAAAAGGATAGCATCTTCAACAAATGGTGCTGGTCTAACTGGAGGTCTATGGGTAAAAAAATGAAACTGCACAAAACTCAAATCCAAGTGGATTAAAGACCTCAACATAAAACCAGAGACACTAAGTCACTTAGAGGAAAAAGTGGGGAAGAGCCTGGAACATATTGGCACAGGAGACAACTTCCTGAACAGAACACCAACGGCCCAGGCCTTAATGTCAACCATTAATAAATGGGACCTCATGAGGCTGAGAAGCTTCTGTAAGGCAGGAGACACTGTCAAGAGAACAAAGCGACAACCTACAGACTGGGAAAAGATCTTCACCAACCATACATCTGACAAAGGTCTAATATCCAAAATATATAAAGAATTCAAGAAATTAAACACCACCAAACCGAATAACCCAATTGAGAAATGGGGCTTGGAACTAAACAGAGAATTCTCAACAGAGGAATATCAAATGGCTGAGAAACACTTAAAGAAATGTTCAACCTCCTTAGTCATCAGGGAAATGCAAATCAAAACAACTCTGAGATTGCATCTTACACCCATCAGAATGGCTAAGATAAAAAATTCAAGTGACACCACATGCTGGCGAGGATGTGGGGAGAGAGGAACACTCCTTCATTGCTGGTGGGAATGCAAACTAGTACAGCCACTTTGGAAATCTATCTGGTGCTATCTCAGAAAAATGGGAATAGGGCTTCCTCAAGACCCAGCTATTCCACTCCTTGGAATATACCCAGAAGATGCTCCAGCACACAACAAGAAAATTTGCTCAACCATGTTCATAGCAGCCTTATTCATAATAGCCAGAACATGGAAACAGCCTAAGTGTCCCTCAGTAGAAGAGTGGATAAAGAAACTGTGGTACATATACACTATGGAATACTACTCAGCTATTAAAAACAAGGAATTCCCAAATTTTGTGGATAAATGGATTGAGCTAGAAATGATCATAATGAGTGAGTTAACCCAGAAGCAGAAAGAATCAAATGGTATATACTCACTTATATCTGCATACTAGCCCAAGGGGCATGTCCCACGAAAGCCTTCACTTACCAGGAAACTGGGACAGAGGGAGGACATCCTATTGGGACTCTAAATGAGAGAAGCATGGGAGAAGAGCAAAGTAGAAGGATCCAGAGGGTCCTAGAAACCTACAAGTAGAACATTATGATAGGCAGATTTGGGCCCAGGGTTCCCGCTCAAACTAAGGCACCAGCCAAGGACAATACAGGAGGTAAACTTTAAACCCCTACCCAGATCTAGCCAATGGTCAGAACATTCTCCACAGTTGAGTGGAGAGTGGGATATGACTTTCTCACGTACTCTGGTGCCTCACATTTGACGATGTCCCCTGGAGGGGGAGACCTGGTGGCACTCAGAGGAAGGACAGCAGGTTACCAAGAAGAGACTTGATACCCTATGAGCATATACAGGGGGAGGTAATCCCCCTCAGGAACAGTCATAGGGGAGGGGAATAAGGGGAAAAGGGGAGGGAGGGAAGAATGGGAGGATACAAGGGATGGGATAAACATTGAGATGTAACAAGAATAAATTAATAAAAAAAAAAAAAAAGAAAAAAAAAAAAGAATTGGGACAGGCTGCTGCAGCATCGCCACAGCGGAGCAGCCGTGGAGGAAGAACCCAGGCTTCAGCATGACTGAGAACTTTAGCACCTTGGATCTCACACAAGCGCCAAGCTCTCTTGGAGTCTCACACTGCGACACGGTGCATTTTCCAAATGTTTATGGGGATTTTGGCTAGGCATTCCCTCCATCATGTTTTACGTGTTGATCGTGACCTGTTCTGGAGTCTTACACCATCTAACTGCAGCCGTGGACTTGAAGACACCTGTCCTGTCAACACAGGGCTCTCCTCCCTTCATACGCTCCGCCCACTTCCTCTTCCCACTGTTCTTCTCTCCTGTTGACTTGTCCACAAGACGAGGAACACTGAGGTCCACAGTCCTCACGAGCTAAGGGCTTCCCTAGGATGCACGGTGGCAGGCAGATTGAAGACCAGAGGCTCGGTCTCTCCCATCTGTTGTCCGTGGTGTGGCTTCACTTGGTCCCTACGTTCACCACCAACCCCAGGCGGGATTGGTTAAGATGAGGCCATACAAAAGAAGCCAGGGGAGGGGGGGAGGGCAGGGCTCGATGGTGCCACCTCCAAGTGGATACACAAAGTCGCAAGAAAAGCACTTTGTAAAGATGGAGGAGAAGTAGGAATGGCAGTGTGTCCAAAGGCACCAGGAAAATGCTCTGTGAAGATGGAGGGTAAAGTAGGAGTGCTGGTGTTCCTACAAATTGGGGGACTCCAAGTGTCAGCATACTGCCCCAGTCTGCCTAGCAACCTATGACATCATTACCTGCCTGCCACTAGACAGGCTAGCTGCCCAGTACATAAAAGGACAAACCCTTCTCTTTTACCTCCCTCTCTTACCTCTCTTGATCTTTTCTTCTCTCTCTCTCTCTCTCTCTCTCTCTCTCTCTCTGTCTCTGTCTCTCTCTCCCTCCCCCTCTCTCTCAGATACCCCTTCCCTTATAATAAACTTCTCCATATCATATCTGTTGTGTGGCTCACATTTCATATTTAAACCAAGGACTCGAGCATAGAGCAGATCTCCACGGGAGCGTCCAGAAGCCTGTGATGTGGCCAGCGTCTGCCCAGTGCTTTTGGCCTCCCACACCGGAGAGAACTTAGGTTTTCTACCTACACTGACACGTGTTTTATGGTAGAGTTTATGTGAGCTCAGGGATGCAAGTTCACTGTTTTCTGACTTCTCTTGGGCTCTTTTCCTCCTTCTTCTTCTTTTGTTTTTTGTTTTTGTTTTGTCTAACTTTTAATGGGTTAGAATATGTTCTATTTTACTGTTATGCCTTAAAAGCCTGCTTGTTTTCCAATGGGTCCTGATGGGAGCAAAGGTGGGGAGGACCTGGGAGGAGTAGAGGTAGGGGAAGCCGTAATCAGGTGTAGTGTATGAGAAACATCAACTAAGAGGGAGAGGGAAAAGACTATAACCTGGTGCATGGGAGTTCCGAGCCCCTGCTGCCCTCCAGGGCACCCTCCAGGCTGTGATCATGGAACCCACGCAGGCACTGCACACACTGCACACACAGGCAGTGCACACACTTAACAATGGACACTCACACAGACACACGTACACGTAAATAAAAATAAACATTTAAAAGTTGTTGGGCACTTCTGCCTCCCCCCCTCCCCCATTAAGGTTGTGGTCTACTATGTCTGGAAAGCCCTGAGCTGGGTGAAATGAGGGTCCTCTTTGTCAGGGGGGCTTCCTCCCCTCGGCCTGGGGAGCCATAACCTCCACACCCTCTACCTGAGAAATATCACATAGGCCTTTGTGAAGTTACTGGCTGAATGCGCCCCCATGCCAATGTACACCACCCTGGGAC
Organism: Acomys russatus; assembly: GCF_903995435.1. Classification (NCBI taxonomy): domain Eukaryota; kingdom Metazoa; phylum Chordata; class Mammalia; order Rodentia; family Muridae; genus Acomys; species Acomys russatus. The sequence goes on along the minus strand of NC_067149.1, from coordinate 69,959,091 downwards.
CCCTTTGCCAGTCCCTCAGCCAGGATATGCACCTGGAGTGAAGCACACATGAGCCGCCTCCTGAGTAGCATCTCAGAGAGCTGCGCCACTCAAACCCCATCACCATGGTGAACGAAGTTGCTCCACTTGTCCTGACATGACGTCATCACAGAGGATTCTCAGGACTCTGTGGCATGATGTCTCTCTTCAGGAACGGTGGCACGGACAGCGTCCACAGCCTGGGGCTCTCCTGCCTGGACACTTCACAGCGTATCTCCCGTTCGCTGTACCAGCCCTGGCTACTGTGATGTCTCCTAAGTGCGGTCTCTGCCTTTCTGCAACCTTCTGGTTGTATGATCTCTCCTACCTCATGCTGAAGCAAATGTGCCTGAGCATTTATGCTTTTACATCTGTATATAGTATGCAGACACTTTTTCTTTCTCCTTCTCGACTTGGTTAAACCCAACGCTTATCTACAAATGTACTATGGCCCGAATGCAAACAATTTCCCGATAGGTCCACGTGTTTGAACCCTTGGTCTCCAGCTGGCGACTGGGGAAGCTGTAGAATCTCTAGAAGGCGGAACCTTGCTAAGGAAGTAGGGTCAACAAGGGTAGGCCTTGAAGGTTCGAAATGCGACACTACTTCCTGCCCACGCTTCAGAGCATAGACGCAGTGCGACCACCTGTTGGACCCCACAGACCTGTGCCACCGTCAGTGCCACATTGTCCCAGCTCACCACACCGCTGATACCTCCCAATGTCAGCTTATTTAACAGGTGCTAGACTTGTGGAAAAGAGGAAAATGATTATTCTCATACATAGGGCTGGGCAGGGTCATCGCCACTGGAACATTCAGTATTTTTATAAAGAAAGTTTCCCATGAGAAGCCTATGTATGCTGTGTCCTCCTACAGGGACCACGAAGCCCAAGACAGATCTAGCATTTTGGGGAAGTCACTTGGAATCTATATCAGCCTCCCAGTTGAAGAAATCTAACTAAAATAGAGTAGGGTAATGTCAGAAGATGCTATATATTTCTAATGTAAAAAGTGTAAGTTTTGTGAGACTGGGTCTCTCTGCTGTAGCTTTGGCTGTCCTGGAACTCACTCTGTAGACTAGGCTGGTCTCGAACTCAGAGATCCACCTGCCTTTGCCTCTGCCTCTCAAGCACTGGGATTAAAGGTGTATGCCACCACTGCCTGCCTGAAAGTACAACTTCAAACATGATAAAACCAGCAAGGGAAACTCTTGCATCTTCTGACACCCTTCCCTGAGAGCTGTCTAGGACGAGCGCCTGGCTGTCTACACAGTAGAAACGCTGCTGGGACTAAGCACTCACAGACTCTGCAGCTGCTGAGAGATCATCTTAGAGAAGTTTCTGCCTCTGGGACCTCAGATTAGCACAGCCTTGGCTCCTTTCGCTCAGATCCTGCACAGCACTTCTGGGTTGGCACTGCAGTGATCTGACATGCAGGTGGCGACACAGGCTTGAGGTGTAGGCCTGGTCTGTGGGAGAGAACCAGGATCTGTCCCCATGGCCTGGGATCTCCGCAGGAATGTTGACTGCAGAGCCACATCTTCGTGCTCTGGGTTTACTTCTTACTTCCAGAATAATCCTGCTCACTCAGAGGCCGGGAACTCACTGAATGGTAAGGGAAATGCTCCTTCCCAGGAGCCTTTGCTGCTGTAGGCCCTGGCCTGACCTCCTTAGTGTTCTCATTGGAGATTGGTAGAGCAGTCCGAAGAGGTACAAGCCAACATCCAGGCAGGTGATGACCCCTGGCTTGACTAAGGTAGTTGTGGAAAGAGCTGGGCTCTCAGCTTCTAGGGGAACGTAGGCTGTCCAAAACTAACTCCCATATGAATGGGGCCCTTTTGGGAATAAAGAGTGTCACTGGGATTTTTAGTTATAAACATATAATGCAGGCAAGCATTGCTCTCAGGAGGAGATCAAAACTTATTAGGGGCCATGAGAGGTCTTGCAGATTTCCCAGTGTGGACCTGGCTCCTCTGGCCACTCCTACACTACCCCCAGCAAAACCAAATCAATGGCTGCTGGCCAGAAGTGCAGCTGCAGGCCCCTCCATTTCCCTTGAACACCCTTCTAAGGCGTGTTTCCCCTTTTGGTGGCCAAGGCTCACCGTTTCACCTCTGCAGCCCGTCTCTTTGAGACTGTCCTCCCAGACCGCCCCAGACATGGGGGATATGATCCTTTGGACCAGTCTCTAGCCAGGCACTTGCTCCTTAGGCTTCATGTTAATCTGTCGGCTCTGCCCATTAGTCTGAGCCCTCCCTCAGGATGGAGCCTGGGGCCTGCAGTTGGTGCTGTCCCCGGACAACCAGGGCAGGTACTAGTTAGTATATCAAAGATGGAGAGAATTCTGGTCCCCTTACCTCAGAGACCTTACTCAAGTCACGTCTTCCTAGAATGGGCATCATTGCAGCTGGTGGTGTCTGTGAATTGCCATGTTTAAGGCCAAAAGACTTCAAAAAGAAAGATGGGAAGGAGGGCAGATTAAAAGGCAAAACAAAGCTCTCCACTGTGCCTCTGTCACCTGCTTCTGAGGACCCGCACATGGGGACATTTCTTGCTCTCTCAGAAGCTTGGTGAGGGCATGGGAGACAGTTCTCAGTAAACACTGCAGTCTATTCTTGGCAGAAAGTAGAGACATTACATGCTGCTTTAAGGAAAAACAGTGTGACAGCGGCTTAGGGGTCACCGAGCAGAGCCTCCTCCTGGTCATGAAGGAAGAGGGGTCTTTGGCTGACTGCGGCAGACCACCCAGGAGCTCCCACAGCCCTCCTGGTGTGTGCAGTCCTTAGGTGCTTCCCACGGAGGTGAGCCCAGGATGCACTCCTTTTCTTTCTTTTCTTTTTCTTTCTTTCTTTCTTTCTTTCTTTCTTTCTTTCTTTCTTTCTTTCTTCTTCTTTTTCTTTTCTTTCTTCTTCTTTCTTTTTCTTTCTTTCTCTTCTCTTTCGTCTTTCTTTTTCTTCTTCTTTCTTTTTTTTTTTTTTTTTTGAGACAAGGTTTCTCTGTATATCCTTGGCTGTCCTGGACTCACTTTGTAGACCAGGCTGGCCTCAAACTTACAGCGATCCGCCTGCCTCTGCCTCCTGAGTGCTGGGATTAAAGGCGTGCGCCACCACCGGCCCGGCATGCCCTCCTTTTCTTAGGGACTCCAAGCATGACAGCAGTAGCCCTTCCCTCTTTGTCTCCAGGCCCCACGCCTGTGTGTGCATCAACAGTCTGAAAGTCCGGCCTCTCTGACTCCCTCTTTCTGCCTCAGCTCTTTCAACTCTTCCTATCCTTGGGCAAAATCCTCATTTCTCTCCTACTGTAAGGCTTCTAGTATGCAAACCCACACCCTGCTGGTGGCCTTTCTTCTCCTCCTCACCAAATCCAGCCCTCTGTCCTGGCCTCTTGGTATGCTGTCATTTCACGCACGACTTTCCCAGTCCCTCATCCCAGGAATGGGGAAGCAAAACTTCCCGACAGCGCTTCCCAAATACAAAACCCCTTGACCTAGACATCTGACTCCGGCAGGTGGATGGGATTGCGTACACAACACACACAGATGCTCACATTTCTGTTTTGCTGTGGTCTGACTCCCAAATGTAGAAATAAAGTAGGAATAACACACATGACAGAAGGCTGAATCTGATGGTTTTACCCTGGAAAGACAACCAAGAAATGCTGTAATAAGTACAGAAGCCATTTGTGGCAAAGAAAGAGAAGGACATGTGTTCGCCCGTGCCTGGGAGACGACACAGTTAACAATGGATGTACCCAGAGAGACAACAAAGGTGGGAGGGGGGAAACGAATCATTTAGGACCACATATATAATTTTGTTCTAAGTGTCTATTCCTTTTATAGTTTAAACTTACTTAACCAAAGCTGTTTTTGTCCTAGTACTAAACTGCAGAAAATAAACTCATAAGAGATTTGAACAAAAACGGGCTTGTTTGCCACTGTCCTTATAATACAGTTGAGTTAATTAGTGCTTTTAAAGGAATGCCACTCAGGAATCAGAGGAGAAAAGGAAAACACTGAAAAGGAAGATGTCAAAAAGACAAATGACCGCAGGTACTACTTGGGCCCCAGGAGCCACTCTCCATAACCCTGGCAAGGAGTTGGTTGCACTAGCAAGGCCGTCTCAGGTGTGAGGTGCTCACTCACCCTAGCCTGCTTCCGGCTGATTCCACAGGATTCAGTGGCTTTGGAACTCGAGTGAGCAAGAATGATGCAAGGGCTTCTTAGCACAAGGGTGTGCAGGAGGCTGAAACGTGGCTGACGCTGGTGATGATACCATCTCATACCTCTTCTTGCTTCCTTCCATTCTCAGGTGGTGATTGAATGGAAACTAGGCCTCTGTGTGTGTGTGTGCGTGTGTGTGTGTGCGTGCGTGCGTGCGCATGTGCGTGTACGTGTGTGCGTGCGTGTGCGCGCGTGTGTGTGCGTGTGCGTGAAGTATGACAACATGGGGCTGCACCGTCACACGCACTCTTTCCTTCAGCAGACGCAGGGTGGGATGAAGGGCTCACAAAGAGGCTGTGAATGCAACTCTTTAACCAGCGTCTTGAAGCCACCCCAGCCACCAACATGGAGACAGACGGTCTGACCCTTAGTGCTCTTGGTCAAGGCAGCTTGTTACTCTCTCACTGCTGCTAGCACAACAAAACTGTGGGTCAGAAGCGAGGACGTCACTGCTCGGCGCAGGTTCCCTGCAGGCAACATAGGCCTCATAACCGGTTTGCACTGATCCTCTTTGGTCCCAGTTCACCACCGTTGTGGTAAAACCCTTTTACACAAAAGCAGCCAGAGGGAGGACAGGTTTACTCTGCCTTACGTTCCCAGGATACAGTCCATCACCGTAAGGAAGTCAAGGTGGCAGGGCCCTGAAGCAGCTGGTGACCCTTCACATCCACCTCCAGGAAGCAGAGAGGGACAGACAGACACGCGCATCGGCTCAGCGGCCTTGCTCCGCTTACATAGTCCTGGACCCCAGCCAGGGAACGGGGCCACCCGCAGTGGACAGATTTACTCCCTCAGCTAAAACAACCGAGATAACGCTCACAGATCTGCCAAGAGCCCCATCTCCCCAAGTGACTGGATGTTCTGTCACACTGGCAGCTAACACTGACCATCACACCTGGGTTCTTTCTCTTGAAAGTGCAGCCTTTGGAAATAACAAAATAAAAAACGGCATTGCTTAGAGGACGGCAGTGTGCACGCTGTAGGTGGACTCGCCAGTCAGCACGGGGTTGCTGAACAAGATGGAGGACAGGCTCGTAGGGACATGAAGATTCCACAGTAGTGGACCCACCTGGTCCTATACAACCCAGACTTTCGTAAATATGTTGGTATAGATTATCTATGTCACGTGAAGACGTAAATTGTCCATTTGGTCCAGTGGGGCACTTTCTCCTCTGGGGCTCATGGTGGTAACTGACCTGTTTGGAGAGCGTCATGCTCCTGCCTCAGCTTGTGAACTACAAGCAGGGGAAGGGGTCACCAGCAGCTCTGTGACCACGTCCTACCGAGTGTCCCAGCCCTTCACCCCTGTTCTTCCAAGGGCCCCCAGATGTCCTTGGCCATTGAACCATACAGATTGGATGCAGGCTTAAAATGCTGCTTACTGTGGTGCGTCATGCCAGGTCAAGAACAAAGAAGCAGTCAACCAGCCTGAGCCAGCACGAGCGTGGGGCTGCGGCGGCAAGCACGTACAGACAGCCATGTGGAAGGTGGTGACACTGGTGGGCATCTTCCTTCTAAAGACTGGGCCGAGGAGGCTGGGTCACACTTTCCTCCAGTAGAGCTGAGGCGTGACCTCACAAAGTAGCACAATGCCCGAGCTGACGAGCTAGAACACAGCGGCGTGCTTGTAACTCTCAAGGTAGACCAGATGTCCCCAGCCCTCAGCTCTGCTCACTTACCTGGTCATGAAAACCTATGCAAGGTTTATAGCAAATACGTCTTGTAAGTAAAATTACACAGCTCAATAAAAATGGAGCAGAGCTTGCTTTATTAGGCCACTCTGGATTGCTCCACTCCCACCCCCTCCTCCCCACTCTTATGCATCAGCCGTTCAGCTGGAGCCATGACCTTGTGTAATATAATTCAATGGAAAAGGACTTTTACCATGTTTAATAGGCATATGAAATATTATTCCCCCGAGTCTCTGGAATATAAAAGTGGTACCGTACTGGCAACTTAAATTGAAGATTCTTTTCAGCACACGGCCTTGAATGGAAACAGACATGGAGAAACATTAAGTAAACCAGGATTGCGGCTTTGCTTTACTGAGAACAGCGGGCTCTGTTTGCTTTAGACACCACGATAGAGGAGGTGGCGGGGGCTCACTCCCGGGATGAGCCCCCGTGACTTTCCGGGCTCAGAATCCTGAGCCTGCAACCATTATGCAAGCAAAAGAATTAGAGAACAGGTCCTCCTACCCTAACTTTATGCTCCCCTTTTCTTCTGTCCCCTCTGGAAACTTCTGGAAAACACAGCGAAGTACCAAGCACTAACTAGCCCACACCCTTTCTCCCAGTGGACAGTCAAATAGTATTAATATTTTACTTTATTTGCTTGAATTTTTCTCAGAACACATTAAAAATCGCAAAGATATCATGTGAACACATAGTATTCTTAAAAGCAAATCTGTCTGACCTGGGCTTGAAGTAGCAAACCCGTAAAGGCAGCACTCAGGAGGCGGCTGATTATGCCCTGGAAGCTCTGGGAAGCGTTTCCTGGGAAGTCGTTGTGCTCCTTTAAGAGCTTTATTTTTGATATTATTGACCTCTGCCTCATTTTCTTGTAACTCACAGAGCTTTTTAAAGACAGTTATTTCTTATTATTTTCCTTTGGGTTTTTGTTGTTGTTGTTGCTTGTTTGTTTGAGACAGGGTTTCTCTGTGTAGCCCTGGCTGTCCTAGACTCGCTTTGTAGACCAGGCTGGCCTCGAACTCACAGCGATCCTCCTGCCTCTGCCTCCCACTACTCCTGGCTATTCCCAATGTCTTATCGGCCAGTTCATAGATCTACATTTCTTTGGTTATTAGACCTTTTTGTTTGTTTTTTCTGTTGTTGTTGTTTTTTGTTTTTGTTTTGTTTTGTTTTTGGTCTTAAGTGGTTGTGATTCTTCTGGTACTTGTGGCTGCTTTGGACATCTGTGAGTCTAAAGAACAGGCTCCTCTCAAGATCTTGTGGGTTGTCTTGAATAGGGGAAGGCATTCACTCACTAGCCTAGCTGTGGAAAAGCTCAGACCTTTTCCGTAATTGTCACCATTGCCTAGTGCATAGCGATCGTTCATTGGAGTCTCTCTTCTCCTCTCCCCTCCCCTCTCTTCTTCTCTCCCCTCCCCTCTCCCCTCCTCTCCCGTCCCCACTCCTCTCCCCTCCCCTCTCCTCTCTTCTCCCCTCCTCCCTTCCTCTCCTCTCCCCTCCCCACTCCTCTTCTCCGTCCCTCCTCTCCTCTCCCCTCCTCTCTTCTTCCCTCCCTTCCTCTCCTCTCCTGTCGTCTCTTTCCCTCCCCTCCCCTCTCCTCTCCCCTCCCTCTCCTCTTCTCTCCCCTCCCCTCTCCACTCCTCTGCCCTCCCCTCTTCACTCCTCTCCTCCTTCCCTCCTCTCCTCTTTCCTTTCTTTCCTTCTCTTCTCTCCCTTTTCTTTCCTCCCTCCCCCGTTCCCCCCCTCAGGACGCACTGATGTGTGTTCTTTGATACATGGCTGCTGTGTTATAGGCCAGGATGTCAGAGCACATTCCACTCCTCTCCTCCCTGGAGAGTCCTGTGTGTCCTGTGAGTCCTGTCAGTCCTGTGTGTCCTGTGTGTCCTGTGTGTCCTGTGAGTCCTGTGTGTCCTGAGTCCTGTGTGTCCTGTGAGTCCTGTGTGTCCTGTGAGTCCTGTGTGTCCTGTGAGTCCTGTGTGTCCTGTGAGTCCTGTGTGTCCTGTGTGTCCTGTGAGTCCTGTGTGTCCTGTGAGTCCTGTGTGTCCTGTGAGTCCTGTGAGTCCTGTGTGTCCTGTGTGTCCTGTGAGTCCTGTGTGTCCTGTGTGTCCTGTGAGTCCTGTGTGTCCTGTGTGTCCTGTGAGTCCTGTGTGTCCTGTGAGTCCTGTGTGTCCTGTGTGTCCTGTGAGTCCTGTGTGTCCTGTGTGTCCTGTGTGTCCTGTGAGTCCTGTGTCCTGTGAGTCCTGTGTGTCCTGTGTGTCCTGTGAGTCCTGTGTGTCCTGTGTGTCCTGTGTGTCCTGTGAGTCCTGTGACTTCTCCCAATTTTGCTGCTTCAAGTGACAGAAGGTGCTTTTGTTTCTTTTGTTTTTGTACCCAGGTGTGAAAATAAAGTCTGTTTAAAAAAATTAAACAAGAGCCAGGCAGTGGTGGCGCACGCCTTTAATCCCAGCACTTGGGAGGCAGAGGCAGGCGGATCGTCTGAGTCTGAGGCCAGCCTGGTCTACAAAGCAAGTCCAGCACAGTCAAGGCTACACAGAGAAACCCTGTCTCAAAAAACAAGCAAAAAAAAAAAAAAAAAAAGATGGTGAAGAAGAGGCTACAGTGATGAGTGACTCGGTGGGTAACAGCACGTGCAACTCTTGCACAGGACCCTGGTTTGGTTTCCAGCATCCACATAGAGGCTCACAACCACTGTCAATAATGCCAGTTCCAATGGCCTGATGCTCTGGGCTTCTTGGAGACTCTGTGCACATGGTATGCACACACACACATACACACACACACACAGGCAAATACTTGTAAACAAAAAATTAAATTAAATCTTTAAAGACTTTCAAATTTTAACAGGTGTCTGCCTGTTCCATCAGCTCACGGGGAACGCATGTTTCTTACATGTGGGGAGCGCACTCTGTTCCTTCTAAGGGAAAGCTGAGCCACCTTATCCCAGACTCCTGCTGACATTGCAAAGCCTGCACCTTTGTGCTTGTGCTCAGCTGTCCAGAGCACCCCCTCTATGCCGGCCTCATCGGCACGCCACGTGAACACAGACAGAAACCTGCCCTGTGCAAGGGGAAGGGGACCCTGAGACACACTCCATCTTACCTCTCTTCTCAGAGGAAGAAGACACCCGCTAAGCCAGCTGGCTGTGGAGAGGGGCTGGGACAGTTGCTTGTTTCAATGTGGCTTATCTGGGAGTGGACCGCATAGGGCACTGTGGATCCATAATGGATCCTGGGTCTCATACACACTCATGTATCTGTTATTAAACACCCAGTGTTTGTTGTCAAACTAAGGATACGGATGTTGTCCATACCCATTGTGCTGACATCACTCCCTTACAGCAGGACTGAATCACACTTATTCAAAATGTAGCATCTTAATTGACATTTAGGAGGCTCAGTGTGAAAACAAAATAATGCATAAATGTCTTGTTAGTCATTTCATATAGTGTTTTACAACGAGAATGTTTTGATTTAAACAGAATGTGATCTTTAAATTAATTTCATTTTTACTTTTAAAATGTACTTACTGGAAAATAAAGTGAGTGCATGGCTCTACTGCAGTTCTGCTGGCAGCATGGGTGTAACCACACACCACCCTACAGTGACGGGAAAGCACTTCCGGGTCACAGGATAGCAGCCGGGACCCCAGCGCAGCCCCTGGCCTTCCGCGCCTACTCTTCCCACATCCCTTACTATCTGGGGATGAGGTGGGGGACCTAAAAGTCTTATAACAGAAGCAAAGAATGTGTAGGGTTTGCATTTGTTTCCATTTTAACCTAGTTTTCACATTTTAATATCTACATCAGTTTGTTTTACTGAACAGATGAGCACATCAGAAAGAGGGTGAGCGTGAGACCCAAGGAAAGAATAAAGAAAATGAAACAAAACACCCGAGGAGTTCTGGGTTGTGCTGAGAACTGAGTGAGGAGGGTGTGGCTGGCACTGAGCTGACACCTGCTGTTGCTGGACCGACCCCCCCTCCCCACCATGCGAGCATTCAGGTAGGGAGCAGCAGAGCCAGGGAACAAAGTACTTCTCCCAAGACAGAGGCTTCCAATGGCAGCTGACATCAGAAAATCACAGCACAGCACGGGAGGACTTCCTGAGTCAGCACATTGCTAAGTGAGCTACTGAAAATTACAATGAAGAAGAGCAAGTCACAGGGAGGCAGGGGATGACAGGGCTGGGGTGCAGCCAGGCTGGGGGCCACAACAGGCTGGGGTGTGGGCAGAGGTGTATTCCCAGGGGCCACATCATCCTTGCCAGCTTGGGTGGTTTCACAGTGTAAGACTCATCCGGAATGTTCCAGATGCTCAGTTGCTGGCAGATGCGTTTGCTTCCCTGGCCCTAGCCTTCAAAGCTAAATCAACAGGGTTCTTAAAATTGATCAGCTATGTTGGCCTTTTGGCTCCTCTTATATCCCACAGAGGAGTTGAAATTTTTCATTTAATTTTCTTCCCACTGGCCCAGCATCTTCTTAGTCTCCTCTCTATTGCCAGAGCTCCGACCCCAGCTCCTGACAAGTTATGAACAGATAGTAGGGCATAGTGGCCAGAGGATGAGAATTTGGAAACAATACAACACAGGATGTCAATCCCACAATTCTTCTTTTAAAATGTGGAAAATTCTTTTTGGAGCAATGCACATCTCCAAATACTTGTATACACACTCCTGTAGAATATCGTATGAGAAAACGGTGCTGCACGTTGGTGACCTTCGAGCAGCGGGGTTCGTGCCTTTAGAGCAGGCTGAAGAACAGGGGTGGCTCTCTGCAGCTACAGCGTTTCCTGCCTTGCCGGAGCGGGAGGTCTCCTGCAGCACTGAGCCTTCCACATGAAAAGATGCAGAGAGAGACACACACACGGAGCTTCTTGGCAGGCTGCAGCCAGGCGGGCTGCTCTGGATTAGCTGCCCTTAACAACGAGTCTCACTGGGCCGATGAGAGATGTTATGGAAACGTATCGAGGGAAGAGTGTGCAGGCCAAGCTGGCCAGGGCGCACGGGGTGATTGCTGCCCTGGAGACACGGAGTGGCACCAAGCCGCCCAGGACAGCTTGGCAGTAGGGCTGTAATACGCAGCGTCGTGAGAACCTGGGTGAGGCTTGCATCGGGACTCAGGGCTGTGCTCTCAGTCTCTGCTTCAGATTTGGACCGAGTCCCTTCTAACTACGATTAGCTGCCATCTGAGACCATTTAGAGGACTTGGCAGGGCAAGTTGGTCATCTCAACTCCCAAGAGAACTGAGCTCACAGGTGGGGCCAACCTCCAAAAAGCCCAACCCCCACCCTCAGGGAGCACACATGGTGGCAGGGGTCGACTGCTGTGGCCTGAGGGGAGGCCCAGTACCAGTGGCAGCTCAGTGGTTAGGACCTTTGGCTCTCCAGTGACCTTCAGGAGAGGCAAGGTCTCAGATAAGTCAGGGGATGAGGAGGGAGAGGCAATGACAAATAGAATTCTTCCAAGACAAGTTACAATTTCCAAGCAGGCTTAAGAAAGGTCCACCACGGGGGTTGGAGGCTGGCTTAATCAGTCCAGCGCTTGCAGTGCCGCAAGGAGACCCAGCGCACACACACACACACACACATCACACATTCTCACACACAGATACACACACTCATATTCACACACACATACACACAGACTAACACTCACACACATACACACATGTAGACACATACACGCACTCACTCACACGCATATTCACACACTCTCACACACACACACATACACACTCTCATACAGACACACGCACATGTGCACACACATACACACAGACTAACACTCACACACATACACACATGTAGACACATACATGCACTCACTCACACACATATTCACACACTCTCACACACTCACACACATACACACACTCTCACACACATACACACACTCTCACACAGACACCCGCACATGTGCACACACATACACACAGACTAACATGCGCACTCACACACATACACATACTCTCACACACACACCACATACACTCACACACACACATGCACAAAGAAAACAAACAAAAAAGAACTGAATGAATGGCTGGGTGCTGTGCTGCCCTGAGATCAGGTCTCAACTACAGATCTCTGTAGTTTCCCTCGAGGCTTAGTCAGTTTCCACATTCACGGCTCCTGCAGAGTGTCAGGCTCTTGATGTGCCATAGCTGTTTCTTAGGTGTGCAAGTGTGTGTGTATATGTGTGTGTGCACATGCGCGTGTAAGGCAGGGAGTAGGGGACAGTACAAGACAAGAGAGAAGGGTCCAAGATTGTGAACAGCCCCACTCCTTCTGGAACTCTCGGGTAAAATGGCCCCTGGGGATCAGGTCGCAGAGTGACAATGACCAACCTCTGCGGGACTGAGAAGGCCCAGGCTGCAGCGACCTCACCTGTCGTGAAGAGCTGACGCCCCTCTGGTCCCCAGAGTCCAGTCACCACAGGTCACAGATTAGAAGGACAAGTTGTAGGGGAGTCACATGCAGTGCACATCAACGACGACTTTGTGCCAAAAAGGAAAGAAAAGAAAAAGAAGGAAGGAAGGAAGGAAGGAAGGAAGGAAGGAAGGAAGGAAGGGTTGGTTATCTATGCCCACTGCTGAAGGGCTAGTAATCAGCATTGTCTTGTCTCATGAAAGTCTTCAAAATGTTAATATGGTTTTTATTCTTCTGCCTTAAATCAAGCCTCAGAGCTTTTCTGTCACCCAGTTTCCTGGCCTGCCTTGAGATGACAGGCCCAGGAGTGCCCTCCCTGCTGCCCACCGTTAGTCCTGGGTAATTGTTTCACATTTTCTGAAGGTAATTAATCTTGCCTTTGAGAGAAATCCGTAAGTCGAGCAGCATCATGAAATCCATTCTTCCATGTAATTTAGGTCCCACCAGCCAGTGCCAGCCAGTACCAGCCAGTGACAACCAGTGCCAGCCAGTACCAGCCAGTGCCAGCCAGTAACAGCCAGTGACAACCAGTACCAGCCAGTGCCAGCCAGTGCCAGCCAGTGCCAGCCAGTACCAGCCAGTGCCAGCCAGTGCCAGCCAGTACCAGCCAGTGACAACCAGTACCAGCCAGTGCCAGCCAGTACCAACCAGTGACAACCAGTACCAGCCAGTGCCAGCCAGTAACAGCCAGTGCCAGCCAGTAACAGCCAGTATGTACATCCATTTCTGGCTCAAAAGCAGTGAGGAGTTAGCAGTAGAGATAGTTTACATTAAAGAACAAAAGACAAAACCTCAGGGTCAATTTCTCAATTTCCTCAGGACAGAATGTCCTCTTGTCTGAGTGGAAGACGGCAGCGGCTCTGCGTGAACTCCACAGGGTGACCTTGATAAAGGTTATTTGTTTGGAAGAGTCATGTCAACCCCAAAGACGTGCAACGGGTGCTGTGTGCTCACCATGGTCAAAACTGAAAAGAAAAAAAAAAACCCCAAAAAAACGTGTCCCATGATACAGATTCCTCCCATTCTACTACTTAATATCCAGCAGCGGCAGCCTGTCGTTTGCAAGTCTTCCCGGTAGATGAGTGGCCTAGAAGGACAAAGACTGTAACATCACGGGGCTTCAGGTGTTGGAGACCCCAGGTACAACTCCTCCACCCTCTGCTCCCTGCAGTGGTGTGCCCAAGTGAAGTCAGACCGACGAATTTCAGCATCTTCTTCAGCAAAGCAGATGGCTCCTGAGGTGGAGATGAACTACGCCTGGCATCTTGTTCCGAGGGTTTCCCAGCTCTACACTAGCAGACCACTTTGTGGTCTAGTTAGATGCTCTTGGTGGCTTTGTGGTCAGTGGGAAAGATGTTGACCATAGGGCCTGTGTCACACCAAGGCCACATTTGGCTTTCGAGGTGGCCCAACCCCACTATCCAAACAAGAGGGAGACACCTACAGCCTTTTAAAGGACGGTCCAGAAACCCCCAGAGACCCTCTCCCGAGTGCAGACCAGACCCTACAGTGAGAACAAGGACACCATGATCCCTCTAGCGCCCTCTAGGGGCAGCTCGCCCCCACCTTGTAGGTTGTGCAACAGCAGATGGAGGCTGGGCCTGGGTGCAGGCTAGTAGTGTAGAGACAAACATCTTGTCAGCGAGTCCCTCATTTCCGCCCATGGCTTACCAGCAACCTGCCCACATTCTCCGTGTTGATTATTTTATATGACCACAGGATCTCTTTTTCTCATGGAAACTTCATCATAAAAGCCCGGACCAAAGGGAAAAAAATAAAAACCACCAACAACAAAATGAAAGCCAGAGACGTTGGTCACGTCTATCGGGACTGTTTATTTTGATGCAAGCATTTGGAGGCAGTGCTTCGGGCCTGCGTTAGAAGGCTTTGGAGTCATAAACATGTGACTGGAGGCGGTTCTGCCCTTTCTGGCCGGGGGCAGGCGGGGGTGGGGGGCAGGCGGTGGGGGCAGGGGGGCTCTCTTACAAGGGACTTCAGGTTTTAGAGCATGGTATTTAGAGTCTAACTGCCTTTGATTTCCAACCATGAATGGCTGCCTTTGGGTAAGTTACCCAACCTCTGTGCAAATTGGTAAAATAAGAGGCCCTCCCTTCCTCACAAAACTGCTCTAAGATTAAGGAGCTATGCCCATCACACATGTACCACCCCACGTGTTAACTGAATGATTCTAGAAACTCAGGGCAGGAGAGAGGAAGAAACTAAAGTCAAATTACGAAAGTGCTAGACCTGTAGGGCGCTGAAAGCTTCAAATTAGTGAGTCCTGGCACCCGGCTAGCGTTCCACTGTACTCGCCTCTCTTCTCATGGAGCAAGCCATAACAGACAAGATGGCGCACTTTTAATCCCAGCACTTGGGAAGCAGAGGCAGGCGGATCTCTGTGAGTTCGAGGCCAGCCTGGTCTACAAAGTGAGTCCAGGACAGCCAGGGCTACACACAGAGAAGCCCTGTCTCAGAAAAAAAAAAAAAAAAAAAAAAAAAAAAAAAAGATAAGGCACTTCCCCTCAAAACAGGTGCTACTTAGTACAGCCAGGAGCTAGGAGCTGGCCCCAGACCCCATGGCCTTACATCCCCATGCTCCTCCCACGCCCAGTAACTGCTGTAGCCAATATTATTAGACAAGACAGACATTTCAAGTGGGCTTGCTGCTGCTTCCCATGAGGTGAGCACAGCACAGGAAATCTGTTCCTGGAGACACTACCAAGCCAACTTGCCAACAGTCAGAGCTACAGAGCACATGGCAGATGCCTCACCTAGTGTGAGAAGAGACTTTATTTCTATCTGCAGAGCATTCACATTGGTCAGTGTCTACTGTCTAGCTTTCCCCCATAAATGAAACACGTATTCAGGACTCAGGAAGTAGGCACAACTCACAAGGCTCAGGAAACTCTTGAAACATACAGGACTCACAAACGTCTGCCACAAGGCTATATGAGCACTGCTGGAGAGCCCAGACTCCCTGATCAGCCTAGGTGCTCGCACGCTGTGTAGAAAGCCACCCACTAGGGGCGGGGGGTGGGTAGGAATGCAGTGTTTGTGAGTCATCATCTATGCTGGAGTGAGACTGAAGTAACAGAGATGCCTCCTCCGCGTCACTAGTGCTCCTGCACGCAGCTCCAACAGACCCAGTGGTTCACCAAGCCACATCTGAGTGAAGTCTCTTGTCTTGTCTCTTGTTGAGGTGGCCTACTTGGGGTGATGAGTGTGCACATCTCACTAGGGAAAGTCAGACGACAGTGTGTCATTTACTCTTGTAGTACAACATGACTACAACAACGTGAGGGAAAGTGTATTTTGGCTCCTGTTTCAGAGGACTTCGGTCTACATTAAGAGCGAATGGCTGCAGAAGCCTGTGGCAGAGGCTCTTCTTATCAGGGCCAGCCAGGAAGCAGGTGGTACTGTGGGAAGCAGGGGCTGGGCATACCCTTCAAAGGGCCACTGTCAGGCAGCCAGACCCCACCTGCTAACAGCCGGAGACAACAGAAGTGATCGAGAGGGAACTTCAACAACACAGAAATTTAGAAGAGAGATTTGTTCCTGCTGAGGGGAGCTGTGCTCAGTGCTGGGCGCTCTCTGACTTGAACATAAGACTGCACGGAGGTCCCAGAGGACGCTGGGAGGAAGCGGAGAAGTGTACTCATCGTCAGCACGGAGCTCAGGTGGAGACAGTCTGTGTTCTCCAGACTTGAGAGTTGTGAACACCATTATAATGAATGCTGTGGGACATGTGGCCTCCTTCAGTGACCTCAGAAGAGTCACAGACTCTGCTATGCAAGCTGCAACACCCTAGGGTCCTCCCGACATCAGGGTTCCCCACTGAGCAGTTTCCAAGAAGACATTTCCAAGGAGGCAATGAAGTACTTACTAGCAGATGGTTTCCATTGAGGGAGAGTCTGCAGCCTCTGTGCTGGGCAACGCAGGTCCCCAAGGTTGTCTTGTTTTCTCTGGGGGCAAAGAGCTCCTTAGACTTGTTGAAGCTACAGGACACAAGGAAATCACTGTGCGAGGAACACTTAGTTTCTCTGGGAGGTCATATGTAGTTAAATGAGATGGTTTTGCCAGGCATGGTGGTGCTCCCGTGCAGCCCCAGCACTTGGGAAGCGTAGCCAGGAGGGTCAAGAGTTCAAAGCCCTTTTCTACTACATAGGAAACTCAAAGCCATCCTAGGTTACATGTGACTCTGAGGGAGAGAAAGAGGGGAGGGAGGAAGGGAGAGAGGGAGGGAAGGAGGGAGAGAGGGAAAGAAGGAGGGAGGAAGAGAGGGAAGGAAGGAGGGAGAGAGGGAGGGAAGGAGGGAGAGAGGGAGGGAAGGAGGGAGAGAAGGAGGGAGGGAAGAAGGGATGGAGGGAGGGAAGGAGGGAGAGAGGAAGGGAGGGAAGGAAGGAGGAAGGGAAAGGAGGGAGGAAGAGAGGGAGGGAAGGAGGGAGAGAGGGAGGAAGGAGGGAGGAAGGGAAAGAAGGTGGGAGAGAGGGAGGAAGGGAAGGAGGGAGGGAGGGAAGGAGGGAGGGAAAGAAGGAGGGAGGGAGGGAGGGAAGGAGGGAGAGAGGGAGGGATGGAAGGAGCTTGAAACAGACATGTGCCTGCCTGGGAGTGTGATTTGGGCACCAAAGCATCTGGGATGCTTTCCTGATACCCAGTCAGCACAAGCATGGAAGCATCTTCTGTTAGTTTACACATTGCCACAAGGCACGGGCTTCCCTGAGAAGGGTTATTCTGTGGATGTTCAGCTCAGGCGAAGACACTCCAGGATTGGGTGCTATCTCAAGGATCTGAGCCGCCACGCACAGAGCTCGAGTGTAGGCAGAGTTAGCAGGGTGTGAAGGTGCAAGCTGTGAACTCAGCTCTGCAGTGTGAGGTAGAAAAAAAAAAATCTCTGTTTTGAGGTCAGCTTGGGCTAAATAGCAAGATATGGCAAACTCCTGTCTCAAAACACACCAGTCAGGGGATCAGGAGCACAGACAACAATACACGCCACATCTCTTCATCACAGAAAGCTCCGAGTCCATCTGCCCGGCACTAGATGATTTCTCCTTTGTCTTATTCTTCGGAATATCTTGGGAAACTGAACTTGCAGACACCTTTGTTACCAGAGGACACGGAACAGGCCTTTTCATGAAATAAGACACAGAGTTCTCCTGGAATTCGGTACTGTTCCTCTTCGGATGCAGCACCAAATCCCAGTAAAATAAATGCAAAGTTCCTTGAGAGAAAAGAGGCAGGATTTTAATGTGTGTGTCCATTAACTCCATGGCCAGTGGGCTTTCACTGCAAACCAGGTGTCACTGCAGGTGAGGGGAGAGAAGTCCACAGTGTCATGGAGTCCAAGCTGGTAGAGGAGACAGTAAACGCTGCCTGCACAGCTCACACATTCGCTTGGTCCTATGAAGCTTGGCTTGAGTAAACAGTCGGAGGTGCTTTGAGAAGCTGGAAAAGATTGAAATGAGGAAGTCAATGAAACACAGGCGGGGGGGGGGGGGGGCGGTTTCAAAGTGAAGAAAAGTTCTAGAAGGAGAAGAGAAAAGAGGCACAGTGTAGAGGGCTGAAGGAGCCTCCTGCTGGGAGTGAACCACGCGGCCATTTCCCAGGCTCTGGCAAGACAGAGGTGTGCAGCTGCTGTACCTGCCGGCTCCGGCAACTCCCCAGCCTCTGCTCCAGTTCAGGGCCAGCCAGGAGCCTTACTCCCCTGACTCTCCTCCAGGGTCTGCTTTTGGTCAGCTTCCCTTTGGGTTCTGTGAGCTGAAATTTAATGAATGTCTTTCAAAATCGCTGCCTTTCTTTGTCTTGTATATCTCTGACAACCCCCACACCCTCAGGACAGTCTAATCACCTCTCAGAGAGTCTCAAGATTTATCATTCGGGCAGCAGGCGTTAACATCAAAGCTAACAGAGGGCCTTCTGAGGAGCAGGCTAAGGTAGCGGCCCAGCGGGAAGGCTGTTCTGAGTTCTAGACTCAGCTCCTTAAAGTGTGGGTCCCAGGCCCATGGGATGTACTGTAACTGAACGTGGAGCTCACGAAACACGTAAGGTTGACATGGTAACCAAAATTAAGTCGCAGGGAGATGCTCCGTGAATCTGGCAGAGCAGACAGGTGGGGTGTCACGTGACGTCATTGCAGTCTCACGTGACGTCATTGCGGTCTCGGTTCTGAACACACGGCACGCACACTCTGTTCTCTACGGCATCACACCACGTGGCGCCAGTAACACTGCCGGAAGCTGCGTAGCTCCTCGTCAAGACCGCTGCGTGCGCTGCTGGGTTTTGCTGCTCGCGCAAAGGCTTCTGCTCTTACAAAAGGAGGAAGTCTAGGCCTGACGTTTCTTTACCTTCATTCTGCCAGTAGGTATCAAGTTAGTTTCTCTTTGGATCACATTGCATTTGAATGTCTGACTTTGAAAAACGCTCTTCGGGTGCTGATTTGAGTTTCATAAGAAATGTTAAGTGAATTTTGTCTTGTTGTTAATACAAAGTTCCAGAACAATTTCAAAAAATGACCCTAAACACACTCCCGTTTGCTCTTCGTGTTCTCACAGGGTGGTGTTTGGAGCGCTAACAGCCGTAAAATCCGAGCATCCAGCTGAGAAATGCTGAAGATGATCTGTGCCCTTCAATATCAAATATCCAGGCAAGATTAACTCTTTATGTAAAAACAAGTATGCCTGTCTCATTAACATGCAAACTTCATAAATGGTAAAACATCGGTATACTAACAGATTTTAAAGTAAATAGGTAAGATTTATTATCAATAATTATTGAGTATGTGGAGCCCACATGCCTAGGGTTACATACAAATCTCTGGGGTGGTCACAAAAGGGAGCAGTGTAGGATGCCCTGCTCCGGGGTGTCCACGTCTTTAGGGGACAAACCCCTTCTGTTGCCACTGTGGTCTTTGACGAGGTGAAGACAGAGCAGTTGGGTCGTCAGGTGTCAGTTGAGACTTCCATCTTAGAGAGAAGCAGCAGCAACAGCCATGCCAACCCAGGTGCAGCCGAGGGAGCCACAGCCGGGAGACAGAAGAACTCTCTAGGATCCCTGACCTCTGACCTTAGGGAAGGAGCTCATCCCAAACCTCATCTTCGCCCTGTGTGGAGGTGCACGCTCAGAGGCGCACCCTGAAGACACTACCACTCGGTCACCCCTTCCTAAATTTCCTTCCTCATGTCATCAAGGCTTCTGAGACGAGGGTTAGGAGCACAGAGTACACCAAGAGCCTCGGACTGTCAGGACTAGAAGTAGGAAGGCCAGGCAAAACATTCATCAAAAGGGATGATCTCAACTCCAACATGGATGTCAAAGGTGGGCGGGGTTGGGGTGTGGGGGGAAGCCCGTCTGAGCCCTGCCCACAGTTTCCATTGTCTCCTTCCCCCGCGGTTCTGGTAATTAGCTCTGACCATCTCCTAGATGTTTGTAAGTGACACAAGTGCCCTCATCTGCCCTGGCTCTTACAATCACCCCCCCTCCTCGCCACTATGGTGGCACCTGGAGGCCACTCTATGTCCCTCCCGTCTTTAAACTTGAGAATCTGGTTCCCAGTGTGGAGAGAGGCCTGATTCTCCTTGGAAGGAAATGTCTTTGCCTGAGAAGTCTGTGTCAGATTATCTCGTCTGTTAGCAGCAGAGCCCAAGATAATGAGGACTGCTTGACAGAGACCAACGCTGACAAATGGTCCACATTTTTGAACTCATTTCAAAGTATGGAATCCGATTTTCCTTTCATTTTCTGGATCTCTGAGAAACTTATAGACAATTTAATTGGCTGTATTTGAGGCAGGGAATTCCTAAAATGCTGGGTATAATATTTGGATTTAAAGAAACAGATACTATAATAGAGGCCATTGTTCAAGTAAGTGGAGACAGGTTCATGTATTCCAAACCCTGGATGGCATATAAAGAAGATTATTGAGTCTGAATTTGAAAGAATTCTGTTGAAAGACAGAGAACAATCCACTGGGGGAACTTGAGACAGACTGACGGTGTCTGACAGACAATCCCTGCTAAGACACATTTACTTTGTGTCACTTTTTAATGAGGGTGGACCATAAAACTGCTTAAAATTCCACTGGAAACACTTGGATTATCAAAATAAAACATTTAGATTACGGAACACAAATGTGTTTACTCTTTTATTCTTCTACATGGATTGGATTCCTCACGGGAGACAGTGGAAGGAATCTAAGACATGCTGGTTTGTAGCAGCGGCCCGGCCCCTTCCAGAAATGGTACACACTGTGTAACGTGGGATGGACTCTGGACAGGGCCAGCAGGAGCTGCCATGAAGCTGGTGTGGAGGAAAAACACAGGCCCGAAAGATTCTACAGTTGGCAGAGGGAGCCTCTGGAAGACGGTGGCACAGGCGGCGTCCTCATCGGAACAGTGTATTTGTCTAACAAACACAGGAGACCTCTATTTTGTCTTGTAAAATGTGCTGCTACCTGCAGAAGCCCATTCAAAACCTGTGCGCTAATTTATGCCCTGACAGCATCAATCTGGACCGGCCATGCTGTCATTCCTGAAGCTGCCCCCAGCACCAGAGCCAGTCTCCTGCCAAACGCAAACCTAAGCGGAGTCTGTCTACAACAAGATTCCACTTTTCCTCGACATGAGAGTAACGTTTTGTTACTCACAGTAACATCTAAGAACTGACCATGTTCTGCGCTGGAGCTGAGCTGGATGGTCAGAACTCACACGCCTGCGTGTGATCCTCAGGCACCCAAGAGGTGCAGCTGAAAATTCAGTGACCCACCCTTTTCAGACAGGTTTTTAGCATGGGGCCTGGTGCAGGTCACACCTTCCCCACAGTGCCCTGACTATCCTGGTGACTTGCAAGCTAGGAGACTTCTCTTAAGGTGGCTCAAAGGAACCATCGGAAAAGCTATGTCCTGTGGCCTTCAGCTTCTAATGCAGAAAGCACTGGGATGTCACTCACACCAGGTGCTCTCACTCACTGCTGCACAGCTGGGACCTGACCCTGGCACTACCATGCGCACATTCTCGACTTCTTCCATGTTCTAGTCACACTTCCTGTTGCTGTAATAAACACCTCAAGAAAAACATCATAAGGAAAGGTTTATTATGGTTCAAGGTTCGAGAACCTAGTTTACATACCCCTACCCCCAGGTCCCCCGAGTCCTGTCTCATAGGTGACAGTCAGTGCTTGCTATCAAAGCCCCACAGACCCATAGTCCTCACTCGTAGGAAAGGCCACCTGTTTCCACCTAACACGCTTCAGTCACCCAGCTCAGCCTTCTCCTTTGCCTCCAGGTTTTTTTCGACACCCACAGGCAGACCCATGTGCACGAGGTGCTGGTATGCACATTAGTGGTTGATTTAGAGAGTGTTGACCCTGTGTGCTTGGAAGTCAGAGTGTAAGCAGCCTCAGAGATGCATCTGTCACCATCAGCACCAGGCCTGGCCTCATGGAGCAGTGGGAAAGTGGATGAGCTGGGCGTGGTGGAGCACGCCTGTAATCCTAGCACTCAGGGAGGCAGAGGCAGGCAGATCTGGCCAGCCTGATCTACACAGTGAGTCCAGGACAGCCAAGGCCACACAGAGAGAAACCCTGTCTCAGAAAACCAACCAACCAACCAAACAAACAAACAAAAAGGATGGATAGCTAGGTACTTTTTACTAACTCAAAACTACATGATGTATAGTTTTCATCAATAAAAATTCAGTTTCTTGCTGGGTGTGGTGGTGAACACCACATTTCTGAGGTAGGGGCAAGGGAATGGGAATTCAAAGTCACTCTTGGCCACGTACTGAGTTTTTGTAGCCCATAACAATCGTGGCCTACAAAAAATCCTATGGCAAACAATGTTTCTTGAGGAAAAAAAAGCTTTTTGTGGAGAGGGTATTTCCAGACAGGGTTTCTCTGTGTAGCCTTGGCTGTCCTGGAACTTGCTCTGTAGTCCAGGCTGGGCTTGAACTCCTAGACCCACCTGCCTCTGCCTCCCAGTGCTGGGATTAAAGACGTGCACCACCACGCCTGGCTGAGCAAAGCCTGTTTTAAAGGCAGTGGTAAGTAGACTCTGACCTGGTGCTCTGTAATCATGAATATGGCTGCACGGTTACCTCTCCTTGGTCCCGACTGCCATCTAGGTAAGTTTGGCCCCAGCCCTGTGTCAGCCTTTCTCTGTGGGACTCACAAAGGGGACAGTTTCAGAGCCATCCAGGTTGCCTCCTTGGACTGGCTACCGATGGAACACTGAATTCTTAATTCAACCATCACAACACAAGGTGGGAGGAGCCAGGTCCTCCTGAATCGTGACACAGGTGGGAGCACATTGGAATGGAGCAGTTGTATCTGGAGGAAGGAAGCCAGAGAGATTGTGGTCCTACAGTCCTTCCCAGGGTGCCCCTGCTGCGGTTGACTAGGGCCTCTCACGGTCTCTCTCCTAAAGGTCCCACACTAAAGTCATCACCCCAAGGAACAAGCTTGCAATATATCCTAGCAAGCGGCACACAACGTCCATTGTTTTTCTGGCTAGGCCACTGACAGGAAGGAGAGTTGGTTGATGACACTGCCATGTGACTTGGGTTTGAATTCTTCACTCACCTTCCCCCTGCTCCCCCCCCCCCCCCCCACCCACACTTTTTTGTTTCCTTTTCCTTTGAAGCTGTGCCTTGAGGCACTGGACAGTCCCTTCCTAGACATGGCTGTTGAGCAGGAACAGGAGGGTTAGGCTCAGACACAGGTGAGCAACAGATGACTCTGATCTTGCCAGGTGTCCACTTGCCCAACAGCTTTGAGAGGAAATCTCACGGAGTCTGACCCAAGTATGCCAGAGGGGTGGGTCGCTCTGGATTAGCCTGCTAGTCTTAAAGCTTGAAGTGAACCGGAAGTTGCCTGAAGGGTGAGGAAGCTGATGTGCTGGGTGTAGGCTGCCTCACCTCCTGCCCTCAGGGTCTGCACCCTCAAATCTAGGTCTTGTTTGCTTGCGTGGTTTATCTCTTGACTCCAATCTGGATGCTTAGTTCTGGGAGTTGGTGGGGTTCCACTGTCCTTACGGAGCACCAACTCTGCCCTGCCACTGCCAGGCAGAGTAGCAACCCAGCGTATGTGTTGTCTTTGCCTAAAAGCCCTTGGGACTGACTTGTTCCTCGTGACCAAGGTCGCCCGTTTAATCCCTGAGCAGTTGTTACAGGTACGCTCCTTTCACGAGGCCGGTGTCAGCTGAGGTCAGCCTGGCTTTCCAGCTCTTACTCCCTCTGTGAGCATCTGCCCCTTAGGTGGCCAGCCCGCCAGAGGCCCCAGAACCTCTGACGTGGGCTGAGTGTTTACAAGCATCCCTGGCTGTCTCTCCCAGAGGCTTGATCGCTCCATTTATGGGCTCCTCGCCTTTCCCACGTCTCCTCAGTGCCGTGCGCACCCTGTGGCCTCATCATTCTCAACGTTTTTTCTTCTTCCTGTTTGGTTGTATTCTTGAGCCTGTGTGGGTCAGGGTTGGAGGGTGCTGACACACCTTACAGGAGGATTAAGGAAACCCTGGAGTTTCCAGGAGTAAAGTGGCCTTGCTTTTGGGCTGGACTGCTCTGCTCCACAGGGTCCTCCACCTTCCCCACCAGGACATCTCTGGCATGCTTTTCTCAATAGTTTCATATCCTCACTTTGAAATCCTTCGCAAATCTTTTTCTGTTGTGTCTATATCATATTCCAGCTAACTTTTCCTACATAGGAAGCTTATCTTAGTTTTTCTCTAGACACTGACCTTGGGACTGCACTCTCTGCTTCTTGGAAAGTCTATCCAAATATCTCCCCCTAAACACACTGCTCCCTGGAAGTCTTGTGCAAGCGTTTACCCTGCCTGCAGGTGGCTTAGGAAAGCCCATGTCCGACTGTGTTTGGCTTCCGTGCAGCTCACTACAACCCATCCTCTCTCAGGTAACATCCTATTCTGTAGTCACGGCTGATAGTGGAAAGAACACAGGATTGGAACAAGACCTGAATTTGAACCCCAGATCTGCTACCTAGGAGTTGCATGGCTCCTGTCACGCTACTTTTTCAGACTCTGTTTCTCAGTGGTGATACCGCTAACAGGTGATGCCGGCATGCGGCACCTCGGTGGCCGCCATTTCCTTCTTTCCAGCCAGCCTCACACATCAGTGCTGCCAGCAGCGAGCTCGTCTCCGCCTGACTGTGCGCTGTGTCCTCGTCACTGCTACTTCAGCTTCATTGTCTCGGGCTTTGTTTGGATCCCGCCTTATTCATAGCTCTGGGTTTTACTCCACAGCTACTGCTGCACATGTATGGCACATGTATGGCACTGCTCTGAGTCTCGTCCAATCATCTCTGGAGTTTCTTCGTGCTCCTGCACAGGCAACAGCGACTCAGATCTCAGTTAAATGCCTCGCCTTCCAAAAAGCACCCTGGAGTTTCCAAGGCCGCCACTGCTATCTGTGCCTCTCCTAACCTGAATTATCCTCAGGGCAGCGGTCAGTAGCTCTGCAATCCCATGCTGCTTGGCCACTCTACAGATAACCAGCTCCGAGGCACAGGTAGCCTCTTCATCAAAGTTTGACCCCCAGCAGGTGGCAGCTTGATATTAGTCCAAGGCTTCTTGTTTTGCTTTTGTGTTGCGTCATGACTGTCGGTAACATCGGCTTCCTTCCTCCTCTCACTCCATGCCCTCATCCTGCCTGCTCTTCCAGGGGTGCTGAGCAGCACAGCCTTGCTGAAGAATGGCCACACCAAAGGTTAGCGGTTCAGCAACGAACACGGAGAATCTGTACTTTCTTACTTTATGTGGAGAGACAGGAAAATATGAGGTGCGCTCCCTCCCTCCTTCCCTTCCCTTCCCCCTCCCTCCCCCCCCCATCTCATAAAAGCCCCTTGAGTAGCCTGAAAAGGAAACACACCCAAGGTGACATGAGTGGTGTCATAGCCCCTGGCTTTCCTAGCATGCAACAGCTCACGTATTTAAGAGAAGAAACAAAATACCTCTGCACATACTTTGTACCAAATAGCTTTGCTTTAAATATACGAAATTCCAAACATAAGCCCCTAAATACTAGTATTAAATTTACTATTAAGCAAAGATGATAATTTTGAAGATTTATTGACCTATGATACAGGTTATCATAGTTTCCCAGCTGCTTCAGAGCCTTGATGTGGCCGGCGGCTGAGGAAGGAGCCCCACAAGGGCGCACCCAGCCCGCGTGCTTACCCACAGGGGAGCCAAGCCAGGCAGAGGTCCCAGCTGACATTCCTCCCAAGTGATAAAGAGCCCTGAAACTGCACTGTGATCCCATATGACAGAAGAACTCAGAGGGGAACGTCATGGCTGGGCTTCTGAGGCCTGCCCTACAAGAAGATGAAGGCAGGTTACGCCTTTGATTTGCACCAGGCCAAGAACGGGAACACAGAAATAGCTGGGAAATAGGCCTGGCTACTGTGATGGAGACAGAAGTCCCTTTCCTGACACACACTGTACCCAGGTCCTGTAGGCCTGAGAAGGCAGCTCCAGTGTGAGAATCCAGAGTTGCTGCCCCAATTCAGCTTGCAGTTCCTGTCTCAAGGCTGGGTTGACAATTCTGAACTCTGAGCCTTCCCTCCGATATTCCAGATAGAGGGAAGATAGAGGGGACAGGAGAGGCCCACGGCATGGCTCCCATCTCATTGGCTAGTGCCAAGCAAGTGGCAAGAGGAGCTGGGCAACTGAGTCTCTTGTAGGGGTCAACCACGCACAGGACTTACCTTTCTAACGTGGGAACACTTAAGTGCTCTCCAGCCGTGCACGGAACTCTGTGCTCTATTTTCATGTTTTCAGTAGGATTAGCAGCAACAGGTTAACACTCGTCACTAGGTGCCACCATTCATAGGACACACTGTGCTGTCTGCTGTTAGCACTGTGTTTTGCCATTGGATCAGTATGTGCTGTCAGGGGACATAACTACACTCCCACTGCCATCAGCATACTCACTTGGTGATACAGGGGCTGAGACCCACTGTGCAATCTTATTTATCGAACGGAGTTTAGTTTCCTCCTCCCTGGAACAGTTCTTTGGATTCTCGGGTGGCATTCTGATAACCCAGGCACAAGGTACTCCAGGGGACAGAGAAGTGTCACCTACAGCTCCTTGCTACCAGCAGTGAGAGCGGTTGTTTCTATACTTTCAGAAGTATTTATTTACCTCAAGGTGTGAACTCACACTCACTGAGTTACCGACTACAAACCTGGGATGACTGCACATGACCACATCCAAGGTGTGTCGTGAGACAAGGCATTCAGCCTGTCCAGGCAGGTGGCAGCAGCCTGCTGTGAAAACGAGTGGGCGGCACACGTTCAAGTTCAGGCCCTCACACTTGCAGCACAGGCATTTTCCACCCTGAGTCATCGCACCATCGCTATGACACATGGGCCCTGAATTTGTGGCCTGCTGCTGTCATTATACACACTTGCCTTTCACGATAGGATCCCACCAATTCCCAAGACTCGAAGGAAGAGAAACCTGATTGGCCAGCACATAATGCATGTCACCTATCAGACAGCTTCATGAAGTCACCAGGCTCTTACCTGAGAGGTCTACGGATGTGATAGAGCTTCGTGGGGAGACGGTAGCAGAGCTAATGCTAGCTCTCAAGTTTAGGGGTTCCTGGTGTGGGCTCATAAGGCTCCATCTGGTATTATAAAAGGGAAGCACTTCTGAAAAATCACCCAAATGCTATGTTTTTTTTTTTAATAAAAAAGGATGAGGTTGGAGATGGCACAACACATTCTTGGTGTGTATAAGATTCCATCTGACTAGTGTGTAAAGACTCTTGGGGAGTTTGTGATATGACAAATGACCTCAAAGAGGCTCTTGTGTGTGGTATGCTTCTGTCCAGGGCACTGAGAATGTCTCCCAGGAATGCTGTAGGGAGGTGATTTAAGCCAGCCGAGAGGGTATCCTACGCAAACACTGCTGTGAATTTCAGATGCTCCTGAAACTGCCCTTTGTAGGTCAGGAAAGGAGGAAGGGCTGCCTCTTGCATGGCAGACTCTTTATAATGAGGGTATGCTGTGTGGCCCAGAACACAGGGAAATGGCTTGTTTCATGTGTTTGAGAGGAGAGCTGTGGTCCGACTGAAGATGGGGGGGGGGCAGTAGGTGGCTGCAGGCTGCACAGACAGCAGGCTCGGTAAACAGCATACTGTGCAACACTTGAGGATGTGGCCCAGGACAGTGACTATTTATCCAAGCTGTGGCCCAGGAGAAGGCTGCGGCAGCGGCCTGTGGAGAATGAGAGGGTGGACACCGTCTTTCTTGCTCTAAGGCTCAGTAACTTACAGGTGTCACTACTCAGATGTCTTCCAGGATGGCTCTGAGCCCCATGTGACGCCTCACCTGTTCTAGGGGACATTTAGTGATGCCATAGCTAGTTGTCTCAACAGGGATCAAGGTTCTAGTGGCATCTTGGGAGTATGAGTTAAGAGGTAAAGCTCTTGCTGTGCAAGTGTGAGGATTTGAGTTCAAGGCCCAGAACCACTGAAAAGTGGAGCGTGGCAGCTCACGCCGACAATCCTAGAGCTGAAGAAGCTGAGAGAAGAGAGTGTCCGAGACACGCTGGCCAGCGTAGTCACACGCATGTGTCTGAAGTTAAACTAAGACCTTGTCACACACTAAGGCAAAGCGTGATGGGAGACAGCCAACAATGACTTCCGGCCTCCTCAAGCATGCACACACATGGACCTGCAAAAACACACACACAGACCTACATGCATGTGCACACATACACATACACAAATGGACCTACACACACACACACACACACACACACACAGACCTGCAAAAACACACACACACAGACCTACATGCATGTGCACACATACACATACACACATGGACCTACACACACACACACACACACAGACCTGCAAAAACACACACACACAGACCTACATGCATGTGCACACATACACATACACACAGGGACCTATACACACACACACACACACACACACACAGACCTGCAAAAACACACACACACAGACCTACATGCATGTGCACACATACACACACACACACACACACACACACACGACATCTCAGCTGTGATCCGAGAATTAAGTGACAAGGCCCACTCGGGCTCCATAGTGCCTCAGCTGTGAAGCCCTTACTGGTCACTGTGTTGGAGGACCACGGGCACTCCCTTGCCAGGAACAGGGTGGGTGCCTGACAGAGTGACAAGGGCCTGCAGCTGGAGTGTGAGGCTGGCTCGGCACAGCACACAGCAGATCTGGGGCTCACCGGGGCAATGGCATGTGTTACAACACAGTGAGGCCAGAGACCACGTGACTGTCATTTACTAACACGAACATGTGGTGTCAAGCTATGAGGCTGAGGAGACGGCTTTGATGGTAGCGCATGAGCACCTGGCTTTGAGCTATAGAAACCACATTTTAAAAAAAAACCCTGGATGTGGTAACTCTCATAGTCCCAGTACTATGCAGGCAGAGACAGGAGGATCTGTGGGATTTGTCGCCAAGGTGGCCAAGTACATGAGCTCCACGCCAGCGAGAGGCTCTGTCTCAAAATGCAAGGTGCGGCTCTCCTGAGAAACACCACCTGTGGCTGACCTCTATCCCTGACATACAGGCACTTCCTCCCCCCACAGAGATGCACAACAGTAAAATAAAATTAAAAAACTAGACTATAACAGGATAAAGCCTGTTCCTGTGCTGAGATGGCCGGGCCCCCTTACCTCCCTGAGTGACTTTCCTTCCCGCTTAGCAGGCCTACCACTGGAGTTTACAACAATTTTGCATCGACTTCCGGAAGATTCCTTTCCTGGGTCCACTGTGAGCATCACACTGGCGGGGCTGTCTGGGCATCGAGAGGGCACAGCTGAGGCTGCAGACTCCTGGCCAGCGCTGGGCAGCTAGAGCAGGCTCCACATTTTTCAGTGTAATGACAGAGTTTTAGTTACATACAGAATGTAATTACCAACACTTATTTGCAATAGAAGCAGTCCCATGTGCCTACATTTCCATTAATACGACGCTGCCCTTCGTGGAATGCACGTACCACCCTCCTTTCCTTAAAGCTCAGCTGAAACCTTAGCCCCCCTTAGGCTCCGCAGGCAGAATCTTTCCCTGGTCCTCCAGTCCCAGTCAGCATGTCCTGTCTGCTCTACATCCTTTGGTATGTGACAAACTCCTTGGAGTTTTCCTTCCTCCCCATGAGATAATCAATACTTCTTGTGTGATCTTGTGTAACAGCCCGGTGCCCTCTACTAGACCGTTCATGGCTGTGGGGCTCTCTGAGGGACAGGAGGAGCAGAGCAAATGGTGGAAGACAAGCTTGGGGTGAGAGGTGGCTGAGCCTCCTACTGTGGAAGCAGTGAAGCATGGGGGCCATCTTCCTTTGGGGAGAATCTGCCCCACAGCTGGAGAGTAAGTTACAGGGACAGTAGCTCCCTCACAAAGGGAGGGCAGTTATCACTGTCAATCATATTATTTTTGAATTAGCCAACCTGAAAATTAGCGTAGCTGCCTCCCAGGTAGCTCAGGAAGGAGGCTTCTGAGTTCTGCTTGGAAAGTGAGGGGAGAAGTGGGTAAGATGTGCCCCATCTTAGCAGTTATTTTAAGTGATAGTAACTTCACATTTTGAGCACCTTTCAAACCTTGCCCAAAACCAAGAGAACCTTTTGGTGTTCTTTATGGACCGTTGTGGCATGCTTGTCTACATGGGATCAGCACCCTGACATCTTAGTCTCTTAACTGGACCGTGCGTCCTTCATTTACTGGTCCACAGGGGATAACTGCGTGTCCCCCAGTCTACTATTAGTACTCAGCGAGGATGTCTGTGGACCAGAGACTAGTGAGAAAGACAGTATCTGCCTAGGAGCTTAATTAGGTCAATTCAGGGGGAAAATATCCAAAGGCAGTTGCAGAACTTTCTGAGACGAGAGAGCAGCCTTATATGGCTGATAGCTTAGGATGAGTTATGGGCCCAGCAGGAGGGAACGCCAACACAGGCAGTGGCAACTGCGAAGGGAACAGGAAGGGAAGGGAGCTGTACCTGGAGGAGCTGACACAAGGCTAGGAACCAGCTTCCCCTGGAGTTTAGGGATTGGAGCCCACACACCTGTGAGTGTACATCTCTCTCTCCCTCCCTCTCCCCCCCCCCCCCCCCCCCCGCCTCTCTCTCTCTGTGTATGCTTGTGTAAGATCATCAGGTGTTTTCCTCTATTGCTGTTCACCTAAGTTTTCAAATCAGGTCTCGCCCTGATCTTACAGCTCAATGGCTGGCTAGCCTGGCTGCCCCGAGCTGCAGGGACCTTCCTGTCTTCATTTCGCCAGTGCACAGCGCTGCCCTGGGCTTCCTCACACGAGCGCTAGGGACCTGAACTCAGGGCTTCAGGTTTTTGTTGTTGGGTTTTGTTTTGTTGTTTTGTTTTTTTCTCTGTGTAGCCCTGGCTGTCCTGGCCTCACTTTGTAGACCAGGCTGGCCTCGAACTCACAGCAATCCACCTGCCTCTGTCTCCCAAGTGCAAGTTCTCATGGTAAGCATTTTACTGACACAGCCACCAACAACTGCCTGTGTACATCATAGAAGAGGCCTTCCCCCACATCTGTGCGTTTTCTGTAAAAACACATTGGAATCAACCACTGGCCCAGGTCCTCAGTGACCCCTTACTCACAGTGGCCTACAGGCTGCCTCTTTTTCCTAATTTATGGTTCTATGAATAACTCATGGAGTTGTGCAACATGCAGATGACACATGGAGACCAGAGTTATGACTGGGTTTTGCCTGTAAATTGCCTCCAAATGGCTTGGCAAAGGCTGCAGCTTTCCACCACTTTCAGCTACCTGTCTGGTACAACGGTGACTCCTCATGCCACTCAGGCTGGGTGCAGCACCCAACCTGGAGCATTCTCACTGGGGTTAGATGTAGAGGAAGAAAACACAAACAAGCGATCCCGAGCATGCTAACATGGCTGACTAAACCGAGCAGTTTATGCTTAATCTGAAGAGCACAGCACACTAAGACAAACACAGAAACCCGAATATGCTCACCAGGCCCCGTTGCACTGATTCAAATGGGCTCAGGGAAAGATGGGTTCCTTAGAGGGTCTGAAAAGGGAAGCTGGAGACAAGCTGGTTACCAGGGTAACCAGGTGGGTAAAACACTGGCTTTGGAGTCAGCACAACATGGCCGGTTCTGCCATCGACCAACCCATCGGCCTTTGACGATTCAGGGAACAGCTGTGACTCAGTGTTTAATAGCAAAACAGGATATTATTACTTAACTTCTGATTAAAGGGATGTGTACAAACACTGTCCCTGTCCTCCGTACAGGACTCTGACCGCCTGACAGCCCCACTGCGCAGCTCAGAACACCTGCCTTTCTCTCCCTATCTTCAGTCTTTCTCGGGACACACCTCTCAACTGACACATCTTGATTTTACGTTCCTAAGGGTACACAGTGCGCCCACGCAGACAGTCAGCCTCTGCCCCTCCCTAAGGGTGCATGGAGACTTACTCTAAGGGATGTGCTGCTTGCACCTTTACCCGCCCCAGCCGTTCCACCATCTCCTTTCATCAAACCTCATTACAGACAATGGTCAACAGAACTGCACAAGTGTATCTTGGCAACCCGAAGGCAGAAGGGACACACCCTCTCCATCGCTAGGATGGTGTGCTGCGCCTGCAGACATGATGCATAGAACACAGCGCCCTTGAGGTTGATGTGATCATGAACCACGCAGTGAGATTCCAAAAGAATTAGCACTGTCGTGCCCATTGTCCACAGCAGCGCTGGCCGAAGACCTCTTCTCTATGGCGCCCTGGTGGTGCTGGCTGAGGACCTCTTCTCTATGGCGCCCTGGTGGTGCTGGCTGAGGACCTCTTCTCTATGGCGCCCTGGTGGTGCTGGCTGAGGACCTCTTCTCTATGGCGCCCTGGTGGTGCTGGCTGAGGACCTCTTCTCCACGGCGCCCTGGTGATGCTGGCTGAGGACCTCTTCTCTATGGCACCCTGGTGATGCTGGTTTGAGCTCCAAGTCTCCACACAAAAACTCCCGCCAGCACTCTGAAGGGAGAGATCTTGGGGTTGTTGGGGCTGGCAGCAATGCCTATTCTGACCTGGCCATGGTATTCGATGCCTCTGGGCATAGCCTGCTGCTGTTAGCTCTGACTGCCATGGCAGAGGGACAGGGACTACCCTACATGCCACAGGCAGGGGAGAACGGCAACAATGAGACCCGGGAAGCCTACTACAGTGATTTCACTGGTTTCCAAGGAAATTCACAACAGAGCAACAAGCCCATTGATGGAGGGAGATTGGAACATACGAACTGGTGGAGAAATTACACATATGTGGAGGAATGTCTAGAGTGGATGTAACAAGTGTCAATAAAGCGCTGTTTAGCCAACCAGCTGGGCAAAAGGACAGGAAGTGGAAGGCGGGACTTCCTGGAGAGGGGGCGGAGCTGGGAGTTGACAGAGTTGAGGGTTGACAGTTGATGGAGAGTTGGAGGAGAGAAGCTGCTAAGGATCAGATTGGCAAGTGCTTGGGATATATGCAGGTTATGAGGATTAGAGCAGTTTATTATAGTTCATTGTTTAAAAAAAAAAGGTAGCAGTTTAGATTCCGCCCTACGTAGTGCTTGAGCTTTGAGTTATGTTTCAGCCTCTTTGTTTCAGTTATTGGTTTCCTAGGCCAAACATACATTCTATTGTAACACACATATTGAGTGTCACATCGTGTGCGTGTGAACATTCCACTTTCATCTTTCTTTGGGACACTGATGTTGATCATGAAGGGGGATTTTTGAAGTTTGGGCGCATCTTTAACTGAACTGAAGCTAACTTTAACATCAATGTGAACTTATTCTAAAACGGCTTTTATGTGCTCCATATCTACTGTATTAACCTGCTTTCTAGGAATCACAGCATAACGAAGAACCACAGAATCAACACAGATCCTGATGACAGGTCTCGGTGCTGGGTGGTTGGCTGCACTTCTCTGAGGAAGATGTCCTCCACCACGGGGCACGCTAAGTGCAGTCATGTGGAGTGAATGGTTTTTAGTTAACTAAAAGCTACAAGCCAGGCATGGTGGCGCACGCCTTTAATCCTAGCACTCGGGAGGCAGAGGCAGGCGGATCGCTGTGAGTTCGAGGCCAGCCTGGTCTACAAAGTGAGTCCAGGATGGCCAAGGCTACACAGAGAAACCCTGTCTCGAAAAACAAAAAACAAAACAAAACAAAAAAAAGCTACATTTTTTCTTATGGAATTGTGGGAAAACTATGACATAATAATTTGTATTTATATTATTCCAAAGTGTAAAGTAGTGTCTATGGTAGTTTCTGGTCATCTCAAACTACATGTGAAAAGGTTGGGCTGACGAGTCACCTCAGTCAGCAAGGGGCTTGCTATGCACGTATAAGAACCATCAATCCCTGGGACGCTCACAGAGAACCCTGTGTAGCGCTGGCAGCCCCAGTACTGTGGAAGCAGACAGGCAGATCCCTAGACAGGCTTGCAGCCCCAGTACTGTGGAAGCAGACAGGCAGATCCCTAGACAGGCTTGCAGCCCCAGTACTGTGGAAGCAGACAGGCAGATCCCTAGACAGGCTTGCTAGATACCTGGACTTGCCTCATCTATGAGCTCCAGACCAAGGAAAGATTGGATGATACAAAATAAAGCATATGGCTACCGAGGAGTGAGACTCAAGCCCGCTTTCTGGCAACACATGTACCTGAATACATACAAAGCACATAGATGTACATGAATACACACACATGAACATGCATACACACATACATGTATACATATACACATATGCCCACACACAAAGATACAACACACACACATAAAAACATATGTAATATACCCAGACACATACATATACATATATACATGTGCGCGCGCACACACACACACACACACACACACACACACACACACACACACACACAGGCTGAGAACTGATCTGATTTTCTGAAGGTTCTTTACAGCACTGTGTCTTTTGGACTCTTAAAGCTGGATCCCATGTGAATTAAAAAAACAAAACTGACCAAACCTGCACCTGATACACAGACTTGACACCAAGAATTCAGACCTAAATTGCTAAGATCATTTGTCATCTCCAGTTTCCCCTGACAGAAGTGGGATTAAGCTGAGGGGTCTGGCCATTGAAACTGGCTAGAAGTCCCGAGCAAGGAAAAAAAAAAAGCCTAACGGATTTGTGAGAAATTGGAGTCCTGCTTCATGCCAGCCTTTGTGTAAAATGCTTTGCAATCATAGCCCATTTTGCTTGGATATATCCAGGACAGCATGAAGTTCCACCTGCACAGAAATCTCCAAGGCGCACTCCTGGGCTGGGCTGGGTAGGCAAAGCCTGCAATCCCCCTGCAGGCCTGGGGGTTGGTGTGTAGACAGAACGTCCAATTTTGTAACTGGCTGAACCAGAAGAGGATTTAATATTACATTCGGAGCGGTACTCAAATTGTCGAGAAACCTTTAATAAAATAACACTGCAAATCACACTCAGCAAAAGCAGCTGGCTGAGGCCACATGATGGAATTGAGGGTACAGCAGATGCGACTCGCTGTTATAAGATGTTTTCAGGGGTCACACAATGGGTGGTTTTGCTATTTACAAGACAGCCCGTTCCCACCCTCTCCCTGTGCTGTTGGTTTGACACAAGTCCAAGAACTCAATCGGACTGCATCTGACTGTGGTCTTGTGCAGATTAGATTTTGTCACCACTCTTCACGGCAGACAGGAATCCAGCGGCTGGGCAAGCGAGAGGGAGGGACGGAAAGACAGATGGTGCTAAAGTCTGCTGAGGTTGAACATGGCTGGTCGCAGATGTGGAGAGCACTATAGCAAGGACCACGGCAGTCAAAGGCACACAGCTCAACAGCATGTTGGTAGCATCCGGGGAACACTGCAGACTCCCAGAACACTTGTTCTAGATGTGAGTGTGCGTGGTGCAATGAGGCACTGTTGCATGAACTCCCTCGGAAAATGTTCAACAGATTTAAGTAGCAGATGACGAGAGCAGATCTGGTCTTCAGTGAGCTGACTGAAGTTCAGATATGGCGTAACAGAAGATTGTCATTCAGAACAAATGAGTCAATAGTAAACAAACTTAGCCAAACACTAGTATTCCATCAGTGCTGAAAGAATCTTGTGGCCACTTCCTTTCCTTCAAACACTACCCATCCACAAATCAAGACATCAGGAGATGAACAATTTTGAATACTTATAATTCATTAGACATTCATATACAACCCACTTAAAAAAGATTTACTAATTGTATTTATTGTATATGAGTGCTTAATCTGCAGAAGAGGACACCAGATCTCACTATAGATGGCTGTGAGCCACCATGTGGTTGCTGGGAATTGAACTCAGGACCTCAGGAAGAGCAGGCGGTGCTCTTAACCTCTGAGCCACCTCTTCAGTCCAAAACCCACTTTTAAGTTGAAATATTTATTAAGAAAACTTAAGAATCTTCCCCTCCCCTTTCTCTCTCTCCATCCCTCCCTCCCTCCCTCTCCCCCTTTTTCCTGTATTTGGGGGGACATGTCCATTGTGATTAATATTAGAAACTCCCTCAGAGGTAGGTACTTAGACCCCGTGTTGGCTGAAAAGCAGTGCTGCCTCACTTGGGCCCACACAGACATAAAAGCAGGCGAAGCTCGCTCCTGGGCCTCTTCCTGTACATCCTTTTTTGGGTCAGACTCCTGTTAGCCCTGCACATACATTAGTCACTGAGAACTGTGTCTGCCTCACATCTCATTCCCACTTAAGGCTAAGTGGCACAGACAGCGCTAAGCCTGCTGTCACCCTGGATTCCAGGCCATCTGCACAGGACAGACTGGATAGGAGCCATCACCTGTGCTGGAGAGGCTGCAGCCAGAAGCAGATCCCACTCAGGACCCAAACTGTCCTGCTGAGGTGGCGGCAGTCACGCCAACAACCCACCAGGTCCCTTTACAGAGTCAGTGCCAAGCCAACGCTGGGCCACGCCATGCTGGCTGCTGCTCTCATACCCTGTCCCCTGTCCCATAGCTCATGTCAATACTTGAAGGTGAGTTTGTAGTCCGATTTACTCACCCCTGTTGCCAAAGTTTATTAATTAAGCACTTTCTGTTTGCTTTTCACCACTTCTCTCTCCCACTGGCACATTGGGATGGACGGCAGAGCCTTGCCTGCCTCAGGCTTCTGCCCTAAGACCCAGGGGTGAAGGGTTAGGGTTTCAGTATGAGGAGCACCACCCGACATGTTGTGACAGGAGGAGCACCACCCGACATGTTAAGTAGGTAACTAAATGGCAGAATCAGGACTAGAGACGAGAGAACGCAGCTAGACACAGACTCGGCGGCCAGCAGCATGTCCAGAGCATTCACCATGTGCCAGCCAAGATCACAGCACAGACAGGTGAACGAGGAGGCTGGACAGACGGCTCAGGGGTGAGAAGCCTGTGCCGGGAGATCATGAGGATGGGAGTTGGGCTCCCACCACTCAAGGATCTAGCCAAGGGTGGTGTCTCCTAGCTTCTGTGTAAACACACACACACACACACACACACACACACACACACACACACACACGCATAGGCACACATACACACATAAACACAACCATGAAATATGCACGCACACACGCGCACACACACATGCACACACATATGTACCTATGAACATATGCGCGCGCACACACATGCACACACACATATGCACCTATGAACACACACACACACACACACACACACACACACACACACACCTCTAAATAGATGTTTTAAAAAATATCAAAGAAATAGATGAGGTTACCAGCCCTTCAACCTGGGATAGAGCCCCCACAGCAGTGCATTATGGGTGATAGGGAAATTTTGAGTTTCTCTGTGGACTATACATACAATGGAGAATGTGCTTGTAATTGCAAACAGGCATAAAACACATTTCTGAGAGCGAATCATCGAGAGCGAATCATCTTCCTGTTGGGAATTAGCCTTGGGGCACAGGACTCACACAGGTAGAACGTTAAGCACAGCGGAAGAACTTCGTTTAAAAGTGACGTCTTCACTCTTCAATGATAGGTTACTGCCCTAGACTATTTAGAATTGGGTAGACTCACTATCTCATATTCTATAGCTGGTAGCACACGTCAGATTTAAGCTAATGTGTAGTGTGTCTTTCCCCTGCTTTATGAGAACATAAATAAGAAAAAGAAATGTTGATTCTTCATTTTAGCTTTCTAAATGACTAAGCTTTTTGTCTAAAAGTATTACAATATGTATGAACTTTAAACACTAGCTCCCTTGACAGTTAACCCACAGTCACCTAGGAGACTAGCTTCTGGGCGTGCCTGTGAGGGAAACTCTAGGGTAGACTGCCTGGGAAGATGCACAGTAAGAGGGCAGCATGACCCATGGGTGGGGTCCAGACTGAAGGTAGCTGGGCACCAGCAGCTGTCCTTCTCTGCAGCTTGACTGTGGACATGCTGTGTCCAGCCCCGCATGTCCCCACAGCTATGCGTCCAGCCTCACACCTTCACACAGCTATGCGTCCAGCCTCACACCTCTCCACAGCTGTGTGTCCAGCCCCGCACGTCCCCAGAGCTATGGGTCCAGCCCCACACCCCCCCCACAGCTATGCTGTGCCCAGTCCCGCATGCCCCCACAGCTATGCTGTGTCCAGCCCCCCACGCCCTCACAGCTGTGTGTCCAGCCCCGCACGCCCCCCATAGCTATGATTCCCCAACTATGACAGGTTGTACTCAGGAACTGCAAATCAAAACAAGCCTTCTCTTCTTAAGCTGCATGCATAAGAAACTTTGTAGCAGCAACAAGCACATAATACACCAATAACCTTAAATTTCCTAATTTAATATCAAAGCAGTCAACATTTTTACAGACTTTCAACATTTGTATTTCTGGCATTTATGAGAAATAGGCACCAAACAAGAACACTACAGGAAAAATGGTTTATAAAGTTCAGTGTCAAAGACTCAGCATTCACCATATACATATCTTGCCACAAAGAATTTTCTAGAATCTGCCTCAGTAAGCTGTGTTAAAGTCAGTGATTTGCACATTCTGTGGCTGTATTATTATTATTTTTTTCTAAGTCAGCTTCCAGACTTCCGACAACTGACTGTTCGCCAACACTGAGTCAGATTTTCCTGCCTTCTGAATGAGTGGTCTTCTCGAGTTCTGTGTTTCCCATATGTTGGGATCAGAGTAGGAGTTAGAAACGCTCCCGTCTAGGCTCAGCCTGGTTCTAGAAGCACGTCTTCTCTGATGCCTCCGTTCTCACTTAAGCCTGCTGTTCCTCCCTTGGACCGCCTCCCGCCCCCCAGCCTTCGCTCCCAGTCTCCTCGCCTATCCCAATGGAGCGCTGAGCCTAGCCTCTCAGGGGGAGGCGCCTCAGGCTCTTAAAGCAGGCCCCACAGCTTGAGGCGCTTTCATTAGCTCGCCCATGGTCTTCCTTGCTCCTGCACAGCCTCATGAATTTGAGGAGCACGTTCCCTGTCAGGGCAGCTTGGTCACTGAATGATGGCGGGAGACGGCTTTCGTCTTCAGACTGTGCCGATTTACCACACAGTCACTGCTGTTGTTTGTGGTGACTCTGGGCTCTTATGGGGCCTCATTTAGTCACTTAGTAACAGCGAATTTAGCTAAATCCTGTCACTGGGCAGTCGGTGTCTGTTACCTGGGTGTGAGCAGATCAGGCATATTCTAAGAGTTTTAGTTACTGACCCAGTTACTAAGTCAACTAACTATACATTGAGGTCACAGGAGGAACCACTGTGAAATGCTTTACTGAGGCAACACAAAACATGCAGGGACTCGGGGGCAGCTCTGCACACGAGAGCACTGGTGTGCAGGCCTGAGGACGACTCTGAATGCCTGGTGCCCATGTAAAAGCCAGGTATGTCCTCAAATGCACTCATGACTCCGGTGTTGGTGTGTGCGTGCACGCGCGCGCGAGGATGTGGGGATTGCTAGCGGCCAGCATAGCTATAGGTCCAGAGAAAGATCTTACTTTAAGGAAATAAGGAGGAATGTTATTAATGAGCAAACATGTATGTCTTCCATTGGCCTTTGTGCAACCCGCACACACACGTGTGAATACACACACACACACACACACACAACTGATGTAGGCTCTCTTCAGAGGGAAGACATCATAAGAAACCCTACAAACTGAATTATAATAATCACACTTAGTCAGAATAACTTAATTATTCTGATGGTCCACATGCATTCAGCAGCAATGATGGCAGGTAGGCTATGAGGACAGAGCCATAGAGTGCACTGCGAGAAAGCTGACAGAAATGGCCTGAGAAAACTAGTCCTTGCCCTTCTAAGCACAAAAGCGAAAGACTAGTGGCCTCCTTGGGGGCCATGTGCGTGAAAATGTGTTTGACAGTCTTAGCTGTTTCTCCTCACTGCCTGACACTGGTGTTATTGATTAGGTAAAGGGCCTGTGATGCTGTTGTTGTTGCTGAGGTAAAGGGCCTGTGATGTTGGCATTGCTGCCGAGGTAAAGGGCCTGTGATGCTGGCATTGCTGCCGAGGTAAATGGCCTGTGATGCTGGTATTGTTGCTGAGGTAAAGGGCCTGTGATGCTGGTGTTGTTGCTGAGGTAAAGGGCCTGTGATGCTGGTGTTGTTGCTGAGGTAAAGGGCCTGTGATGCTGGCGTTGCTGCCGAGGTAAAGGGCCTGTGACGCTGGTGTTGTTGCTGAGGTAAAGGGCCTGTGATGCTGGCGTTGTTGCTGAGGTAAAGGGCCTGTGATGCTGGTGTTGTTGCTGAGGTAAAGGGCCTGTGATGCTGGCGTTGTTGCTGAGGTAAAGGGCCTGTGATGCTGGTGTTGTTGCTGAGGTAAAGGGCCTGTGATGCTGGCGTTGCTGCTGAGGTAAAGGGCCTGTGATGCTGGCATTGCTGCTGAGGTAAAGGGCCTGTGATGCTGGCGTTGCTGCTGAGGTAAAGGGCCTGTGATGCTGGCGTTGTTGCTGAGGTAAAGGGCCTGTGATGCTGGCGTTGCTGCTGAGGTAAAGGGCCTGTGATGCTGGCGTTGCTGCCGAGGTAAAGGGCCTGTGATGCTGGCATTGTTGCTGAGGTAAAGGGCCTGTGATGCTGGTGTTGTTGCTGAGGTAAAGGGCCTGTGATGCTGGTGTTGCTGCCGAGGTAAAGGGCCTGTGATGCTGGTGTTGTTGCTGAGGTAAAGGGCCTGTGATGCTGGTGTTGTTGCTGAGGTAAAGGGCCTGTGATGCTGGCGTTGCTGCCGAGGTAAAGGGCCTGTGACGCTGGTGTTGTTGCTGAGGTAAAGGGCCTGTGATGCTGGCGTTGTTGCTGAGGTAAAGGGCCTGTGATGCTGGTGTTGTTGCTGAGGTAAAGGGCCTGTGATGCTGGCGTTGCTGCTGAGGTAAAGGGCCTGTGATGCTGGCATTGCTGCTGAGGTAAAGGGCCTGTGATGCTGGCATTGCTGCTGAGGTAAAGGGCCTGTGATGCTGGCGTTGTTGCTGAGGTAAAGGGCCTGTGATGCTGGCGTTGCTGCTGAGGTAAAGGGCCTGTGATGCTGGCGTTGCTGCCGAGGTAAAGGGCCTGTGATGCTGGCATTGTTGCTGAGGTAAAGGGCCTGTGATGCTGGTGTTGTTGCCGAGGTAAAGGGCCTGTGATGCTGGTGTTGCTGCCGAGGTAAAGGGCCTGTGATGCTGGCGTTGCTGCTGAGGTAAAGGGCCTGTGATGCTGGCGTTGTTGCTGAGGTAAAGGGCCTGTGATGCTGGCGTTGCTGCTGAGGTAAAGGGCCTGTGATGCTGGCGTTGCTGCCGAGGTAAAGGGCCTGTGATGTTGGTGTTGTTGCTGAGGTAAAGGGCCTGTGATGCTGGCGTTGCTGCTGAGGTAAAGGGCCTGTGATGCTGGCATTGCTGCTGAGGTAAAGGGCCTGTGATGCTGGCATTGCTGCTGAGGTAAAGGGCCTGTGATGCTGGCGTTGCTGCCGAGGTAAAGGGCCTGTGATGCTGGCATTGTTGCTGAGGTAAAGGGCCTGTGATGCTGGTGTTGTTGCTGAGGTAAAGGGCCTGTGATGCTGGCATTGTTGCTGAGGTAAAGGGCCTGTGATGCTGGTGTTGTTGCTGAGGTAAATGGCCTGTGATGCTGGCGTTGTTGCCGAGGTAAAGGGCCTGTGATCCCTGCAGTGGCCTATGGGTGCTTGGGTCACTGGCTTTCCGTGTCTTGTCAGCAATCTTTGGGACAAAGCAGAGTCGTTTAGCAGCAGGAGAGCTTTGGCCCAACTCTTCTTCCATCAGTTTTAAAAATGCCTTCCAGGCTTACACATATGCTCCCTCCTTTGGAGTTTATTATATGAAAATTTTT
The DNA here is from genome assembly GCF_903995435.1 of Acomys russatus. NCBI lineage: Eukaryota > Metazoa > Chordata > Mammalia > Rodentia > Muridae > Acomys > Acomys russatus. The sequence goes on along the minus strand of NC_067149.1, from coordinate 69,917,406 downwards.
TTGTTTGTTTGCACTATTTGAGTATATTTTCTAATTTAATCCAGCTTCATTGTAAAACTATATAAAAATTTCAAAAGAAGTTGTAATTATGGGGACCTGACTCTGCGGTATAACCAACCACTGTGCAATTGCTGAGTCAGCTCCTTGGACTCTGAGCATGAGTCAGCACCTAGCTAAGGGACTGGACTGTAAATTGCCATTGATTCTAAGGGACAGCAGATGTCTAAGTGCACCAGCTGTTCAGTCTCAGATGTCTGTAACTTTTCCAGTTTTGTCAGACAGGAGACTGGCTCAGTTATATATTCAACATTCCGTACAAACTGAGTGTTCTCACTCTAGTGCGGACCAGCACGTGGAGATGAAGCACCACAGGCTGAGTATGCGGGACTGCGAGGCGGGGTGTACTGGACAGCCTTCACACAGGGACCGCGAGGCGGGGTGTGCTGGACAGCCTTCATGCGGGGACCGCGAGGCGGGGTGTGCTGGACAGCCTTCATACAGAAACCGTGAGGCGGGGTGTGCTGGACAGCCTTCATGCAGGGACCGTGAGGCGGGGTGTGCTGGACAGCCTTCATGCAGAAACCATGAGGCGGGGTGTGCTGGACAGCCTTCATGCAGAAACCGTGAGGCGGGGTGTGCTGGACAGCCTTCATGCAGGGACCGTGAGGCGGGGTGTGCTGGACAGCCTTCATGCAGAAACCGTGAGGCAGGGTGTGCTGGACAGCCTTCATACAGAAACCGTGAGGCGGGGTGTACTGGACAGCCTTCATGCAGGGACCGTGAGGCGGGGTGTGCTGGACAGCCTTCATGCAGAAACCGTGAGGCGGGGTGTGCTGGACAGCCTTCATACAGAAACCGTGAGGCGGGGTGTGCTGGACAGCCTTCATGCGGGGACCGTGAGGCGGGGTGTGCTGGACAGCCTTCATACAGAAACCGTGAGGCGGGGTGTGCTGGACAGCCTTCATGCGGGGACCGTGAGGCGGGGTGTGCTGGACAGCCTTCATGCGGGGACCGTGAGGCGGGGTGTGCTGGACAGCCTTCATACAGAAACCGTGAGGCGGGGTGTGCTGGACAGCCTTCATGCGGGGACTGTGAGGCGGGGTGTGCTGGACAGCCTTCATGCGGGGACCGCGAGGCGGGGTGTGCTGGACAGCCTTCATACAGAAACCGTGAGGCGGGGTGTGCTGGACAGCCTTCATGCGGGGACCGTGAGGCGGGGTGTGCTGGACAGCCTTCATGCAGGGACCGCGAGGCGGGGTGTGGACAGCCTTCATACAGAAACCGTGAGGCGGGGTGTGCTGGACAGCCTTCATGCAGGGACCGCGAGGCGGGGTGTGCTGGACAGCCTTCATGCGGGGACCGCGAGGCGGGGTGTGCTGGACAGCCTTCATGCAGGGACCGCGAGGCGGGGTGTGCTGGACAGCCTTCATGCGGGGACCGCGAGGCGGGGTGTGCTGGACAGCCTTCATACAGAAACCGTGAGGCGGGGTGTGCTGGACAGCCTTCATACAGAAACCGTGAGGCGGGGTGTGCTGGACAGCCTTCATGCAGGGACGGCGAGGCGGGGTGTGCTGGACAGCCTGCATGCGGGGACCGCGAGGCAGGGTGTGCTGGACAGCCTTCATGCAGGGATGGCGAGGCGGGGTGTGCTGGACAGCCTTCATGCGGGGACCGCGAGGCGGGGTGTGCTGGACAGCCTTCATACAGAAACCGTGAGGCGGGGTGTGCTGGACAGCCTTCATGCAGGGACGGCGAGGCGGGGTGTGCTGGACAGCCTTCATGCGGGGACCGCGAGGCGGGGTGTGCTGGACAGCCTTCATACAGAAACCGTGAGGCGGGGTGTGCTGGACAGCCTTCATGCAGGGACGGCGAGGCGGGGTGTGCTGGACAGCCTTCAGTGACACTTCTTCCGCACAGGTAATTCTCATGGGCTCTGGCTAGCTTAAGGGGAAACTGGGCTGTTCACCCTGAGAAGATCTGGGCTATATCCTAGAGTCCAAGACTGAGACCACAGTTTGCAAGCAACCTCGGGAGAGAACACAGCCGCCTCCTGGGGTACACTAGGTGACTTACCAGCTAACTTTTCCTAAGAGTCCTGGGAAGGGCCAGGTCTTCACCTGCAGATCCCTGAGTCAGGTAAGGAGTCAGAGTTGGCTGTCTGCTGACCTGTGGCCATCAGCCTGCGCTCTGTAGGGGGTTAGCACCATGCACTGAAGGCCTTATCAGCAAGGCAATTACATAGAGGACCAGCACTGTTTTAGTCTAAAAGTGGGTAGGCAATGTGTCTAAAGGTCCTGGTCAGAATGCGGCAGATTTAGGAGACAAGCCTGGACATGCACCTATGGAGGGGGCACTGGGCCACAGAAGCCTGAGAAAGCAGAAGGCAGTGGTAAAAGGCCTGAGCTTGAACCTCACAGGAGAAGTCAGTCTATTCCTTTACTAAACTCTGACGTGTCCCTGCCTATCCGGGCTTACTGATGTCACGTGGAAATGCTTGGCACACAGCTTACCCTCATGTGCGGTTGGGTTCTTTTCTGCCAAGGACTGTAGTGTCACATTTGTAACTTGAAGTTGTTTCATCTGTCAGAAAGGCCTAAGTGATCTGCTTCCAACTTTTACTGCTTTATCCACTGAATTCAAAAGTAGGACAGAGCTAGGAGGACAGGCCGAGGGCACAGACGGGTTGGGTTTGCATCTCAAGGACGGCTTTCACCTTTGCAGTTAGATGTGCATCTCAAGGACGGCTCTCACCTTTGCAGTAAGATGTGCATCTCAAGGACAGACTTCACCTTTGCAGTAAGATGTGCTTTCTGTTCTAATCCTCCTGGTGCATGCAGCCTGAGCTGGTGGAGGCTCTTTTGATAACCAGAGCAAAAATTGCAGACATTTAATTGGAAATACTCCTTACGTATTACTGGATACCACTGGCTAATTTAACTGGAAGAGTCTGCGTACATACATCAGCCCTCACACAGAGACTCTGAGGCATCTTCAAGGACATGCCCACGGACAAGGTCAGCAGGAACCCCATGTGCAGCAGCATGGGGCCGTGGGTGTCCCGAGCACACTCGGGGCGTCTCAGAGAACAATTGGCACAGACAACGAAGCCAGAGCTGCAAACAGAAAAAGGACCCAGCCTCCTGGGGTGGAGCCGAGACAAGACGCTCGCCTGCCCTCTCTGGACCTCAGCAGCAGTGACCTACACCCCACACTCACCCAAGGCCGGTCTGGGTGATGTGTGATGGTACCCTGACATGTAACTTGGAAAGCAGAGTCAAGTGACCCTAAATTCTGGGCCCAGGCTTACTGGCTTGTTTCTGAGTCCAAAACTCCCTCCCTTTCTCCAATTAGCAATTCAGGCCAATGGCTTGTTTATTCTGATTTTTAAGTTTCTATGATAACTAAGGAGTTGTAAGATTCTGAGTAAATACTGTCACTAAATAAAGGGAGGCATTCACAAAATACAACTTGAGGAACAATATTTTCAAAGAACTAAGAACTAGTAGCCTGGCATGGTGGGAAATGCCTTTCCCAACATGCAGGAGGCTGAGGCAGATAGAATCTTTGATTTTGAAGGAGTACTACACAGTAAGGCCCTGAGCAAACAAACAACAAACAGACAAAAAACAAACAAACAAAACAAAACAAAAACAACCCAAAAGAAAGAAAGAAATGGAGAGAACAGAAACATGACATCACAGCAAGGTTTTGGAGTTCCTTTTATTATGCTGAGAAATCTTAGAAAATTACAAAGCCCCTGGAAGCAGAAGCATTTCAGAAAGTGAGGCACGACCTCTGCAATACACATTGTTGTTCACATGTTAAAGGTGCTTGGGACTCCAGCCTTAAGTGCAGTGCTCCTGGGACTCCAGCCTGAAGTGCAGTGCTCCTGGGACTCCAGCCTGAAGCGCACTGCTCCTGGGACTCCAGCCTGAAGTGCAGTGCTCCTGGGACTCCAGCCTGAAGCACACTGCTCCTGGGACTCCAGCCTGAAGCGCAGTGCTCCTGGGACTCCAGCCTGAAGCACAGTGCTCCTGGGACTCCAGCCTGAAGCGCACTGCTCCTGGGACTTCAGCCTGAAGTGCAGTGTTCCTGGGACCCCAGCCTGAAGCGCACTGCTCCTGGGACTCCAGCCTGAAGTGCAGTGCTCCTGGGACTCCAGCCTGAAGCGCACTGCTCCTGGGATCCCAGCCTGAAGCACACTGCTTGTGAGCTAAGAAAGCCTGGTATTTGATTAAATAGATGTCTAGATGTCTGGGTTACATCCTATCCAGAGATTAATTATGAACAATGATTTATGGAGCCTCAGAAGGAAGGGCAAGAAGCAAGCCTGTGCCACACACCTGCAGGAAGCAAGCCTGTGCCGCACACCTGTAGGAAGCAAGCCTGTGCTGCACACCTGTGTTAACTCAGGCCAGCTGCTCGAACCCAGGCCAGCTAGTGTTGGTCATGTCTGGTAAATCAGAGGAGACACACAGTCACCGGTCACGTCAGGACAGTGATCATGTCAGCGTTTCTATCTACTCTACCTGAATCAGGTAAATGCATGGTAACACAGTGGCTGCTTCCCACACATCACCAAATACAGCGTCCTCAGGCTACCTGGAGCTGAGCTGGTCACCTATGAACTTTGGCAGACACATCACTTTTCCATGCCTGGGTCATATATACTCTTCCATTGCTACTTATACTAAAACAACTGTTGATGGTTCTGGGTTCTGCTCCGGCTCAGCCTTGAACTGGAAACCAACTCTCCACGTTTAAACAGAAATGAAACCATCTGTCCACGCCAGAGCATCTAAGTCAGAAGCCTAGTGACTGACACAATGGTTGGGGAAGGTGCCCGCCATGCTCCCTTTATTCAAGGCCAACAACAGGCTCCAGGGCCATGGGAGCCCTCGGCTGCTTCTGGGTGCAGGAGAGGACGCTTCTGAGTGGGCAGGCCTAGCGAGCAGGGCGGGGTGGCCAGCCATGTCTCTATTCGATGTCCACAGGCTCCACCGCCATGAGTGCACTGAGCTGCTTCTGGGCGCAGGACAAGAACAGCTCCAGGCTGGACAGGCTGCGTTGGCGGGTGACTTGATCCAGCTGTTGATGTTTAGAAAGAGGAGAGAGAAAGAGAAAAAAACAGCTTCAGTTGGGAGAAAGCCAATGTGGTGCCAGTGAAACACACCAGGATGAGCTTTCTGTGACAAAGGACTTGAAGTCCAGTGGGGCTTCTAACCATCTGCCTGCATCGTCACTGCTGCTGGCCTGTTATCCAGGCTCAGAGGGTGACACTAGACTCTTGTAGCTCACTGACATCTGCAGTTATTGGAGAAGCTGTATATAGAATACCACCACGATTTCAGAAACTGTGAGTACAAATATGCTGGTTCTTAAAAAGTAGATCGGAGATCCTATCAATACTAGAGATGTGCAGAACAGAGAGTCAGCCAATCACACCATGCTTGGAGCCAGGAGGAAAACGGAATGCAGTGAGTCCTCCAGGACAGCAGAACTGCTGGGGTAGAGAGGACTATGGAAAACAGCTGGGAGGGTGGTGGTGGAGGGGGTGGGGGGTGGTGGTGGTGGTGGTGGTGGTAGGAGTGGAGGGGATGGAAGAGGTAGAGTGGTGGTGGTGGTGGAGGGTGTGGAGGGAGTGGGGGGCTGGGGGGCTGGGGGTGTGGGGGTGTAGAGGGGGTGGGGGGTGGGGGTGGTGTTGGAGGGGGTGGGGAGGGGAGGTGGGGAGTGGGGGTGGTGATGGTGGGGGTGGAAGGGGTGGAGGACTGGGGGTGTAGAGGGTGTGGAGGGTGTGGGGCTGGTGTTGGAGGGGGTGGAGGGGGTGGGGAGTGGGGGTGGTGATGGTGGGGGTGGGGGGCTGGGGGTGGGAGTGTGTGGAGGGTGTGGAGGAGGTGGGGTGGTAGTGTTGGAAGGGGTGGGGGATGGGGGATGGAGGGGGTGGAGGGGGTGGGGAGTTGGGGTGGTGATGGGGTGGAGGGGGTGGGGGTGGTGTTGGAGGGGGTGGGGGATGGGGGATGGAGGGGGTGGAGGGGGTGGGGAGTTGGGGTGGTGATGGGGTGGACGGGGTGGCGGTGGTGTTGGAGGGGGTGGGGGATGGGGGATGGAGGAGGTGAAGGGGTGGGGGTGGTGTTGGAGGGGGTGGGGGGATGGAGGGGGTGGAGAGGGGGTGGTGGTGAAGGGGGTGGCTCATAGTCAGGGTTAAGAGCAGGTGCTGCTTGTTCAGAGGACTAGAGTTTTGTCCCCAGCACCCACATAAAGGCTCGCAACTGCCCATAACCCCAGTTTCAGGGCACTTGATGCCCTCCCTGGATTCTGAGAGTATCCACACACTTCTGTACCACACAGACACAAACATAAATGAAAGTAAAATCAATCTTTAAAAAGCATCCGATAATGTTGAAATCTGCATGGCCTATTCTCCCTGTTAAGAGGTTGTAAATTACGGTTATTTTAACAGATCAATAGCAACTCATGCAGTGAGCAAACGAGGCTCAGCAGGGACAGGTACCTGGGTGGTCTATATGAGGACTTTGTGGATGATGAAGATGACGGTGCTAAAGGTGCAGAAAGAAAGAGGCTAGCAGTGAGGACCAGGGCCCGCAGTGGAGCCCCCACAGTGCCTCTGAGTCCATGTGAGAACTGTCCATTAAACTGCACTTCAAGAATCCACTGAAATCTGGGATGACTGAAAACTGGAAGACAAAACTTTGAAAGTACCCAAGAGTCAGCTGACAGCAAATGTAACTTAACAAACAGCTGTGTGAGCTGGTGAGCGGGGCTGGACAAGACACCCTTTGGTTCTGGGACTAGGGTTTTCCTCGGTGTGTAGCAGAGGGTCCTGCTCATCTTTCCCCTAAACCCTTTTCTCTTCTTGCTCTGTCTTATGATACCTCTGGATAGATATAAAAACAAACATTCCTTCTGCTCATAGGATTAGAAACAAGAGAACCCATCAAGTTTTTGTCCCAGGTGAGCACACACCACACATGCTGGCTGCCTTGAGGAAGATTGTGTCTGGGAGTGTAGGGCACTTGTCAACTTTCCTGAGGTTGACTGAACTGATCACCACGGAAGCCCAGTAAGTGTCATGGCATCTACTGGGGTGACTGATGTGGAGTGAATTCCAGGAGTGACAGGAGGTCCAGCCTCGCCCAGAAGACGAGATTCTAAAAAGCCATTTTAATATGTACAGGGTGCGCATACATGCATACGTGTATGTGCAGCCCCCCACTGTCTCTCGTCTCTTTGTTTTGTTGTCTCTGAAACTTAAAACCCAAGTGTACATGACTCAGATGAGACATTGTTCACAACTATCCTGGGCAGGTTCAGTGTGTGGGATTTCACATGTTTACAGATGTGACCAAATGGCTTTCCAGACTGTGTGTACCAGGTCATCCGTCTCCTGCACAAGAGACTGTGTTCCCGCGCCGTCCTCAGTGGCTGCATAGTTCCCACTAGGCATTTACACTTTAGTGCATCTAACAGGTGTTTTATTTCTCTACTACAGGCCTATGGTGGGTTTCCTCCGCTGACGTGCAAGGCTCAGACTGGTGTGGGTGACGCTACCTGTGGGCAGGTGGCCCTGGGCACTATAGAGCGCAGGCTGAGCAGGTGGTCCTGGGTGCTATAGAGCGCAGGCTGAGCAGGTGGTCCTGGGTGCTATAGAGAACATGCTGAGCAGGTGGTCCTGGGCGCTATAGAGAGCAGGCTGAGCAGGTGGTCCTGGGCGCTATAGAGAACATGCTGAGCAGGTGGTCTTGGGTTCTACTGAGAGCAGGCTGAGCAGGCGGTCCTGGGAGCTATAGAGAACATGCTGAGCAGGTGGTCCTGGGTGCTATAGAGAACATGCTGAGCAGGTGGTCCTGGGCGCTATAGAGAGCAGGCTGAGCAGGTGGTCTTGGGTTCTACTGAGAGCAGGCTGAGCAGGTGGTCCCGGGTGCTATAGAGAGCAGGCTGAGCAGGTGGTCCCGGGTGCTATAGAGAACATGCTGAGCAGGTGGTCTTGGGTGCTATAGAGAACATGCTGAGCAGGTGGTCCTGGGTGCTATAGAGAGCAGGCTGAGCAGGTGGTCTTGGGTTCTACTGAGAGCAGGCTGAGCAGGTGGTCCTGGGAGCTATAGAGAACATGCTGAGCAGGTGGTCTTGGGTTCTACTGAGAGCAGGCTGAGCAGGTGGTCCCGGGTGCTATAGAGAACATGCTGAGCAGGTGGTCTTGGGTTCTACTGAGAGCAGGCTGAGCAGGTGGTCCTGGGCGCTATAGAGAACATGCTGAGCAGGTGGTCTTGGGTTCTACTGAGAGCAGGCTGAGCAGGTGGTCCCGGGTGCTATAGAGAGCAGGCTGAGCAGGTGGTCCCGGGTGCTATAGAGAACATGCTGAGCAGGTGGTCCTGGGTGCTATAGAGAACATGCTGAGCAGGTGGTCCTGGGTGCTATAGAGAGCAGGCTGAGCAGGTGGTCTTGGGTTCTACTGAGAGCAGGCTGAGCAGGTGGTCCTGGGAGCTATAGAGAACATGCTGAGCAGGTGGTCTTGGGTTCTACTGAGAGCAGGCTGAGCAGGTGGTCCCGGGTGCTATAGAGAACATGCTGAGCAGGTGGTCCTGGGTGCTATAGAGAGCAGGCTGAGCAGGTGGTCTTGGGTTCTACTGAGAGCAGGCTGAGCAGGTGGTCCCAGGCGCTATAGAGAACATGCTGAGCAGGTGGTCCTGGGTGCTATAGAGAACATGCTGAGCAGGTGGTCCCGGGTGCTATAGAGAACATGCTGAACAGGTGGTCCTGGGTGCTATAGAGAACATGCTGAGCAGGTGGTCCTGGGTGCTATAGAGAACATGCTGAGCAGGTGGTCCCGGGTGCTATAGAGAGCAGGCTGAGCAGGTGGTCCCGGGTGCTATAGAGAACATGCTGAGCAGGTGGTCCTGGGTGCTATAGAGAACATGCTGAGCAGGTGGTCCTGGGTGCTATAGAGAGCAGGCTGAGCAGGTGGTCTTGGGTTCTACTGAGAGCAGGCTGAGCAGGTGGTCCTGGGAGCTATAGAGAACATGCTGAGCAGGTGGTCCCGGGTGCTATAGAGAACATGCTGAGCAGGTGGTCCTGGGTGCTATAGAGAACATGCTGAGCAGGTGGTCCTGGGTGCTATAGAGAGCAGGCTGAGCAGGTGGTCTTGGGTTCTACTGAGAGCAGGCTGAGCAGGTGGTCCCAGGCGCTATAGAGAACATGCTGAGCAGGTGGTCCCGGGTGCTATAGAGAACATGCTGAGCAGGTGGTCCTGGGTGCTATAGAGAGCAGGCTGAGCAGGTGGTCTTGGGTTCTACTGAGAGCAGGCTGAGCAGGTGGTCCCAGGCGCTAGAGAGAACATGCTGAGCAGGTGGTCCCGGGCGCTATAGAGAACATGCTGAGCAGGTGGTCCTGGGTGCTATAGAGAGCAGGCTGAGCAGGTGGTCCTGGGTGCTATAGAGAGCAGGCTGAGCAGGTGGTCTTGGGTTCTACTGAGAGCAGGCTGAGCAGGTGGTCCCAGGTGCTATAGAGAACATGCTGAGCAGGTGGTCCTGGGTGCTATAGAGAACATGCTGAGCAGGTGGTCCTGGGTGCTATAGAGAACATGCTGAGCAGGTGGTCCTGGATGCTATAGAGAACATACTGAGCAGGTGGTCCTGGGTGCTATAGAGAACATGCTGAGCAGGTGGTCCTGGGTGCTATAGAGAACATGCTGAGCAGGTGGTCCTGGATGCTATAGAGAACATACTGAGCAGGTGGTCCTGGGTGCTATAGAGAGCAGGCTGAGCAGGTGGTCCTGGGTGCTATAGAGAGCAGGCTGAGCAGGTGGTCCTGGGTGCTATAGAGAACATGCTGAGCAGGTGGTCCTGGGTGCTATAGAGAGCAGGCTGAGCAGGTGGTCCTGGGTGCTATAGAGAGCAGGCTGAGCAGGTGGTCCTGGGTGCTATAGAGAGCAGGCTGAGCAGGTGGTCCTGGGCGCTATAGAGAACACGCTGAGCAGGTGGTCCTGGGTGCTATAGAGAGCAGGCTGAGCAGGTGGTCCTGGGTGCTATAGAGAGCAGGCTGAGCAGGTGGTCCTGGGTGCTATAGAGAGCAGGCTGAGCAGGTGGTCCTGGGTGCTATAGAGAACATGCTGAGCAGGTGGTCCTGGGCGCTATAGAGAACATGCTGAGCAGGTGGTCTTGGGTTCTACTGAGAGCAGGCTGAGCAGGTGGTCCCGGGTGCTATAGAGAGCAGGCTGAGCAGATGGCCCTGGGTGCTGCTGAGAGCAGGCTGAGCCGGCCAGTATGCAGCGTTCCTCTGTAGCCTCTGCATCAGCTCCTGCCCCAGTCCCTGCCCTCACTCCCCTCAGGTAGAGACTATGATGTGAAGCTCAAAGCTGAAATAAACCACTTTTTAAGCACAACAACAGAGACCCTAAGAAATCACACACTGAGTATAGCTGGTTGATGCTCAGGCCTTAGCCATGGCCTCCCAGAACACATGTCTAACGGTCCTCCACTGTCCACTCTTTTCCTGGCCTTGCTTGTCTCCACACCAAGGCCCACTCTCCTATGACCCTTCACGCATGGTCTCCGTAAAGGAGGGTTAACTGTAGACAGGTACAACAACGGTGACACTTAAAGAGACTAGGGGGAGTCTCACAGGAATTTTCCAGAGAGCACAAGACAAGCACAATTCAGGAGTGTACTGTTCTCAGACATAAACAGGGACAGACAAGTCCTTCCTTCCCAGGTGGTGTGGAGGTGGCTTCAGCCACTGTGGCACACGCCTGTCATCCCAGCACTGGAGGTAGAGGCAGGAGCACAAGGAGTTCAAGGACAGCCTTAGCTTCGTGATGAGTTTGAGGCATTTGGGCATCTGCCTCAAAAGGAAAAAAACAACAAATAACAACAACAAAACAAGAAAAAAAAACCTTCCTGAAAAACCTAAAGCTTTAACCAGGAGCTCCAACTACAACAAGTCTGATGTGCCTTCACAGGTGTCTGGTAAAATTAGCATTTGAGGAGTAAGGAAACCCCTGCTGCTTAAACTGGCACTCACTAGTGCAAACCTCCCCAGCTGTGATGGGGCCTTACGTGGATGGGTTCACACAGCACACCGCTGGGCCCCTAAATGCAAACACTGCTGCCTCTGTATGTCACCAAGACACAACACAGAGGGGGTTAGCAGCTGGGAGAAGATGCATGACAGACTGGCAGCTGTCAGGAGAAAGAACCAGAGGCCTGGGCTACAGGATTCCCTGGTGCCTGCTGGGAGAAACTGGTTCTGACATCTCGGCTTTGAGCTTCATGTCTCTTGTTGTATGTTGTAAATTTAAGCAGGTGGGGCCTCTGTGTCACAGGAGCTTCTCGCCCTGTGTCCTATGGGGCCTGTGTGTCACAGGAGCTTCTCGTCCTGTGTCCTATGGGGCCTCTGTGTCACAGGAGCTGCTTGTCCTGTGTCCTATGGGGCCTCTGTGTCACAGGAGCTGCTTGTCCTGTGTCCTATGGGGCCTGTGTGTCACAGAAGCTTCTTGTCCTGTGTCCTATGGGGCCTGTGTGTCACAGAAGCTTCTTGCCTTGTGTCCTATGGGGCCTGTGTGTCACAGGAGCTTCTCGTCCTGTGTCCTATGGGGCCTGTGTGTCACAGGAGCTTCTTGTCCTGTGGCCTATCCAGCTTTGTGAAGTAATGCATTCTGTTTTTACAAAGGGGCTTTCTGCTGAGTTTAGGAAATGCAAATTTTAAAATGGGGCTATTACTTTTGTGTGTGTGTTGGTATTAGCACACAGCAGCACAGGTTTCATTATGGCACTTTTCAAGCATAAATTATTGATGCTCTTGTTGACCTGCCAACAGTTCATACTGTGCTTCATTACCCACTTCCCCCACTTCCTGGTCCCCTTTCTGGTCCTATAGCCTACCCCCACAGCCACACACACACACACACACACACACACACACACACACACACTCGAACCTTAACTGTTAGGCTGAGCACATGTGGGACTTTCTCAGTCTGAGTTACTTTGCTTCTTACAACAATTGCCAGACCAACCCATCTATCCTGGAAATGTCACTTCACAGCTTAATAAAATTCTATTGTGTACGCACACCACATTTCATCATCCATCTTTCAAGAGATATCTAGGTGGATCCTACTTCCTCACTACTGTGAGGCGCACAGAAATAAACAAGGATGCCCAAACATTTCTGTGGAGGATGCAGAGTCCTTCAGTGTGTGTCAGGTGTGACGTAAGTGGGCCATGTGCTAAGTTACTGTAAAGATTTTTTTCTAAATCCTCCTCCAACCATGTGATGGCCCTTCTGATGAGAGTGAGATAAAGGGCCAAAGTGTTCCATGAGCATCTCTGACGGGTTAGGATGCGGGACAGTTTTAAAGCCTGCGGTTTTCCACCTATTCTGGCACCAAGCCCTTGTCTGCAGCACAACTGGGAAGTATTTTCTCCCATTCTAGATGCCATCTGTTCCCACCTCTCATAGCCTCCTTTTCCGTGTGAGCTGGTAAACCTCATGTACTCAAACCTGTGGATTCTTGGAGTGATTTCATGTGCTCTCAGTGTTCTTCCTATGTTTTCCTCTGGCAGTTCTAGCATTTCAGAATTTAAATTAAGGTCTCTGATCCAATTTGAGCTGATCTTTGTGCAGAGACATGGATCTCACTTCACTCTGCAACACGCACGCACGCACCCACCCACCCATAAGAGCCTGGACTTTTTTGTAGCCATCCACAAAGGTTGATAACCATGAGGACAGCGAACCCTTCTGTGATGGTTTGCGCTGTGGTGCTTCCACACTTCTGGATGGGCACTGCCACCTTTCCTGTCCCACTTCCCTGCACTGCTTCTCCTCCCCAGGGTCGGAAAACCATCGCGCTTTGTCTGTAACATGCCCTGATGCTGCTCTGGAGGTTCCCTGGTCCCACATTACTATGCTTGTATCTTCTGTAAGGAGCTTCTTAAAAGGATTTTTCTATCTTTAGATAAATAAGTCTGACGTGGAAGTCCACACTGTGTATAAAGCTGAAGGTCAGAAACAGAGCTGTCTCTGGGAAGGAATCCGTGCCATTACCATAATCATGTTGACGGAGACTTTCTGAATCGGCTTCAGGGAAATTAGTGTCACATGAAATACATGTTTAGAATAAATCAGACTCTGAAGGATTCAACAGTCTGGGAAGTGGTTTGACCCGAGTCAATGCCAGCTGCCTCAACCTTGAACTTTAGAGCTGTGGGTCTCTTCACGGGAACATTCACAGGCCACACCTACGCTCCACGATGCCCTCCCACAGCCCACACGTCACCACAGAAAGCAGTGGTGCAACCTTCTTGGGCATTCCAGACAGACTACAGATGCTCATGGGGGTAAATCAGAAGTGGGTACCGAGGCTGAAATGCACTCGCCACACCTGAAGCACTGTTGCTGTGTTTTACGATGTCTTAGGGTCAAAACCTCTCTGTTCTTGAATCATCAAAAGTTACTTCTACATTTAAGCAGTCTGCCCTTTAATCTCAAACTACCAGAGAGCCAACAAAAGTGTAAGCTCTCACTTCTGTTTCTCCCTAAATCAGTGGAGATACCCTGTGAACTCTACATGCATGTACACACCTCAGCATACGGTCCTGACTCTACATGCGTGCACACACCTCAGTACACAGTCCTGACTCTACATGCGTGCACACACCTCAGCACATGGTCCTGACTCTACATGCGTGCACACACCTCAGTCCTGACTCTATAAGCAAGCACACACCTCAGCACACCCCTGGCAACCGTATGAGGGGAGCAATTGAGGCTTCGAAAGGTTATGACTTGCCTAAATGGGAGAGCTAGGACTTAACACCAGGTGTGTGATACCCAAACCCATTCTCCAACCTCAGCACACATGGCCTGTTCAGATAAGAGCTTCAGTTATGACTGGGGGCCTTGGCACAGGGTCTATTTTGCTATAAATACACAGGGGTTCTTTACATTGCATTACCCAAGCACAAAAGCCTGTCAAGGCGCCAAGAACCTGGCAGATGCAATCATCCTCCCTTCACAGAAGATTCAATAAGATTCAAAAATTTGCACACAAAGGAGTCCCTGAGAACACACCAGAAATATTTAAAGATTCAGCTTACTAAATACACTGTGAGAAGAAATGCTACCTTAAAGAGTCTGCAAATGTCAGCAGCTACAGAGAAAGAGTGTGTGCCTCCTCCTGTCCCAGTTCCTAATGCAACAAAGCTCTCAGGCTGACCGACACCTTGCAGAGCTCAGCCACCTGAAGCCGACCAACACCTTGCAGTGCACGGCCACTTGAAGCCTGGGTGGCCTCTGCCCACTCACTGCTCTGTGGCCACCTCTGGTAAAGAGGCTGGGCAGCCCAGGACTAGCGTGTGCTGGGAGCACACTTGCTTAGGGATTCTAATTACTTAGGACCCAAACCTGAACCCACAGTTTGATTAAAGCACCATTTAACTGAATAGGAGTTTCTGTGAATAGGTTTTTCCCCCCTTTGAATCCTTCCTCATCTTCAAGGACTTAATAGTGGATACATGATCACGGAAATCTGGTTACTGTAAACTATACCGACCACCTGGACGTTTTAAACAGGCTGATGCTCCCAGGGGGATGAAGGGAGGCAGCACCTCCCCTGCTGTCTCTCTTAGAATCGCTGCTCCCTCCAAGCTAGACCTGAGAAGGAAGGAAACAGTAACCGCCCCACTACCTCCAGTGCAAGTGGAGGTTTGCTTTCACTCTGAGCTAAACCCGAGTGATGCTGGAAAAGTGTAAATCAAACCAGACAGCACCCGCTCGGGCAGGGTTTATGGTGAAACTTCTAAGCCTTGGCAGCAGGCTCCCATCTTCTTCACCCACAGGCGTTAAGGGGATCCTAGGAACAGTGCTCATATCTCTGGTCGCTGTCTGTCCTAGTTTGCTTTCTATTGCTGTGATAAACACTGTGGCCAAAGGCGACCTGTGAGAAAAGGTCTTTTACAGCTTGTACTTGTGGTCCATTATGGAGTGAAATCAGGGCAGGACCTCAAGGCAGGAGCGGAAGCAGAGGCCACGGAGGGTGCTGCTTACCGGCTGGCTCAGCCCTGCTTTCTTATATAATCCAGGCTCACATGCACAGGGCTAGCACCCTCCACAGTTGACTGGGCCCTCACACATCTGTCACTAATAAAGGAAACACCCCGGGAGACTCGCCTACAGGGGACTCAAGGAGCATGTTCTCAACTGAGGCTCCTTTCCCCAGAAGACTCCAGCTGGTGTCGAGTTGACAGGAAACAACCAGCACCACATGGTTTCTGGGGTTAGCAGAAGGGAAGGAAAAGCCACCAAGATGGAGCTCCAAGATAGAGCTGTACATGTGGCAGAGATGCCCTTTACCCTTCATGTTCTTGTGTTTCCCTCACTCCACCTTCAAAACTGTCCTTGCTGCAACATGAATGGGCACTTCTGTGGCATGAGTGACATAGTTAGGCACTGTGGGTGGAATGAGTTCATAAAAAGAAAACCGAACAGGAAGGGTACCAAGTCCCAAGAACTACGACCAGAGAGTACCTAGACCAAGGACCCTGTCAGGAGAGAGCACCTAGAGCAAGGACCCTGTCTAGAGAGAGTACCTAGACCAAGCACCCTGTCTAGAGAGAGTACCTAGACCAAGCACCCTGTCTAGAGAGAGTATCTTGACCAAGGACCCTGTCTAGAGAGTACCTAGACCAAGGAGCCTGTCTAGAGAGAGTGCCTAGACCAAGGACCCTGTCTAGAGAGTACCTAGACCAAGCACCCTGTCTAGAGTGAGTACCTAGAGCAAGGACCCTGTCTAGAGAGAGTACCTAGACCAAGCACCCTGACTATAGAGAGAGTGCCTAGAGCAAGGACTCCAAGCTCTCAGACCCTGCTTGGCTGCTGTGCCCCGCTGGATGCAGATTTCCAGATGTGCTCACACTGCTCCTGGTGTTAGTCTCCGTGATGAGGGAAATTTGAATGTTCCACGACACAGAAGCCCATTTCCCAGAAGTGAAAGCTTAACTTATGCTTTATTTTATTTCTTAAAGGACTTATTCATGGGTCTGTTTGTACATACACACACACACACACACACACACGTGTGTGTGTGTGTGTGTGTGTGTAGTTAACAATGCCTCTAAGTCACATGCTGAGGATACTGGCATCCGAACACCAGCCCTCGTGGCTGAGTAGATGGTGCTCTTAGAATCTAAGCCTTGGAAATTCAGCTTTTAGATCATGAACAGGAATGCAGGAACAGGTTCAACATGGATACAACTAGCATTTTGCTGAGCTGGAAAGTTTGCTGTGGGGGTTGAGAAACACTTATCAGAGCATCACTTCTGGTGATACTGTCAGGGTCTGTGAGGGAGCTGAGTGTGCGGTCACACACCTGCAGGGTCAGCACTTCACAGGCTGAAGGCTGAGGCTCACCGAGGCCAGCATGGAGCACACCATGCGTTCCGGGACAGTCTGAGCTAGGGAGAGAGACAGACAGAGGGAGCAATGGTGCTTGTTTGCTGATGTTGCTCATTCAAAGCAGACACGGCAGTGTGGGGGACAGATTTATGAACCTGCCACAGACGCCCTCACACACAGCCACTCCTCCGATTTCAGCCACCTTCTTTCTTGTCAACTAAGCAAACTACTAGTTTGATTTTCATCCATCCCAAACAAGCTATAAAGACCTAAAAAACAAACCAAGCAAAACCAGCCCTTCCTACTACTGAGTTCTCTGCCTATAAGACTTTCCACTACTCTCTTGATATTTGCAGATGAGGAAGATACAAAAACAGCCTGGCAGCTACTCGAACTTTTTCAAGGAACCAGTCTTTCCTGGCATTCTATTATGTGGCTGCTTAATATGTGTCACAACTATTCCTTTGAAAACTGAAGTGCACACTGCCCCTGGGAAGTCAGTGAGAAGTCGGGCCTAGCCTCCCGTCACCAGGTCGCATCTGCGGGCACAAGAAGTGACTGAGCAAAGATAGGGAAACACTTCTTCTGTGCCTTAATGTAAACACATGACACTATGCAGGGGACAGAGGGGTTAGTCGTCTAAGGGCACAGGGCCAGCCACCTGCCGGCCCTCGCCAGACAGAAGTTCTCTGATGACACTGCTCAATGGCCTGCTCGTCACCTACTGCGCAGACGTCGCTGTGCCAGGACGCCAACTACAGATGGCTTTGGCAAGACATTCCAGGTTCCTCTGAATGAAAGACACAGCTTAAAAGTCTTTGGGAAATGCCAACACACAGAGCCATATAAATAACATCTGTTCAGTGTAGACAGGGCAAGCTGCCAGTGCAGTCTGATGGTCTCAGGCAGCTGGAAACCTATCCACTCCTTCATGAAGATCTAGCAATAAGAGGTTCTAACAAGTTCCCATTTCACAGCCTTTACTTCTTCAAAGAAAGCACAGAAGTTTATTTATTTGCAGAGGGCATGTTTAAGAATTCAAACTTAGCCTGGCGCGGTGTAATCCCAGCACTCGGGGAAGCAGAGGCAGGCAGATACCCCTGTGAGTTCAAACCTAGCCTCGTCTACAAAGTAAGTCCAGGCCAGCCAGGGCTACATACAGAGAAACTTTGTCTTGAAAAACATAAAATTTTATATATATATATATATATATATATATATATATATATATATATATATATATATATATATATATATATATATATACATACACACACACACATACACATACACACACACATAGATACACACACATATATACAAATAAATAAATTAAATTAAAATAAAAGATTTCCAACTTCACTAATGAATATGTAGTCTTTAGGTAGCAGAAGAGGCTTAGATGAAAATAAAGTGTCAAGCCTTGGCCAGTTGCATTAGGTATAAAAGAAATGGGGTAAAAGCAGGGACCATGTTTGGGGCAGAGCACCACCATGCCTCACTGCTCACCTGGGAGGGAGCTTGCTACAGTACTCTCTTCAAACAGGATTAGAGGGAGGATGACCAAAGTTCAGCAGTTCACAGTTTAGTCTAAAAGGCACCAATATGGTGCTCATCCTTCCAAGAGTCCTGAAGTGAAGCGGAGACACATTTGGGGCTTGCTTAAGGGAAGGGTGTACTGCCTGAGAATGTTAGGAATAGTTTCTGCATCTATCCTGCTCAGAGGAAATGAAATCACAAGCGCCAAGGAGACAGCCATGGACAGCTGGCTGGTGTTTCTGTGCTTCCCAGAACCGACACTGTCACTGTACATGGAGCGCTCCACAGGCTTCCTGCATAGAGAACGCCAGCGACCTTCCTCTTCACAGAGGCCTCAGCACCAGCCTCACGAGCTGTTTCCAGGGAGATGAGATGAGGCGGTCTGGGAAGTGCTGACCAGACTGCACCTGATGTCCCAGCTTCCTGCTCCACAGACAGGGGGAAGGAAGCGTTGGAAAGGCCCCATCTGATACTGTGGTGCTACCTACCCACTGACAGTCCTGGCACCCGGGCAGCTGAAGCAGGGGGATGAGTGTAAGTCTCGAGGCCAGCAGGGGCTACAGAGTGAAATAAAAGAAAATAGAACAAAGTCCATGTCTGGGAATCAGCGAAGTCCTGCCTCATACTGCCCCACTGAACGGAAGCGGGACAGTGGGGATAACAGAAGTGGGAGGTTATCTCCCACAGAGGCTCATTCAGGTCTGTAAATGATGGACACCACAGTGAAGCACTACTCTACGCCTCAGAGACGGGCAGTGTCCGCCGCCCTTCCAGGACAGGAAGTCACTTCCCAGGCCACGTGGTAGGTCGCGGGCTTCTCTAACTCCAGCTGCAGGAGAATCTAATCCCTTCCTGTGCTCTCTGTGGGCACTGTAAGTACATACACACACATACTCAGGTGTACACCACACATAAAAGCAATTAAAAATTTAAAAATATATAAAGACATAAAAAAAACCAATTGGTCAGAAAAATATCTCTAACAACTCCTATGTGACAAAGACTACAAAGGCCTTTGGTTGTCAAGATCAAACAGTAACGCTTTGGGAGAGGCCAAGGAAGCACCCCAAGGCAGCTGGGAAACAGAACTCCCCGAAAGGCGCTTTCTTCCCCTGCAGCTCTGTACGCTGATGTCTCAGTGCCGCCAGAGGCAAAAGGTAAGCAGTGCAATTACGTCACTGGAACGTCCAATTACTCAGAACATACCCTTCCAAACAGCATACACCTCAAGATAACATTTGGTAATAGAAGAAGTACATTGGAAAGGAATATTTGTCAAATAAGATATCAAAACTTTGGTTACAAGCGACAGGGGTTCTAAGGTTGACTATCAAACTTACTTGTTGACAGACAAACACTACAAAAAGTTATGACAGTATCTGTTTTATAGGCAACCAAGACGCACAGAAAATGAACAGATAAAGACTATTTGGTTGGCAGATACAGCTGTTTGTATAAGTTGTAGCCGAACACTGTGGAATAGCTAAAACGAACAACTTGACTGAGGCGTAACACAGGCATGTGCCTTGGTTACAAATGAAGCATGGATTATGAATATTAAAGGAACTCATGGATGCAGCTCCCAGATGAAGCACGGTGCTGGGCTCCCATCAGTCATCGCCAGGGCCCACACACCACCCATGCAGAGGACCTGTAACCACAGTTAACAGAGCCCTACAGGAAGAGCAAATGTGATATATGTGCTCTGAGAAGTTCTTCAAAGGACGGACCTCAGGTCCACGAGCTTCCGGCATGACCAACCTGCAGTCTGTTAGGCTCCTCACCTACAGCCTGCCATCACCACCTAACAGCCACGCTAACATGCTACTTTTGAACATACGTAGCATTTACATTGGCCCTTGTCTTCACGGATTCTGCATGTGTCCTGCAGCTCTCCTTTCATGTCTGATATTCTATCTTAGCCATAAGACTCCAGGGGTGATTGTATCTTATATCTCAGGCATAGATACGTGCATTTTAATTAAAAAATAACAGCTAAGATCATAAATCTATCCACCCTTCTAGGGATTAAAATGATATGTGAGTTCCTTTAATATAGACTGATTATATTAATTAAAGGTTGCTCAATTTTAATCCACTTTTTATTTGACACATTTATAGTATTTGGTAAGATATTCCAACCTCCATCAAAGTCATTTTCTCATTTTCCTGTTTGGCTACCACTTGATTTTCTATCTCTTGCTCAGCTCCTTTGCTGTCCCGAGTCTGCCTGGGCTTCTCCCGAAGGCTCAGCCCTCATGTCTGCCTGGGCTTCTCTGGAAGACTCAGCCCTCATGTCTGCCTGGGCTTCTCCCGAAGCCTCAGCCTTCATGTCTGCCTGGGCTTCTCCCGAAGCCTCAGCCTTCATGTCTGCCTGGGCTTCTCCCGAAGGCTCAGCCCTCATGTCTGCCTGGGCTTCTCCTGAAGGCTCAGCCCTCATGTCTGCCTGGGCTTCTCCCGAAGGCTCAGCCCTCATGTCTGCCTGGGCTTCTCCCGAAGGCTCCGGCCGCGTCTGGGACGCTCTTCTACACTTAGCCCTTTTCTGTTCTTCTCTCTTCTGACATGTTGGCTCAGTTCACTCAGAAAGCCTTTTCCTCCCACTTCGCAGCACTCACTTTGTCCTGATCTTTCCGGTGACATCTCAACTGTTTTGTTTTCTGTCAATCCTATGTACGCTCTCTGAGGAAACAGGGCTTCTGGTATATTTGCTTCTGTGGTGTCAGTGGGCGTGGCACAGCTAGGGCTGGTTCGGCTTCTAACACTTGCAAACAAATCACCAGGACCCTGAGTGGCCATCACTCAGCATCAAATGTTTAATCTAACTCGTGCTGAACTAAACTAAATGTAAGTGAGATTTAGTGACTTTTCTGCACTCACAACCACCCACTGCTTCGCCTCTGCTTTCAGCATCAGCACACACCACACCGGGCAAAGTCTCCAAAGGAATGCCATCCTTCACAGAAGCTTCCTGTGGCCCACGCTGCTCTCTGGTAGAGAATGGGGCACAAGGAGCTTCAAGGAATACAAGGCTAGCGTGTGAGCCCCCATGCTGCCTCACATCTGAGACCTTAGCCAGGCTCTCTGGCCCTGAAGACCAGCTTGGGGCTATAGAATGTGTTCCAAGGCAGCCCAAGTTATGGAGTGAGAGAGGCAACAGTGATTCGGGGGCCCATTTCATCAGGTCAACAGCTGCAAGAAAAACTATCTCAAAGTATTTTCCTCCAGACACAGAGCCCAGAAGCTCTCTATTAGAAGCTAACATCTGGAAAACCACACCTGGACTAGAACGTTCTATGTCTGAAGACTAGTTTAACACCTTGGTGGGGTCAAACAGTGAGGGACAAGAAAACAGACAGCAGCGAGCAGATCTACCTCTCTCCCAGCAAGGAATCCAGCCGTCTCTTCCCAGGCTGCACTGCCCAGGGCTTAGGTCAGCTCTTCTCGCTTCCCTGTTTCTCATCTCCGTCCAGCTTCACTAAGAGCAGGAGCTGGGGAGAGCGGAGACCATGCTAGGGCAGTCTCCTGGGGAGAGCAGAGACCATGCTAAGGCAGTCTCCTGGGGAGAGCGGAGACCATGCTAGGGCAGTCTCCTGGGGAGAGCAGAGACCATGCTAAGGCAGTCTCCTGGGGAGAGCGGAGACCATGCTAGGGCAGTCTCCTGGGGAGAGCGGAGACCATGCTAGGGCAGTCTCCTGGGGAGCGTGGAGACCATGCTAGGGCAGTCTCCTGGTTGTTGCTGCCTGGAGACCATGCTAGGGCAGTCTCCTGGTTGCTGCTGATTGGCTGGTTTCTAATGAGCTCTGGGCCATAGACATGCCAGGTAAGCACTCTGCCACTGAGCTGTGTGTGCCCAGCCTGTGTAACAAGCTTAATACAGCAAGAACACAGAAAAGGAAGAAAAAAAGAGAAAGAGACTCCCCCAAGGAGAGCCAGCCACATTACAGGGAACACATGTGCTGAGGGCCCAGGGGACATGCCCGGATTTAACCCAGTGCGTCCTGTAGAAAACCAAGTCAGCCAAGCTCTTAATCCCACAGAGCTTTGTGGTGAGCTTTCAATGAGGAAACGGTGTGACCATCACACACGAAATATCCCAAATGACAGTGGGCTAGTGGTCAGTGCTTGGCAACAGCAGGATCCCAGACACATGCAAACACCCAACTAAACATACTTTCCTGAGCTGCCTATTCTGTAAGTGTGGAATCAAAAGGCTTCCTATCAAACACTGCAGATCTTCTGGAACATCTTACAGAACTTGGGCATCAGATACAGAAAATTTCAGATTACTTAAAGAATGACACTGGTGGTCGTGTGACAGCATGCACTAGGACACCTGACAGTCACCCCGGCTCTGTTAATGACAATGACCCCCACCCGACCCCGTTAATGACAATGACCCCCACCCGACCCCAGCAGGACTTCAAAGGATCAGTTTTAGAATTAGCCAAGAGGATGAAAAACTAGAAATATTTCTGCAGTAACCATGGCGACTTGGAAGAAAGTCCCAAAGTATGCGGTGGCAATGTGTAATGCTATCTATTTCTGACATCCTTCCTGTTAGAGGAATTCCCCAGCCCCGTGAGGTCCAGCCCTTAGGTAAAACTGAGCAAGCTCAGTCACCTCGGCTAAGCGCCTGCCGATCCTCTGCTAACTGCTCAAGTGAGCAGGACTCTAAGTCAGACGTGAGCACTGAGGCCTCGGCACAGGAACCTGCTTTCCTAAGACGGCCAGAAGCATGCGCCCGGGGGATGTGGCAGACTTGGCTATGTAGTGGCTTTTGGTACCTTCAGCCCATCCTGTGGCATAAATGTTGCTACTGCCCATGGGGTTTATCCTTAGCCCTTCCCTTTGGCCAACCATGCATTGGTTCTGAATCCTTGTAGGAGCTCACCCAGCGGGGAGGCAGCTTCTCACAGAGACTGGAACCTCAGACAGGTCAGAAGGATCCACAGCTGGCTCTGCTCCTGTAGGGCGGGAGCTAACTACCAGGAGACAGTAAAAAGAGAGCAAGAGTAAAGTGTGCAGCCCACGGCTGGCAAATGATTAACTTCAGGGATTGCTAAAACTCGGGGAGACCCAGTGGAGGAGCGGATTTCAGACAGGACAGTTGTTCCACTTTATAAGAAAGCTTTACAAAGAAAGGAGAAACTAAGCCCACAAAGCCCAATTCTTAATTCTACACGGAGCCCAGCATGGTTCACCACACAGAGAACTCCCAGAGGACAGAGTGAGCACTGGAGGGGATGGGAGAATGGGGTCCCTAGCTGCATACCCACACTGTGTGTCAGAGGCGAGCTCTGAGGCGAGCCCTATACCATGGCTGCACATCTGGCACACGCTTACATGGCCATTGCTTTTCAGGCATCCCATAAAGGGAGGGAGCACCTAGTCACTAGGGCTCATCTCTGAGGAAACACGGAAGCATTTTATCTTAGGGTTGCCAAGTGACAGTGTTTCACACTAGGGCTGATATGCAGCATGAGACCCCAAGATAAAACACTCAGTCTTCTCTGCAGGTGGGGAGCTGGGAGGCAGATGCTGAGGAATACACGCTCTGTCCCTTCATGAGAAAGTGCACACGGAGTGGTGTGTGTGTGTGTGTGTGTGTGTGTGTGTGTGGGTGTGAGTGTTTATGTGTATGTGTGTCTGAGTTATGTATGTGTGAGTATGTGTGTGAGTGTATGTATTTATGTGTGTGTGTATGCATGTGTGTGTGTGTGTATGTGTATATGTGTGAGTGTGTGAGTGTGAGTGTGTATGTCTTCTGGAGCATGATTCTAAGTTTCACGCGAAAGAGGTGATGGGGTATCATCTTCAGGGGACTCTTTATGGTTGAGGATGTTGGAAAGGAATTCAGCGCTGGGAGACACAGAGAGAGGGTGTGAGACACAGTTTGCGGTTCACAGGGGGCGTTAATGGGGAAGTGGGTCTGGAAGGGCAGCGACGGTGGCTGCGCCTCTGCCTCCTCCATGGGAGCCGGACATGGACACCTGATCCTCCATATACAGGTGTCCTCACACATCAGCTTATCTCCTCCTCCTAGTCACTGCCGAAAACTCAAAGAGAACATATGTGTGCATGTGCATGTGTGCATGTGCACGTGTGCACAACATTCAAATGGACCACAGCACCTTCATCTGAGGTGAATTTGAAACACCGAGAAGGACATGCTATAATGAAAATCAGTTTTAGGGGATGGACAGACAGCTCAGTGCTGAGTGGAGCTCCCAACACTCACAGGGGCAGCTTACCATCTGCAGCTCCACGTCCAGGGTGATCTGACACCCTCTTTTGTCTCCGTGGGCGCCTTCTTGCATATGGCACACATAAACTCACACAGATATACCCATAAATAAAAAGAAAAACATTAAAGTAGATATA
This sequence comes from Acomys russatus, assembly GCF_903995435.1. Taxonomy (NCBI): domain Eukaryota; kingdom Metazoa; phylum Chordata; class Mammalia; order Rodentia; family Muridae; genus Acomys; species Acomys russatus. Next base: position 69,893,073 of record NC_067149.1, on the reverse strand, counting down.
CAGGGTATAAAGCAAGTGAGACCCAGCAGAGGATGGTGGGCTGAACCCATCAGCAACGAGGGAAGAAGGGAAGGTTCCAGAGATGATAAACACCCGTGGCCAGAGCGAGCAGGAGGAGCTGCATGGGCACCACAGCCCAGAGCTGACGAGTGTTAGCAGAGCCAGCCCTGTGACTGTCCAGCTAAATTCCCTCCTTAAAAAATAAAAAGCAGCCTGAAATTCTCGTCAAAGGCCAAGCAGTGCACTTCATTCAGAGAGAACATGGCGGCAGGAGACGACCACGGCCCCGTCTCTCACCACACTGGCCTTCCTTCGGACACGAGTACCCGAGAGGTCCCTCACTGCGGCCTGTGAGTCAGCAGCTAACAGACTGCAGGAAAGGCTGCTCTGTCTTCATAGGAGAAGAGACGCCACATCTCATGGTGTTTCTAAGACAGTAGAAAGACGGCAATTTGGGGGGTGGGATTTTTCAAAGCAAAAATGATGGTTGTGGAGATACACATGACAGAAAATAACACCACAATAAAGCAAACACACTAAGACACTACCAAGTGTCTTTTAGTCATGAAGTTATTTCCTTCCTACTGAAAATAAGGAAATAAGATGATAGTTTACAGATTTACACTTAAAAAGTGGTACCTGCTTCATCGATTTCTTTAAGGCAAAGAAAGGTAAGCATGGGGTCTTCAGGTCTTCATAAGCACGTGACTAGAAGTGACCTGTCATCATGACCACTCCTTAACCTTGCATCCAACTCCTAGTGGCCATGTCTTTGACATCCACAAACTTAACTGCTATTGTATTTCTAAACATCCTGCGGGAAACTCTTCTAAAAGCTAGTTCAGGGTCTGAAATTCCCTCAGTGTCTTTCTCTCCTGACAATTTCATCTCTCTCTAGCTAGCACTATAGACCTCAGAGAAAAGGACCGACCACAGGAAATGCTCAGAGCATGCTGTTCACCTCCATGTCACTAAAGAATTAAGCTTTTGTTTTTAAAATACTCTTTGAGCCAACTGACCTTCAAGCTTTAACAAAATGGACAGCTTTCAGAGACACTGGGACCATGACTCAGTGTTCTTAGCTTGCTACAACCAAACCAAACAAAGCCTTATTTTAAATAACAATGAATATGTCTGGATACACTTCAAGACCCTGGGCGGCCCTGGCAGTCAGGCTCCTCTTTCTCTGAGTCCTGAGGGAGAGGGAAGCATGGCTTAGAGTGAATTTGGCTTTAGCCCTGTAAAGAAAAGTGCTGAAGGATGTTAGGGTCCTACTGGAGGCTTAAGAGCAAACTGCGCAGACTGCTGTGAGGCTAAGACATGGCTGGAGGCAAGAACAGGCAGGCAGAGGCCTGCGAAGGCTCCCGGCAGAGTCTAACCACAGTTGGGAAGGAAGGGCCTGTAAGTGGGTTTGTACCTTGAAATAGAAACTAAGTCTGAACTGCTCTACAGTAAAGAGATTTGGTCTCTTACAGGAGTAAGCAAACTTCCACATGCAGACTGTGCTGTCCACTGCCTTTCCTTGGGTCCTGGCTGCCAGGCTTGATCTCTGCCCAATGTCCATTGCAGCTATGGGAACAGTATGGTGGGGGCAGGCCTGTGGTACTGTGGTAGAGCTACTGAGCCTCCCTCCGAGGGTCTCCCGGGAAACTCCTGCACAGGATCAGACATCTCTCTCCCCAGCTGCCATGATCTTGGGAGACGCTGGGGAGTGTTAGTAAAAGGCTGATGAAAGCAGGGCTCCAGGATGCAGCTTCCTCAGCGCTGCAACCCATGATGGGCAGGGCTCTGCGAGACGCCGCTGTTTGGGGGATCCTGAGGCGCCTGCAAGAACCCCCACCTGTGCTCTGTGAGCAAACCCAGGAACCCACTGGTCTCACCAGTGGCCTTGGCCTGACGACACTTTCTGGCTGCAGTTCTCTGACGGGCTGGACTGCCTCATGGAACTCAGTTACTTAGCTGGACAGTGGAGATGAACATTCACTGTGATTTCACTTCATCTCTCCTTAGCGTCTCTCTCTCTCTCTCTCTCTCACACACACACACACACACACACTGACACATACACAAACACACACACACTGACACATACACACACACATACTCACATTCACACATATACACAAACACACACCCACTCACACCCTCTCAAACACATACACACACACACACACACACACACACACACACACACACACACACACACACTCTCTGACCCCGTGGCTGTTTGCTAAGGCTCCTCAATTCCTCCTTGTGCTAGCCTCACTAAGACCATCGGGCTGCTGACAGGGAAGAGGAAGGGGATTCTCAGGAAGTCACTGTCCAGCATCTTATTCTGTCCATCCTCCCGGCTTCACCCTGGGCTAGGGACAGCAATCCAGTTTTCTTTCTTCTTTTTCTTTCCTTCCTTCCTTCCTTCTTTCCTTCCTTCCTTTTTTCTTTCTTTCTTTGAGCCCCATGCTCAGAAAATAAAGATAAAGAAGATCTCCTGGAAAGAGTCCATATTTCCCATAGAATCACGACAAAAACATCTGTGTGGGATCAAGTGCAGTTCAGGGTGTTCCAGAATTTACTGTGTATCTGAGACTGACCCTCAACTCCACCATGCCGGGGTCACAGGCATGCGCCACCACACCTCGACTGTCATGTCCACTGTGTCCATGAGGGGCTGAGCCAAAAGACGAAGCAGAGATCCAGGAGTCGGAGGCCACTTTCTGCCCTTGTGACTTGGAGGCTGATGCTGCTGAGCTTTGGAGCAATGAGACGTGGAGCCACATCTGCTCTCCTCAGAGATGTTCTTAGACCAGCCTTTCGGAGGACAGGCTCCATCACCACTGTCACCATTGCAAGCTCTCACTTCGGACCTCCACAACTTTCTCCACACAGTCTTTGGGTTTCCCTCTAGGTGAACCATGAGACTGTCAGCCATCACCAGGAGAACACTCACTGTTGGAACCATTTCTAGACAACGTCATCAAACTCTACACCTGCATCCAACATCGACGTCCTGGAGGGTGCGATGGTCAGACCAACAGACAGGGGTCTTAGCATGGCCTCTGCTCATGTCTGTGAACAGTCCCAAGAGTGTTCTCATATGCAATGACACTTTAGATCAAGAATGAAGGCCAAGAAATGTGAAATGGAGGTAGGCTTGAAATTAAAGTGTACTTTATAAAAGACTATACATTTAGGGTCATTTCTATAGTTCGTTACTAAAGTGTACTTTATAAGATAAGCCCTCAGGGAAGGATTTAGGGCAGCAATGGTCATTTAGAGCACTCTTTCACGGATTCCGAAGCTGTACCCCGTCAACCCGCACGGCCCGCTGGCTTTGCTAAGCTTCACATTCGGGGAGGGGGCTCATGGGACCACCTGACAAACAGCTCGTACTGGCCGATTTCACCGACTCTGATGGTTTCAACAAAGACAGAGAACTGAGAAACAAGTCAACAGAAAGTGCAACCATGAGGGCACAGCCCCCACTCTCATGTGCCTCAGTCCAGGAGGGCAATCTCAAATTATGACATCCACATCAAAAGCTGCAGTGGGTCCCGTGGGCCAACACTGCCATGCATCCTTTTCCGTCTCTAGAGCTGGTCCAGATCACACGGGAGGGATGCTTAGCTAGGATGAGGGAAGCAGGAGGGAGGGGCAGAAGATGACGCTGCTTCTGCAGGGATGCATAAACAATTTAAAGAACTCCTGTAATACAACCAATTTATGCCAAGACCTGCAAAGCCCTGGACACACCCGGCAGCTGTGAGTGAGCACGCTGTTCACACTCTTGGTGGAGGTCACAACTGTAAGGGGAGTGAGAGCAGCACAAATGCTAACATTATGACGACAAGCAACAAGGACTGTGGTGGCTCTCTAAAGCCATGTGTAGTTCCAGTGACTGTGACTATCAGAAGCAATGTCCACACTGGCTCAATGTTGCCGTTAGCAGCTTAAAGCGAAACCCCAGAGAACTGTAGCAAGGCAGGCCTTATAAGCCCAGCTATATGAGAAAATTCTAACAATGTCTTGGCCACAGGCCTTTGAAGTAAAGATAATTGCTCTTTACTCTCCTCTAAAAATCTAAATTGAAACAGTCCTCCCAGTGAACGTTGTTTTCCTAGAGAGGAGTTTGAAAACACAGGCCATAATTCTGGTTCTTAAGGGGAAAAAATAATAAGCTTTTATTACATTTGGATGAGATTTTAGTTTTAGGAATCGCCGCCTGGCTGTGAGTGGCCGCTGCTCACTGGATGTCAGTCACACTTCCTCCCTCGTGGCGAGCTCACGTGTAACAGTCTCAACTTATGGGATGGGCAGGAACTCCTCATTGTAGCCTCAGGGCGATCGGCCACTGTAAGTCACACATTCTTCCTCCCCAGAGAAATGTCTGGGATGTGGTCTTTCCATTTCTCTGTACCCTCCTTTGTACCAAGAAAAGCCTGTAGCACTACCGGCTATAGCACTGGGATGGCAGCTTATATGCCAAGAGAAACACTTCTCCAGAACACAAGAGCCCGCCAACTGTCTAGTGCTGCGGTGAGCGAAGTCCTCCATCACCGGCTGGGGACAGTGCTGCATGGACCAGAGGCAGGAGGCAGCGATGCACTCAGCTGCTGAAGCGTAAAGCCAGGCTGAGCACACCACTTCAGTGACCAGGTGTGGCCGAGTGTTCCTGGAAAGCTTTATTTCCGGAAACAAGCAGTTGGGTGGGTTTGGCCTATTCCTGGTCTAGAATTGCAGGTACTGCAAGAGAGTCTGGAAGCACAAAAATTCAGTAGAGTAGTAAGGCAGCAAAGCAAGTCAGCACACCTGCGGTGCACAGTCGATCTTAGGGTAAGCATCAGGCTTTCCTGGTCAGTTCCCTCTCCAGAGCATGGATAGCTAAGCCCACTGACCAGCAGACAACTAGTAAACACTATGTAAAACCCCGGGGGATGCTAAGCTAAAAAGCAACAGCTTTTCTACTTCATACCAAATTTACAAAACCAACAAAGCATTTTCCCTCACCTTAGAAGGCTAGGTTTTGTAGAGGAATTTTTAAAAACATCATTGGGCTAAATATTTATAATAATTTTAAACCTACAAGCTGTCTCATTAATTTCTTTTCATGAAAATTCTTGTTAGTAGGATATTTTGATTCCCCTTGTTTTTGTGGTGGGGAGCACTGGTGCAGCACTGCCACTGACGTAGTGAACGGCACTTGGGGCGCCTGATCGTGTGCAGAGCCTTCCTTGCCAGAGGGGAAAACTAACTCCAGATGTTTGGACTAGATGAATGACAGGTGTGTATGAACTTTAACATCTCTGTTGATGACACTCAAAACCAACAAAAGCACCATTAACACTGTTCTCACGGTGCAATGTTAATTGTAGTGCCATCCTGAGTGTGTTTTTAACGTTCATGATAACTGATTAGAAAGTTACTGGTGTAGACACTTACAAAAAGCACCCCTTAAGTGATAACGTGTGTGTGTGTGTTTTCAGATATCCATGTAAAATTCTTTGTGGACACTCCAGGAAACGTGTGACCCCTGAGGCTGGAAGAGAGAATTAAGGAAAGGGAGGGAACTAAGGCTCTCACGCGTCACCCTCTCCTCCTCCCCCTCGGGTTTCTAGGCCCCAGACACCTTGATCAGAAAGTCACTAACTAGTATATGGTGCTTCAACTAGTTACACTAAAACAACAACAACGCAACAACAACAACAAGACCCTCACAAAACAGCAGATAAATACTAACCCCTTAGCATGTTATGCTCTGTGTTCACCATCTTACAAATGATTACATGGCACCTCCATCACAGATCCAACCTGCATTTACCTAAACATTAATCTTTTGAAAAAATATTAAAACAAAACACTTAAAAAAACACTGTAAAAAAAAGCACCTCTTGTGGTAATCTATGTATTTTTTCTTTAAAGAGTATTTATTTATTATGTATACAGTGTTCTGCCTGCATGTACACCTGCAGGCCAGAACAGGGCACCAGATCTTATTATAGATGGTTGTGAGCCACCATGTGACATTTTGAATCGTCCAATCTACCTTTCTAAGTACTTTAAAAACAAAGCGAACAGGGCAGTGTGGGGGAGAGAAATGCTCATTTTGGATGCAGGGCTTTGGGGAAGGGTCTGAGGAGATGAAGGGGCCACAGAGCTGGGAGCAGGGAGGGCCTGGCTCCACTGGGGAACTTCTTCCAGAAAAGACTGCTCAGAATTCCAAGGCTATAACTCTACATGTAGGAACTTAAGCCGGCTGGGACCCGGGTCTACAGGCTTTGAGGGTTAAGAATCTTACGCTTAATCTAGTGGTTTGTTGTTGCTGCTGTTGTTTTTAAGCTAGAGAAAGAAAAGAAATAGTTTTACCCTGAAAAAAAAAAGTGTTCTTTGATGAAAAGACCAAACCACCCACCCAAACAAACAAACAAAAACTATCATCCAGAGGAAGAGGTAGAGACAAGTTGCCCCAAGTTAGTTTTTTTGGAAAGAGGCAAGAATAATAGGAATTCGCTAAAACAAAACTAAATGAAAAATGTTTCCTCTAAGTTGGTTTTTAAGCTCTGGATGTCCTTCAATTTCCAAAATTTCTGTAAGTCCCAAGATGATGAAGTAAAAATAATTTGAAATAGTGAGTATGTTATTTTAAAGGAAGAGGAGGCACAGAATTAAGAATCTCCACTTTTCAAAGGTGACATATAAAAGAAAAAAATTGCTGTTTTCAGTTTGAGTATTTTCTTGTACTTTTCAAAGTTAGCTTTTCTTTTTGGGAAGACAGATACTCAAAGTTTCCCACAGCGTATTCCCACAGTAATACAACGGCAACCCCAGGCAAGCAGCACTGTTCCTACAAGCACAAAGCTGCGCTCTCATGCCAGTCAGTGACAGGACTGGGATAACTGGAAATGACACCAACACCATCTTGAACCCACATTTCCATTGGTGAAACCTTCTCGGTCACCGCGGCCTGTGACCTTCACAAGTCAAACCAGGATCCTTCTCACAGGCAGGTGTAGAAGGAGTGGGAGGAACACAGGTCAAATGGCCTAGCCCAAATTAGTTCTTTTTAGACATTTATTTGACACACAGGTATCAGAGGCCCCTAAAAAGGCATTCTCACTCTTCGTAGAGGATTTTCACAATAGCCACACAGTACCCTTTGAAAGTAATATAGCTTTGAAAAAGTTAAAACATAACCCTAAAAATGATCTTGTAAATTTCCTTTGTCACATAATTTCCATCCAGACTAACATCTCAAATACAGATTGTTGATTCAGAAAAGTACATTAAATATGTAGAAACACTTCAAATGTCTATCAACAGACAAATAAAGAAAATATACCCAAACAATCCATCCGGCCTTGAAGAAAGAAAGTCTACAGCAGCTGGCCCAGCAGGAGCCTGAGAGCATCACACTAAGGAAAGCAGCCACAGAGCATCACGCTAAGGGAAAAAAGCCACAGAGCGTCACGCTAAGGGAAGCAGCCGCAGAGCATCACGCTAAGGGCAAGAAGCTGCAGAGCATCATGTTAAGGAAAGCAACCATAGAGCATCATGCTAAGGGAAAGAAGCCACAGAGCGTCATGCTAAGGGAAGCAGCCGCAGAGCATCACGCTAAGGGAAAGAAGTCACAGAGCGTCACGCTAAGGGAAGCAACCACAGAGCATCATGCTAAGGGAAAGAAGCCACAGAGCGTCACGCTAAGGGAAAGCAGCCGCAGAGCGTCACGCTAAGGGAAGCAGCCGCAGAGCATCACGCTAAGGGAAGCAGCCGCAGAGCATCACGCTAAGGGAAGCAGCCGCAGAGCACGGCTTGTTCTGCTGAGTAATCATACTTGGGCTCAGAGATCCAGTTCATAGAGCCAAGGCTGAGGGAAAGAGGAAGCCACTGATGAGCCACCACACTTTCAGTCAGAGCGAAGAGTAGCTTCTACTGAGTCTCTCCTCAGCACAGCACCTCTGGTCAGTGGTGACACCTTGGAGCACACTCCTGAGGAGGCAGAGCTCAGTATATGGGAATTATTGTATTTTACATGCATATGCCAGGCATGTAAACAAATCACACTAAAACAGAGTCCGTTTGTGGAACTGGTTGCGTGTTTGTCACAATGACTGTGCATCCCACTAACAGTACTTCTTACATCACCTGTTATGCATACTCACGGTCTGTGGAAAGACAGTGAGTGAGAGGCCGTCCACTTCCTGAATTCTGACCAGCACGCCCTGGCCTTCAGAACTAGAGCCAAGTGATACTCACTTGCTGACTGTAAAGAAATCTGAGAGAACCACAGCCGGGCTAACAACAGAAGCTTGGCGGGCACACGCAGGTGCCTACAAAGCCTTAAAGGAAATCTGCAAATGCATGGCAGCCCGGCTGGAGTCTAGAACTGGCTTGCTGAGTGTGTTCAGCCAGAAGCTGCTCACTGCTGCTTTGTCCCTGTCCGACGGGTGCTTATAGAGATAACTGTGCAATGCATAATTATTTGAAAAATCACCTTCCGAGGAGATTACTAGTTTTATACGCAGGGGAGTTTTCAGGCTTTTGGCACCACACCACGTGCGGAGGCGGCTGCTGTCACGGAGGCACCTGCGGGATCCACGCAGGACACTTACCCTTCGCTGCTCTCTCACGTACTCCACCAGCTCGGCTCTTGTTCTCTTCACTGCTTCCTCCATAGCTTTTTCACTCCGCTTCTGTTCTTCCGCTATGGCTGCCTTGACAGCTTCCTGTTTGGGGTTGGAAAGCAGAGTCAGTGCAGCGTGCACCCAGACACCCTTGTGTTGTTCGTCTGCTGCGGCTGCAGCCCACTCCCTGAAGAAACCAGCCCTTCCCTCCACGCCGGGCAGGCCTGTCCCCATCACACTGCCTTCCTGTCCTCCCCATCCACACGCAGCTTCATAGTCATCGAATGTGGTCAGTGAGTGCTGACCGAGCCCCATGCCAGGCCAAGATGCTGGTGGCTGGACACCAGGTCAAACTCCACCCCTTCAGCCGCCGTTTGGAACTGGAGCTCTAGGGAGGAGAGAGCAGTGTGCACCTCATTGAATTGGGCATCCGGAATGCAAGGGATTTCAGAATAGCACATAAGCAAAAAGGGGTGAGGAGGAAATAGTTCAAGAAAGACAAACAAACGTTTCAGAAAAAAAGAATATTTTCTGCAAAAATAGTGATTTACCCTTATGCCTTTAATTAAATAAAATAAAGAAGCTGGGCACAGTAACACACACTCGTAATTCCAGCACTCGGGAGGCAGAGGCAGGCGGATCTCTATGAGTTCGAGGCCAGTCTGGTCTACAAAGCAAGTCCAAGACAGCCAAAGCTACACAGAGAAACCTTGTCTTGAAAAACCGAAAATAAAATAAAGAACATTGCATGACTCAGATGAATGCTCCACAACACAATTACTTAGCTCGCACCTGTCCGCAGAGGCCGGGCATGCTATAACTGGGTGGCGTCACCAGTGAGTCTTCTCGTCGCTTTTGATTCTTGAGGGCTCTCCCTACCGTAAGGCCAGTATAATGCTTAGATAAGTACATGTGACCCAGAAAATAAACATGATGATTCACTATTGCAAGTCTACTTACTGTAGGAAAGTGTGAGCACACAGTGATGTGCATACAAGTGTGTAAACACACGTGTATAAACCTGTAAACATGCAGATGTGTACACAGAGCAGGCAGGAAACTGGACATAAAGACAGGATCGCACTGTACACAGTACTTTCTATCTTCTATTTTCTTAGGCTCTTACATTCTTTTACAGTATGATTTGTATTTCTTTATAGAGTTACATAATGACTTATTTTAACCAGTTCTTAATTAGTAAACCACATTTATCGAATGGTTAAGTTTTTTGGAGTAAATGCATGATTTGTTTTTTATTTCTATGTATATTAAATGCAAGTAAGTGTTATTTTAAAAGTTATCCATGTTGTAGAAAGGCACAGACATCAAGTGACTATGAAAGGCAAAGATCAGGTTTCAGATGCCACAGAGTTCTCAGCGTGGCCAGCAGCCTTCTGCTAAGGTGTCCTCTGCCAGACTGTCTGATAAACACCGAGCAGAATGTGTGAAACATAGCTGCCGACCGTGGAGCTGCCCATGTCCTTCTCCGATGAACTGAGACTTACTCGTACAAACAACATGAACAGAGAAACAGTGTAGAAACAGATTTCAGAAGACACTGGGGCCAGTGGATGGTGTGACCCTAAGTTTAGGGAGCTTGCCGGACGACGCCTGAGGGACAGGCAGACTAGTTCCACGGGTTGCTTGTCTGGAAGCTCTTGTGGAATAGCAGAAGGAGAGGAAGAAGGAAAAGCAGGACTCCAGAGAGCCTGGAAGCTCAAGGCTCACAGCAGTGACCCCCCCACCTCCGAGGGCTCCCTGTATGCATCCCTAGTGGCCTCCATTCCTGCCACTTGAGGTTGGCAAATGTGGGTGTGGCCAATTCCCCACAGCCATCCTAGCCCCTCAAGTCAGCATCTGCCTGACCTTCCTGCCACACCCCTCAAACTCACTTTTTAAAGTTTTTTTTACAAATACATATATATTATTACACATATATAAAATAAACTACAGACGGCAAGAAGAACCACGATATAATCAGGAATTATATGTTACATTCATAGTGTCTTGGCTATTTGTATTTGGCAGCCTTGAAGAAAACATATTTCTCATCTTGGTGAGTCTAAAATTCTGAATGTAAATCAATATCTATCATTTCTATCAACTTAAAACATTTATCTAGATCTAAAAACATCTTAACCCCTAAACAACTAAGCTTAATTGTAAAACTAAACTATCTGGTCTTCAACCCCATCAGAGACTTGAGAATAAATAAAATTAATTACCCAAGTATACAGGGAGTGCGGGTTAGCAGCTTCCAAAGTGGAAAAAAAAAAAAAAAAAAGACAGACAGTTTATTGCCTGAATAGTCACCCAAAACTCTGTAACAGTGGAGCATCATCTTCAGCCTTCAAAGAGATGGCTTCAAATGTGGCAAACCAGCCACTGGGCAAAATGTACTCATTTCAGCCACAGACAGAGCTCTGCCTAAAAGTGGGCAAGCTTGGATGCAGGTAGAGTCGATGGCCAAACTCTGCCAAGACAGGGAAGCAAGTCCTCAATAGTTCCTACCTCACAAATACATCTGTCAGATGTACTGGGCCAGAAGGCTCAAACTCACTCTTAATCACGCACAGACAAAGGAGACGCGCAGGTGAATTCTCATTCCCTGTTCTGTGGACAAGGGCCGTCCTGTGCACTAAAACATTAAACTTCACTGTAATTGTATGTGAAGTTATTATATATCTACTAAAAATAAAAGTAACAGACACCTGGATGTTTCAGGCAGGAGGAACCGAGTTCAAGGCCAGCCTGGGCTACAAAGCAAATTTAAGGCTAGCCTGAAAATTATTATAAGACCTTATCTTAAAATAAGAAGTAAAGAGAGCTGTGGGTATAGCTCAGAGGTAGAGTATTTGTCTCCAAAGTAAGTAAAACCATCCCAGTATAAACTGTCTCTCCGGCCAAGCTACAGTCAGCAGTGTGCAAACAGGAAAGAGTCACGGGTACTTTTTGTGCTTTTCTGTGTGTCCACAGAGTTCCATTTCCACACACACCTAAAGCTCAATCTATGGTTCAGAAGGTTTTTCCAGACACTGACAGAGTAAAAAGAAAAATTTGTATTTCAAAATCCACGTACTGTGCCTTTTAGGCCCTATTGACTTTGAAGTAATTAATCTGAACGGCAACGGATGCCAAAAGGAAAACATCACGTTCTAGTGGGCTCTAGGACTGCCACCAGGAAGCCAACACTCCTCATCACCTCAGATGCGTACTAGCGGGAGGCAGGGTGTGAGCGCTGGCACCTCAGGGGATGGGGACAATGAACCCTGAATTCTGCCACCCTCAGAGCCACCTGCTTAAAAAAATCCTCTTCTTACTATGTTGATTTATACCAGTAAGTTATAAACAGTCCCCGTTGTATCAGAACCTCCACAATATTTTGTTGAACTACTGGGCCCAGAAGCGCTAACGGACTCGGACTCCTCTCTGGCGTATTACAGCACAGTGTTTGCTGCAGCACCTTGCTCTGGCCGTGGTTCTCCATGCTGAGGATCTGGGCGAGCTCAGCTCTGCAGTCCGCAGATCTTCACTGCACTCTCCCTGCACCTGTCTGTGATCAGCTGCTGAGGCCACAACTGCAATGACCTGAAAGAAGTGTCAGAGGCAGGGACGCCAGCTCTCTTACTGTGGTCGCCAACCCTCTAGAAAGGGAGATGATTAAAAAGTTTTGTTGTTGTCGCAGAAAAGCCAGATGCACTTTCAAAACGAAGAGCGAGAGCACAGATGCTGCCTAGGGCAGGCTCACGGATGCTGCCGCCGCTGCTGTGGCCACACTGTGCTCAGTGTGCTTGTGAATTTGCTAGCCACTTCTTATGCGCGTGGCCACAGTCTCAGGGCTCGCCACTCTGCAGTGGAAATCCAGCCACACAGCTCACCACACAGCCGTCTTGAGGAGAGACCTCCGCAGGAGGAGATCTGGGATTCCGGCTCTTACGTCTTTCTGCCCCCTCTTCCACAATGTTGCCTGAGCCAGGGATGCAGGGGCTGTGAGACAGACTCACTAGAGACGGGCTCCCCACGGTCTGCTGATCTCCACAGAGGGTCCAGCTATGGCTTTCTGTGATGGTCTCCACTTGCTGTACGTAGCGGCTCATTTGACTTAGCCAGCAAAGAGTCTCAAGGGCAAGTGAGGCTTGTGTGCTTGCTGATGGTGGCAGGCTTGAGGGACCGGATGAGCCACATCTCTATGTCTACACTTCTCCAGAGAAGGCTTTTACAACTTCCTCTGACCACTGAGTTTAATATTTTCAATATATGTTCTTATTATCTTGGTATAATAAACACAGGCCCCTGTACTGGCTGTTCCAACCCCAGCACAGACATGGCAGCCCACAACTGTCTGTAAGTCCAGCTGCAGGGATCCAGCATTCTTTTCAGTCCGCCATGGGTAGCAGGGATACTTGTGCACAGACACGCATGTGGGGAAAATATCCATACACATAAAATTAAAACTTAGAAAAAAAAATCTTAAAGAGAAAACACAGACTCTTCTCTGTCTGGTGTGCACGTCTCTGTCTGAGGAATCAAGGCGAGCCTTTAATAACTTATCTCCCCCAAATCTTCCTTTCATCCCCTGTGCTCATGAGCAGCCATCTGTTCATACTTGACTCTTTGCTTGTGTTTTCAGAGCTGCACACTAAAGCAGGTGGCAGCCTTGTGCCTGCAGCTGCAGCCTGTGGCCCACTGGCCTTTGCTTCCTTGGGGCCATTTCTTGTAACATGTACTCAGGGATTTAACTTGGGCTGTCTTCCAGTTCTAGGGCCCTCAGCATTCTGAAAACCAGGATGGTAGTGGCTGGAGAGGCCGAGGTTCTCAATATTCAGCACAGGGCCGCACACTTCTGCTGACCGCTCACTCAGGAGGACAGCTGCACGTCCACTGGGCGCTGCTGACCGCTCACTCAGGAGGACGGCTGCACATCCACTGGGCGCTGCTGACCGCTCACTCAGGAGGACGGCTGCACGTCCACTGGGCGCTGCTGACCGCTCACTTCAGGAGGACGGCTGCACGTCCACTGGGCGCTGCTGACCGCTCACTTCAGGAGGACGGCTGCACGTCCACTGGGCGCTGCTGACCGCTCACTCAGGACGACGGCTGCACGTCCACTGGGCGCTGCTGACCGCTCACTCAGGACGATGGCTGCACGTCCACTGGGCGCTGCTGACCGCTCACTCAGGACGACGGCTGCATGTCCACTGGGCGCTGCTGCTGACTGGGAGACTTTGCCTTCTCCTTTCTTACATCTTGTTCAGCCTAGAAGCCAAACACTGGCTCGAGGCTCCAGAAGGGGAAACTACCCTGAACACCACACACTCTTCCCCTGGAGGTGTCCTGCTTCTCAAGTGTCTAACAATTTCAGATTCGACACTGCTGACTGTAGCTTGGCCGGAGAGACAGTTTACATTGGGATGGTTTTACTTAGTTTAGTGATAGGGGTGACAAATGTTTGACCTCTGGGCTACACCCACAGCTCTCTTTACTTCTTATTTTAAGACAAGTTCTCATAACATTTTTCAGGCTGGCCTTAAGTGTAGCTCAGGCTGGCCTTGAACTCCGTTCCTCCTGCCTGAGGCACCCAAGTATCTGTTACTTTTATTTTTAACAGATACATAATAACTTCACATACAGTTATAGTGAGATTTAATGTCTTAGGGCATGTATATATATCGTGTTAAATCAGAGTATTCGCGGCAAGTCCTACAGACACCACGTGCAGCACCAGCAGAGGAGTGCGAGCTCCACCACACTCATGTCCCTTCTCTGCTGCAGAAGTCAGCTGGGGCAGGAAGAACACACTTGAACACCACACTGCACCACCAGCCAGATGCAGCTCGTAGAGGAACGGGCCTCCATCCTTGCCTCAGGTGCCGGGTTTGTCCTTTTCCACAGTTGTCTGTCTGTGCAGGTTTGCTTTCCCCAGTGCTCACCTGTCCCTCCTCCACCGTGTCAGTGAGCCAGGAGGCCCTCTTCCTACACGTTAAACACCCCGTGTTTCTAGAGAGCACCCAACACGCTCTCCTGTTTGGGTCTGTCATGCTCAAGGCTCTCATGAGTATCACCATGAATGTGAGCTCATCATTAGTTATTACTTTTTAATTTGGCCTCATCCAATATTTCAGGACGTTGGCAAGATGCAGTCAGGATACAACGTGACGCTGTCTGGTCCAACTGCCAAGGCTGCTGTTGCCACCTGGAGTCCAGAGAGTAAAGTCTTCACAGGCCCCTTTTCCATCAGCAGCTGGTCTTGGGGACTTGCTTGATCTCCCTAGTTTGATTCCCAGCACCCACACAGCAGTTCGCAAGCACTTCCGGGGGATCCAACACCGTCGTCTAACAACCAAAACCACAGGCAAGAGGCAGGCATGCAGCGCACTGGCTGGCATGAAAACAAATCACTCACGCACCACAGAGTGGAGTATGGCTTCTCTCTGAGTGGAAGAGGCAGCAGCCACAGAGGAGGGAAAGGGCTGGGGCAAGACTGGAGTTCATGCTTCCTTCTAGATTCTGTATTCTTGACAATTAAGAGCGCCACTGAGCTTCACTTGCTACGAACGAGGTTCCTGTCAACTACTTCAGTAAAAACTACAGGACGAATGAACTTAAGGCCAAGATGTCAGTACTGAGAGGTTTGGGGTTAGGAAAGGATCTGGCTTGAGACGCTCTGACAGAAACGCCATTTCCTTCTCAAGGTCTCCTAGGTGGCCATGGACAATCTCTTGAAGAATTTAAGTCCTGATTATACTATCTGTGGCTTTTGAGAAAACAGTGCCCCAAATCACAGTGCCTGTGGTTGGTTCTAAGCCACTATGAAAAGACTGCAGCGTCAGACAGGGCTCCGTGTCTAAGGACACAGAATCCTGGCAGAGCTCTGCTATTAATGGCCCTGTCCCCTGTGTAGCCTGGTGTCCTTTACAAACACACGTCCCCTTCTGGGCAAGGATTTTAAATTAACTCAATGTGAAAATAAGTCCGAGTTACAAACCTTCCCTTTCATGTCTCAAAGAGGTCCCCTCTGTAATACTGCAGGCTTAACTAAAACAGCCCTCAAGTAAGGTCTGGGGAACCCCTGCCACAAAGGTGAGTGTGTTTCCTGCCTGTGTGCTCCTGTCTCCCCAGGAGATGCCAGAGTGAGGGCTCTGTAGGCCAATTTCACAGGTGGCCTCTTGCGTGTCCCTCCTCAGGGCGGTTGAGCGCTCAGTTGGCTGACACGAGGCATGGTTGGCCACGTTTTCCTCTTCTCTCCCTTCTACTGGACTCAGCAACCAAGAGAAGACATTAATTTCCATTAACATGGTCATTTTCAGGTCTCCTGTTTCTCTGAATGGCTGGGCTATACAGAATTGGGGCCACTCTCTGGGGACCCACACACTGCTTGCTCCTGCTTAAGGGGTTGACAAAGCCAGTGCTGGCCTCTGTTGCTCCGCTGTGCACACAGGAGAGTGAGCATATAACAGGATGCAAAAGCTCTGCCATCAAGTGGGCGACACAGAGGACAGGTGTATGGGCAGAGTCACCTCCACCACCACAGTCTGAAGCAAACATATTATTTATAGCTAAAGATGGCCACACTCCATAAAAACTTTCACAGAGCCCTGTCCACAAAGAGTTTTGCTCTAAACAGCACCTGTACCATCTCAGTGCCACACCACCCTGATGAGGCCCCCAACTTCTTCAGACCAGTATTTCTTTCAAGAATTTTCCATTTAAAATTTTAATTTAAAAAATTTAAGGCTAGAGTCAAAAATATGTCTTTAACATCTAAAAGGTGCCACCTTGCCACTTCCAAGCAGAGCTTGTTTCAGCTTCTCCTTCGCCATCCACATGCGCCCACCCTCCTCTGTCCCTCTCCCACGTTCGTAGTCCCAGCCTGCCCCTCCCCCATGTTCGTAGCCCCCAGCCTGTGCCTCCGCCCTCCCAGCATATTTTCCTCTCATTTCAGCTCTACTCACATGTTAGGTTTTAGCCACATTTCTTCTGCCCATCATAGGCACGCATGCAAACACTGTGTGCCAGGATCCCAACACAGGGGTGGGCTTGCCTGTTTGGCTGAGTGTGGCTCTCCTCAGTGAGTAAAAATCTGCTGTGTTTGCATACACTCCCATGATCCGTCATCTGCTGGTGGCCATGACAGTCAGTAGGCACGGGTGGGCAGGTGTCTAGAGCAGGATGTGACACCTGTGTCTCCAGCTACCCAACTCTTCTCTAGGCTACCGACAGATGCCAACAGGCATCACATAATACAGAGCAGATATTTAATACCAACAAAATGACCCTTTCTCAAAAATTTATTGTAATAGGAATTTGTTCTTAGAACCACAATTTACTAAGAAATGGCTCTGATGATTGACTGGTCTGGCCGAACGTACACAGCACCACAATTCAGCTCATATTACTACCGGACACAAATGCCCAGGGCCCTGGTAAGGACCACGTAACTTCTGTCACAGCACTCTCTCTCCTCAGGGTGCTCTGTGAGTGGCTCCACACAACCTGCATCTCAGTTCCCCAAGTCTGGCTTCCTTCTTTTATCTAAAGGACTCCTGACGGGACTCTGCGAGCATGCAGCTGCCACGCGTCCCCCTCACGGCTCACACCACTGACTCCTGACAGGACTCTGTGAGCATGCAGCTGCCGCCCGTCCCCCTCACGGCTCACACCACTGCACCACACTTACGTGTTTAGCACGGCTCCTTCTCACCTGAGCTTCTACTTCACGTGGGGCAATGGACCTGGCTACTCTGGTCAGCAAAAATTACAGACCAAATGACTGGCATGGAAGTAATACCAGTCTGCGGGTGTTCTTATGTAATCACCTTTTCCTACCCAAGATGAAGGAGTAAATGAGAACCTTGGGATGGAGAACTGCGTGTAGGGCGTGGCAGGTGGCAAACCTGAGGTAGCCTGGGCCTGACGAGGTCAGGTGCCCACTGTGACGAGCTACAGAACCTCTGTATCTTCATGGCAAGGCTGACGAGATGGCTCAGCTGGTAAAATGCTGGCTGTGCACGCCTGGGGACCTAAGGTTTACTGAGGTTCAGTGTGCAGAACCCACGTGAGGACCCGCTTGTCTCCTCAGCATGTGGGAAGTACAAACAGGGCATCCCTGGGGCTCCGTGGCCGAGTCAGAGAGTCTGGACAGTAGGGAAACCGTCCATGTTGAAGGAAATGGGGGAAACAAATCCAAGGAACTGGACAGCAAATCCTCAGGAGGGACGCCCGACATTGGTCAACCCCCTCTCTCCAGCTTCCACACGCACAGACGTGAACCCACGTAAGAAGCACACCCTGGGATGGTAACAGTGTCTGATGGCGGCACCTTATGTGGCTGATTAGGAAAACATGGTAAAACTTAAGAAATCAAATCAGACACATCACCAACTGACTAGGAAAGTACCTGCCACCCACTAGAGGTGACTAACCAGGCTGCAGTGGCCACTGGTCATGTCAGGACAGCCACAGCCAGCTCCTCTCTCTACCCCTCTCCCAATCACTGAAGTGGCTTCTTTGTCTAGAACAGCCTGTGAAATCATGGGGAATAAAGCTACCCGAATGACCTCAACATGAAGAACGCCACTGTCTTCCTTGCTGTATGATCAATAACGTCCTGCCAGCTCCTGTGACCTTCACACTGGGGACTTTCCTGGGATGACAAGGGCCTTCACTATGAATCTAAAACTCACAGCTTCAGGGCTCCAGGGCAGAAAAGAAAGCCAGGGGTGATTCCAGATTCCTATCACTATTTATAAGTTAATATTTCTAGCCACATAACTCATTTAGAAAATTAATTAAACTCATGGGGAAATTTTCAGGACAGTTTATAATAACTTCATTTTTTTTAACTAGTTTTCTCTGGGGAATGCAATTAATTCATTAAAGCGATGCCTATAAATTTTTTCACAAATTTGAGATAAAGCCAGATGGCAGATGTGCTTGGGACCCCAGCACTCCCTACAGCTCTGTGCATGAGACCTGGCCTCTGAAACAGTGAGACTTTGGGCTCAACACAAGGAGGTCACAGTGAGAATCTTCCTGAAAGTCTACTCGTCAGTGGCAAGGGCTGCACGTGACTTTCTGAGCGTGCACTTTTCGTATAGATGGTTGGTTTGTTTGTTTGTCTGGGGTCTCTGAGGTGGCTCCCAGGGGTTAGTTCTGCAAAGCCTGCAGCCCTTCTCCTACGTAGCCACTCAAGTTTTTTATTGGTGCTTTAGGTGACTTATGGTCTGCTGAGGGAGGCATAGATTTTTTTTTTACTCTCTTGAACTACTACACTTTAGATTCATGGTCTGCTTGACGGGAGGGGTGTCCTAATTTTCTTGAATCACTAAGTTTTCGGAGCTTTTCTAGAAGGTTCCCTTGCTGGGGTAACCTGGACACAGTAATTGAAACTCTGTATCTTTACTTTCTGCTTTCTGAATCTTCGCCAGAGGCCAGCAGGCTCACAGGCCCTTCAGGATGTGTGTGACGCTCAAGAAGGCGGCAGAGGTTTTCAAAGCCAATTACGCAAAATGAGAAAAAAATCACAGATCTTTCATCTTAAGTTTTACCAGCTTCTCTTTTACCTCAACAGGCTTATCTGGGCTGAGATGATAATGATCACCATTTTCTGTCACTGACAGACCTCTCAGCTATCGGGCTTTTTCCCTGGGGTCGGGTGGATGTGTAGGAGTTAGGGAGAGGCCTGGGGTATGACAAAGATACATATTCATGTATGAAATTCTCAAGAATGAACACAAATACTGCATTCATCAATAAAAACAAAGCAGGATTCCTGAGGAGCTGCAGAGCTGGTCACAGAAGCAGTCTTCTATGCCTGCGGCTTCTGGGGCCCCCTGCCTGGTGCACTCCCCGTCCCATGGGCCCTCCAGACTGGGAGGCAGGAATGGGAAGAGAGCGGGTTAGAGTTCTATGGAGCTGGATTAGTAACACTTAACCATTTGTTGAATAAACAGTACTAGTTCTAAGAATTTGGAAAAGTATGATTTTGCTAAATTTTTGCTAGTATTTCCTTCTTTATGAAGCTACTTTAGTGGCACCTAATCCATTGCTCTCACAGCATGTTTAGGCTTCCTTTTTAAGAATGTTAATATTTCTCTCATGCATTCTTAGATACATAAAGTTTGTAATTTAAGTATTTAATCAATTTGGAATAGATTTTACATAGAAAGTTTAGAAGGCAAGGGGAAGCCAACTGCAATATTTTAAAAAGTTTTCTAATTAAAATTCTCTTGAGAATTTAATAAAAGTATAAATCGTCTTTGCAGAAAAATCTGCACATATGTGAATTTTTAATAAATTCCCAGACTGCCTAGGCCCCCTCCAGGGATGCAGACTAAAAGTCTGGAGGTGAAGAGCTCCCCCAGCCCACCCCCACCCCTGACACCAGTCTAGCTGATCTGTCACATGATCATTGTATGTATCCATCCCAGGAGGGGCTGGCTGGCTACTTCTGAGTTGGTATCTGCTCTACTCTTATCCTCCCACAATGGCGTTGTTTCAGCTACATCTCTGCTCTGCTCTCCTCCAAAGCTCTCTCCTGTGCATAGCAAGCTTTGCAGCTTTATTTTTTCTTGCCAACTAACCATCAACTACTAAACACTTGACTGCCCATCAACCGCCTGACATGACACCTTTGCTAGCTCCCTACCCATCTTCTTTAAAAGGCTGGGTTATGGTTTTTCTACCATTGCATCAAAAGAAATAAAAAAAGACTTGTGGGAAAATCAGGTAGTTGCTTCAGTTAAGACAAAGAGTGAGTTTGAGCATGGCTACTTATTTTACTGTACTAAATAAGCAAGGGAGGTATGAACTTCACAGATCTTTCCACAGAAGCCATTTTTTCTACCAGTTTCCTTGAGCAGAAGCACAGGCTTTAAGCAACAGAATGGCAGCTGACGACAACGCTGAAGTCAACACGTGGGAGTGAGGCTCTGTGTGAACCTGACAGTCCAGTGACCCACACTGCTGCCTCACAGCCACTTCCTGCAGTGGTCCTGTCCCTGCCGCAGTCACCTACACTGCTGCCTCACAGCCACTTCCTGCAGTGGTCGCGTCCCTGCCGCAGTCACCCACACTGCTGCCTCACAGCCACTTCCTGCAGTGGTCCTGTCCCCTGCCGCAGTCACCCACACTGCTGCCTCACAGCCACTTCCTGCAGTGGTTGTGTCCCCTGCTGCAGTCACCCACACTGCTGCCTCACAGCTACTTCCTGCAGTGGTTGTGTCCCTGCTGCAGTCACCCACACTGCTGCCTCACAGCCACTTCCTGCAGTGGTTGTGTCCCCTGCCCATGCAGCCGGAGGTTCCCACACAGACAGGTGCTACTACACCTTTCCAGGAACCTTCTATGCATTCTCCACTTCAGAGACACATTTTGTGCTGTCTGTGATGTGTTCTGTTTGAGACCAGGTCCTGAGTAGCCCAGGCTGGCGCCCAACTGGCCACAGTGTGTCTGAGGCTGGTCCTAAGTTGCTGACCTTCCTGCCTGTGTTTCTCTAGTTAGGATTGCAGGTGGCCGTGGCCATGCCCGGCTTCTGAGGTGTAAGGAATGTTGTGCTATGCCTGGCAGTGCCTGACAACCAGCAGAGAAAATAGGCTTTCGTGAGGGTTGTCTTAGCTTTTCTACTTGTGCAAGGGTGAGTCATTCACACACTCTGTCTACACAACACCTGACTCACTGTAAGAGAAACACACAAGTTTAATTGCGAAAAGGAAACCTGGAAAGATTAGTGAGCAAGCGCTATTCCATACGTAGGACATGCTGTCTCACTAAGCCTTTCTTCTCAGGAGACCATGGGGCCACTTGTGAGGGTGCATTAGTTACTGCTGCCGACTGAAAGCGCATAGGTGCATAAGTCACACACAATTTATATGAATCCGATTCTTTTTCTAACCAAGTACATGACTTACTGTGTGAGTGTGCACACATTGCTGCACGCATGCACATATGTACACACAACCAAGTACATGACTTATTGTGCGAGTGTGCACCCACTGCTACACACATGTACGTGTGTTCGCACAAAGGGGAGGAGGGGGAGAAGGAGAAGGGCAAATGAATGCTGGATGCTAATACAGTGGGATGATAAAACACACTGTGGGTTCTGAGCTTTCTGAACCACAGAACAGGTCACAGCAAATGACTAGAACAATTCACATCAGACATTCTACCGAGGAGCCTCCCCTGAGGCAGGGAGCACAGAGCCTCCCCTGAGGCAGGGAGCACAGAGCCGTGCTCTGGGGATCACTCACCTGACTCAGCTTCTGCTGCTCCTGGACAGCGGCCTGGATGGCCTCTGCTACCCTTTCCTGATCTCTTGAGTGTTCTGCCTTCCACATTTCCCTTTCTTCAGCATGAACTTTTTCTAGATTTTTCCTTTCCTCTTCCACTGCTTGGGTGATAACATCTTTCATCGCTTCTTTCTCAAGCTGAGAAATAAAATGACCAAAACATAGGTGTTAACAACAAGGTCAATGCAGCCATGACACTTGACCCGCAGTTAGGCCCGATGGCGTCGTTTCTAAGCAGGCTGAGTGAAGGTATGGTGTCTTCAATCACTTTTATAATTTTTCCTCCTTACTCTGACATTTCTGCACTTTAAAGAAATCAAGTCTTAGCTTAAGGCAGTAGGCATCAAAAGGTTGGTCTCCAAAGTCAGTTACGATAAGGAAAACATGTGCAAACCGAAGTATGACTTTCAAGTCACGAGACTCCTGTAATGGACACACGATTGCTGAACAGCTGTACTGAGAAAGCCCTGATTCACACCGTCCATTTCCTTGTAAGGTAACGAGCATCACATTCACCCACAGAGGAACCAGTCTCCTCAGCAACGTCCCTAAGTCCTGGAAAGCAAATGGGATTTTCCCAGCTGCCACCTCTGCTCAGTCTCCCTCGGCCTCCAGTCAAGGGAACGGCCTGGCGCCCTGCTCTTCCTGGATCCACTCTCACAGCAGCCATGCCTAACAGATGTGTGCAATTCACACTTGTACACTAGCGCTTCCGAGCTCCTGCTTGCCCATTCCTTTGTCTCTTACTTGACGCTCACACGCCTTTATCAGCACTCTCCTGCGTCTAGTCTCCTGTTTCCCAGAAGCCAATAGTTCTTTCCAGGATGACACACATAAGCCACCATCCCATAACTCTCCTTAGCTACAGACTCAAATTCCAAGTCAGCTCAGGAGACTAGACACTTCTCAAGGCTCACTTCAAAGGTGATTTCTTATTTCAAAATTTTTAATGTGGCTAAACAATTTATTTTTAATTTAATTAATTACATAGTAACTTAGTTACTCATTGCCTTGGTGGCAAATCATAATAGTTCTTGGATCACCACCCTCAGCAAAGTAAGATTCCATACGGCGTTCAAATAGCTGCTATGTTACTGAGCTGACTTTTGAGTCACCAGCATATATGTTAACTTCTGTCTCCCTGGTGATACCAATTCTGTACTAGAGGTGGGTACCAGTGTCCTAAAATAGCCATTTTCAAATAAGTAATAATCTATGCTGCAAAGTCATTCAGTGCCATCATGTCCTAAAATAAGTTAAACAGGAATATAAACGGTCATAAGTTGCAAAGCAAAGAAAAAATGGAATTTTTCTGGAATGAAGCACTGTTATTCTATTAATGAGATGAGATTTAATTCCACTGAGGAAGAAGAGCAGCACTATGAGTCAGCAGGGCACACCCGCCTTCACGGCCGACTCCCGCAGGGCACACCTACCCTCACAGCTGACTCTGACAGGGCACACCTGCCTTCACAGCCAACTCCCGCAGGGCACACCTGCCTTCACAGCCGACTCCCGCAGGGCACACCTGCCTTCACAGCCAACTCCCGCAGGGCACACCTGCCTTCACAGCCGACTCCCGCAGGGCACACCTGCCTTCACAACCGACTCCCACAGGGCACACCTGCCTTCACAACCAACTCCCACAGGGCACACCTGCCTTCACAACCAACTCCCACAGGGCACACCTGCCTTCACAGCCCACTCCCGCAGGGCACACCTGCCTTCACAGCCGACTCCCACAGGGCACACCTGCCTTCACAGCCCACTCCCGCAGGGCACACCTGCCTTCACAGCTTACTCCCACAGGGCACACCTGCCTTCACAGCCCACTCCCGCAGGGCACACCTGCCTTCACACCTGACTCCCACAGGGCACACCTGCCTTCACAACCAACTCCCACAGGGCACACCTGCCTTCACAGCCCACTCCCACAGGGCACACCTGCCTTCACACCTGACTCCCACAGGGCACACCTGCCTTCACAACCAACTCCCACAGGGCACACCTGCCTTCACAGCCGACTCCCACAGGGCACACCTGCCTTCACAGCCCACTCCCGCAGGGCACACCTGCCTTCACAGCTTACTCCCACAGGGCACACCCGCCTTCACAGCCGACTCCCGCAGGGCACACCTGCCTTCACAGCCGACTCCCGCAGGGCACACCTGCCTTCACACCTGACTCCCACAGGGTATACCTGCCTTCACAACCAACTCCCACAGGGCACACCCGCCTTCACAGCCGACTCCCGCAGGGCACACCCGCCTTCACAGCCGACTCCCGCAGGGCACACCTGCCTTCACACCTGACTCCCACAGGGCACACCTGCCTTCACACCTGACTCCCACAGGGCACACCTGCCTTCACAACCAACTCCCACAGGGCACACCTGCCTTCACAGCCGACTCTGACAGGGCACACCTACCCTCACAGCTGACTCTGACAGGGCACATCTGCCTTCACAGCCAACTCCCGAAGGGCACACCTGCCTTCACAGCTGACTCTGACAGGGCACACCTACCTTCACAGCCGACTCCGGCAGGGCACACCTGCCTTCACAGCCGACTCCCGAAGGGCACACCAGCCTTCACAGCAGACTCTTACAGGGCACACCTGCCTTCACAGCCGACTCCGGCAGGGCACACCTGCCTTCACAGCCGACTCCCGCAGGGCACACCTGCCTTCACAGCAGACTCTTACAGGGCACACCTGCCTTCACAACCGACTCCCGCAGGGTACACCTGCCTTCACAGCAGACTCTGACAGGGCACACCTACTCTCACAGCTGACTCTGACAGGGCACACCCGCCTTCACAGCCGACTCCCGAAGGGCACACCAGCCTTCACAGCCGACTCCCACAGGGCACACTTGCCTTCACAGCCGACTCTGACAGGGCACACCTACTCTCACAGCTGACTCTGACAGGGCACACCCGCCTTCACAGCTGACTCTGACAGGGCACACCCGCCTTCACAGCTGACTCTGACAGGGCACACCCTCCTTCACAGCCGACTCTGACAGGGCACACCCGCCTTTACAGCCGACTCCCCCAGGGCACACCCGCCTTCACAGCTGACTCTGACAGGGCACACCTACCTTCACAGCTGACTCTGACAGGGCACACCTACCCTCACAGCTGACTCTGACAGGGCACATTTGCCTTCACAGCCAACTCCCGCAGGGCACACCTACCTTCACAGCCGACTCCAGTGTCTCCTTATTCCTCTGCATTTCCTCCTGCAGGCACTTTCCCAGTGTTTCCTGCGAATGAGAAGACAGCAGGCATTGAGATGTAACAAAAATAAATTAATAAAAAAAAAAATAGAATTACTTGAAAAAAAAAAAAAAGAGAGAAGACAGCAGGAAGGATACACCACAGAAGGCAGCAGAAATGCTCCCTCCCTGACCCTGGAGGTAACCGAGGCCGTACCTTCTGCTCCTGCGACTGCTGTGTCAGAGCTTCCTGAATTTTCTCTCTTAGCAGTTCCTTCTCGGTGTCCAGCACTTGCAGGAGTCGCTGATGCTACAAGGAAAGACACCGGGGCTGTTATGGCCCCAAAGATCTACGAGCCGGGAGAACAGAGCGCAATTGTACCAGGTAGCCAGTGAGAACTGGAGGAAACATGAAAATTTTGGCAAAATGAGGGTGGAGGGTACAGGAGACCAGGGTTAGCAGACCAGCCGTCCAAGAGATCCTGTTAGACTCTCAAGTTCAACAAAGCACATGGCTCAAGCTGGCTTACAAACTACAACTTCACTTCGATAGGACCATGAAACGTGTGAACAAAGTAACATCTCGCAGAAGCAGACAGAGCTAAGAAAAGCGAGTTGCTGGTTTGATAAGCACCTGCTGGGGGACAAATGTGACAGGTCTCTACATAAGCTCTGTGGAAGACTAAGAGGTGGGCAGTTTTTCTCACTCCAAGATTTCACCAGTTTCTAAAATGGAACCTCTGAAACCAAGGAAAACTAAGGCAATGCCAATGTATGGAGCCAGAGTGAGCAGCGAGAGTGTGAAGTCAGTGTACAGAGCTGGAGTGCAGAGTGGGTGTGTGGAGTCAGAGTGCAGAGTGGGTGTGTGGAGTCAGAGTGCAGAGTGGGTGTGTGGAGCCAGTGTGCAGAGTGGGTGCGTGGAGTCAGAGTGCAGAGTGGGTGTGTGGAGCCAGTGTGCAGAGTGGGTGTGTGGAGCCAGTGTGCAGAGTGGGTGTGTGGAGCCAGTGTGCAGAGTGGGTGTGTGGAGCCAGAGTGCAGAGTGGGTGTGTGGAGCCAGTGTGCAGAGTGGGTGTGTGGAGCCAGTGTGCAGAGTGGGTGTGTGGAGCCAGTGTGCAGAGTGGGTGTGTGGAGCCAGAGTGCAGAGTGGGTGTGTGGAGCCAGTGTGCAGAGTGGGTGTGTGGAGCCAGAGTGCAGAGTGGGTGTGTGGAGTCAGAGTGCAGAGTGGGTGTGTGGAGTCAGAGTGCAGAGTGGGTGTGTGGAGCCAGAGTGCAGAGTGGGTGTGTGGAGTCAGAGTGCGGAGTGGGTGTGTGGAGCCAGTGTGCAGAGTGGGTGTGTGGAGTCAGAGTGCAGAGTGGGTGTGTGGAGTCAGAGTGCGGAGTGGGTGTGTGGAGTCAGAGTGCAGAGTGGGTGTGTGGAGCCAGTGTGCAGAGTGGGTGTGTGGAGTCAGAGTGCAGAGTGGGTGTGTGGAGCCAGAGTGCGGAGCCAGTGCGCAGGTGCTGGCATCTGAATGGATGTTTCTTTCTTTTATTCAGATTGCATCCTCATTGTTAACCCCTCCCTTCTACCTTCCCACTCCACCCTCCATCCCTCCTCCTCCCTCTTCCTCTCCCCTAGACTGTGACAGAAGGAGACCTCCTCCCTCAACACATGACCACAGCCTATCAGGTGTCATCCAGACACTCTGCTTCCTCTTCCTGTGTGCGCCCACCAGGCCGCCCCATTGAGGCCAAGTGCACCAGAGTTCCTGTCTGAGGAGAACAAGCTGTCCATCGGCTAGATCCGGGCGGGGCATGCGACATACAGTGCCCTTGGCTGGTGCAACAGTGTGTGCAGACATCCCCCTCGGTCCATATCCGCCAGCCTTGACGGTCGCCTGGTGGGGCTCCTGAACCATCTGGATACTTCCATCCCCCTATTCTTCCACATTACTCTCAGTGATCCACCCGGAGTGCAGCAGGAAGTCTCAGCATCTCTCCTGATCCCCCACTGGATGGAGTCTCTCAGAGGACATCTATGTTGGGCTAATATCCACTTATAAGTGAGTGTATACCATATGGGTCTTTCTGGGTCTGGGTTACCTCACTCAGGATGATCATTTCCAGCTCTATCCATTTGCCTGCAAAATCCATGATTTCCTTGTTTTTAATAGCTGAGGAGTATTCCATTGTGTAAATGTACCAGAGGTCCTTTATCCATTCTTAAGTTGAGGGACATCTAGGTTGATTTCAGATTCCAGCTATTATGAATAAGGCTGCTATAAACATAGTTGAGCAAATGTCCTTGCTGTGTGGTGGAGTATATTTTGGGTATATGCCTAGGAATGGAATAGCTGGGTCTTGAGGTAGCACTCTTTCCAATTTTCTGAGAAAGCACTAGATTGATTTCCAAAGTGGTTGTACAAATTTGCAGTCCCACTAGGAATGGATGAGTGTTCTCCTTTCCCCATATCCTTGCCAGCATGTGCTGTCATTTTAATTTTTGATCTTGGCCATTCTTATGGGTATAAGATGGAATCTCAGAGTTGTTCTGATTTGCTTTTCCCTGATGACTAAGGATGTTGAGCATTTCTTTAAGTGTTTTTTGGTCATTCGATGTTCTTCTGCTGAGAATTCTCTGTTTAGCTCTGTACTCCATTTTTAATTACATTATTTGGTTTGGTGGTGTTTTATTTCCTGAGTTCTTTATATATTTTGGATATTAGCGCTTTGTTAGATGTACGGTTGGTGAAGGTCTTTTCCCAGTCTGTAGGCTGTCGCTTTGTTCTGTTGACAGTGTCCTTTGCCTTACAGAAGCTTTCAGTTTCATGAGGTCCCATTTATTAATTGTTGATCTTAAACCCTGAGCTGTTGGTGTTCTGTTCAGGAAGTTGTCTCCTGAGCCAATAAGTTCCAGGCTCTTTCCCACTTTTTCTTCTAACAACAGATTTACTGTGTCTGGTTTTATGTTGAGGTCTTTCATCCACTTGGACTTGAGTTTTGTGCAGGGTGAAAAATATGGGTCTATTTTTATTTTTCTACATGTGGCCATCCAGTTAGACCAGCACCATTTGTTGAAGATGTTATCATTTTTTCCATTGTATGCATTTGGTTTCTTTATCAAAAATCAAGTGTCCAAAGGTGTGTGGATTTATTTCTGGGTCTTCGATTCGATTCCATTGATCGACCATCCTATTTTTATGCCAGTGTCATGCTGTTTTTATTACTGTTGCTCTATAGTACAGCTTGAGATTGAGGATGGAGATTCCTCCAGAAGAGCTTTTATGTATAGGATTGTTTTCGCTATTCTGGGTATTTTTGCTTGTTTGTTTTCCATATAAAGTTGAGAATTGATCTTTCGAGGTCTGTAAGAAACTGTGTAGGTATTCTGATAGGGAATTACATTGAATCTGTATATTTAGATGGTAATTTTTACTATGTTGGTCCTACTGATCCATGAATATGGGAGATCTTTACATCTTTTGATATCTTCTTTAATTTCTTTCTAAAGAGACGAAGGTTGTTTTTCTTTGTTTTGTTTTGTTTTTTGTTTTTGTTTTTGTTTTTATACAAGTCTTTCACTTGCCTGGTTAGAGTTACTTTATATCATTTGTGGTTATTGTGAAGGTTGTAGTTCTCCTAATTTCTTCTTCAGTCCATTTGTCATTTGTATAGAGGAAGGCTACTGATTTTTTTTTTAAATTAATCTTGTATCCAGCCACTTTTCTGAAGGTGTTTATTAGCCGTAGGAGCTCTCTGGTGGAATTTTGGGGGTCACTTATGTACAGTATCATATCTGCTAACAGGGATAATTTGACTTCCTCCTTTCTGATGTGGATCCCCTTAGTCTCCTTCAGTTGTCTTATTGCTCTAGCTAGAGCTTCAAGTATTATAGTGAAGAGATATGGAGAGAGTGGGCAGCCTGGTCTGCTCCCTGGTGTTAGTGAAATTTCTTTGAGTTTCTCTCCATCTAATTTGATGCTGGCTATTGGCTTGCTATATATAGCCTTTATTATGTTTAGGTATGTGCCTTGTATCCCTGCTCTCTCCAAGCCTTTAAACATCAATGGGTGTTGGATTTTGTCAAATGCTTTTTCAGCATCTAAGGAGATTATCATGTGGGTTTTTTTCCTTTCAGTTTATGTGGTGGATGACACTGATGGATTTCTATACACTGAACCATCCCTGCATGCCTGGGATGGAGCCTGCTTGGACATGGTAAATGATATTCTTGATGTGTTCTTGGTTTCAGTTTGTGAGTATTTTATTGAGTATTTTTGCTTTAACGTTCATTAGAGAAATTGGTCTGAAATTCTCTTTCTTTGTTGGGTCTTTGTGTGTTTTAGGTATCAAGGTGACTGTGGCCTCATAGAATGAGTTTGGTGATGTCTCTTCCAGTTCAATTTTGTGGAGCAGATTGAAAAGCACTAGCATTAGTTCTACTTTGAACGTCTGTTAGGATTCTGCGCTGAAACCATCTGGCCCTGGGCCTTTTTGGTAGGGAGACTTTTGATAGAGTGCTTATTTTGCACAGGAGATATAGGATTATTTAATTTGTTTGTATGATCTTGATTCAACTTTAGTGAGTAGAATCTACCCAGAAAATTGTCCCTTTCATTTAGACTTCCAAATGCTGTGGCTTGTGAAGTAAGACCTAATGATTCTTTGAGTTCCTCAGTGTCTGTTGTTATGTCTCCCTTTTCATTTCTGATTTTGTTGATTTGAATATTCTCCCTTTGCCATTTCATTAGTTTGGCTAAGAGTCTGTCTATCTTGTTGATTTTCGCAAAGAACCAGCTTTGGTTTCGTTGATTCTTTGAATTGTTTTCTGTTTCTAAATTACTGATTTCAGCCCTGAGGTTGGTTATTTCCAGCCTTCTACTCCTCTTGGGTGTGCTCGCTCTCTAATGGCATTCTACTTTTAGAGCCTTGATGGAGTGACCAGCGTCCCAAGTAAGGTACTATGTCACTCCTGCTCCCACTACAATCTTACTTCCCATGTCATTTTTGAAAAGCAACAAAAATCACAATAAAGATGTGCTTTCCCCTGAACAACAAGTCTATTACAGCTATAGTACAGGCCGAGATTTGACTGAAAAGTTACTGGTACCATGTGGATCTGTCAAAGACAACTGAGCGACCACCGATTGATTGCATCAGCAATGACAGGAAAGCCTTCAGCTTTCATCCCCACGTAAGTGCAGGGGCACAGACAACATCAAGCCCGTTTTAGTTACACACATGAATCCAGGCTCCAGGTCTGAGCAGGAGAATGCCATGCTCACTGCCAGCTTGTGCTACACAGGGAGTCCAACCCCATCTGAAATGGGCAGAGCTCCATGCAGAGTGCCCGCCTAAGACAAGGGCCTGGGTTCCAACCCCAGCACCAGCACAGAAGCCACATGTGAGGATACATGCAAAGAAATAAAATCTGATAACCTGGAGCTAGGAAGATGGAGGAACAGTACAGTGCTTGTCATGTAACCAAGTGTGAGTGTCGGAGTTTGGGTTGCTAGTATCCCTGTAAATGCTGGGCGAGCGTGGTGGCACACCTGTGATCCCACTGCTCAGGAGGCAGGGACAAGGAATCCCTAAAGCAAACTGGCCAGCTAGACTATACCAACAGGAAAATTCTGGGTTCAAATTAGGGGCCTTGTCTCGATAGATGAGGTGGAGAGCGAAAGAGGAAGAGATGTGACTCCAAACTCTAGCCTCCACATACGTTGCACACCTATGTATATTCACATGGACACATGCCCATACACATGCAAACATACATACATATGTACATACACCACACACATAAACATGAAAAAGATAAATAGGATTCTTGAGATGAAAACTAACCAATTTAGGCTTACAAAGGTTTGCTAAACATAACTCAAAAAATAACACTTTTAGATAAGATAAAAACATTTCAGAGTCATAAGCAACTTTGGAAACAACCTTTCCTTGAAAAGCACCTGGATGAACGGACATTAGTGAGTGACAAGTGAGCCCAGCCTCTTCAGCAGCCAACACGAGCAGTGCCAGCAGGACACGCGCACTAATGTGTCAGCTCCACATGGAGAAAATAATGCACTGTGCCCTGTGCAGACCAAGACGAAGCTGACGGACGTGCCACTTGAAAGCGTGCCCGTGAGTCCCCTTGAGCTTTTTTGCACACTCATGCTTCCTGTGAGTGGGGCATCACCCAGCACACACAGTGCTGTTACCATATTCGCCTCATGCGGATGTGTAATCTGAGCATTAGCAACAAAAAGCTACAAAGTTAATATTCCACAGACAGCCTCACTCATGGCAGTCTACAGCAGAATTGATTTCATCTGTTTATTCCTGTCCTTTTCAAAAGACTAATTTATAATAAGGCAAAACTGCCTCCCATCCTTGATCACCACCTTTGATTCTTGGGAAGATGAGGAGGAAGGGCAGAAAAGTATTTTAACTCTCCATGCTTATAGAGATTAAAGCCAGACTACCTGATGTTTAGCACTTGACTGCATGTATCAGCAATTGATTTATTTTTATGACTAAGTAAAATTCTCCTATATAACATACAGTGGATTTATCCATGGTGCCACAGATAAAGCAGTCACAAACTGCCTTAAAAACACATCTTTATTTCTCTTACAAATATCAACAACCTGACTCAGGGTTAATGTTCGAAACTGGGCTAAATCCAGTCACCCGTGGGTTTTGAAATGTAGTGGTATCCAAGGATGTCTGTCTGCAGGAGCAAGCATGTGGGCTGCAAAGGCCCCAACCACAGGCTCAGCAGCCGTGGGTGGTAAGGATGAACGCTGTGCCACTCACTGAGGACCACTGCTTATGGTCATCCTTCAAGTCTTTGTTGATTTAGGTTTTAGACAGGGTCTTACTATATGCATCATGCTAGTCTGGAACTCACCGAGAACTACCCATCTCCGTACCCAGAATTAATGATGTAACTGTCACACACTGATACTCTCAAACTCTTTAAGGTACACAAATAACTAACCCAAATTTGGAAGCTCAAAAAAAAAAAATTCTGATTTAAAATAAAAAAAGTGCCAGGCTGGAGAGATGGCTCAGAGGTTAAGAGCACTGTCTAAGAGTCCTGAGTTCAATTCCCAGCAACCACATGGTGGCTCACAACCATCTATAATGAGATATAGTGCCCTCTTCTGGCATGCAGGTGTACATGTGGGCAGAATATGTGTAAATAATCAATCAATCAATAAATAAATATTTTTTAAAGTGCCACAAAGAACGATAGAATTTAGTATTAGAAAAGTGGCTCCTCAGCCTCCATCGCGGATATGTCCCCATCTCTCTGAAAACACTTGTGTAGACTATGTATAAAGAGCTTACTAGGTGTTTTGGTGGTTACTACAAGATGGTGTGGCGGTGAGCTCGGTGTGAAGAGCACTGCAGCTGGCCACAAGAGGCTCACCTCCTCCGTCAGTTCAAACCCTCAGGCCCCACGAACACACTCCTGCCTGTCAGGTCTTCTCACCAGCTCCGAAAGAACCATCTTTGACCCACTGCAGTGTGCTTTCATCACCAGCGTAGCATTTATTACTATATAAAATTCATTTTATAACCAATTCTATTACACTAGCATCTTAAAGGCACAGATACAGAGTGGCCTGTGTTTTAAAGTACAGAACATGACGCACTGAAAGCTCTGGAAGTAAGTTGGCCACACATTATACGGACACGTTTATAGTTCTAGCATACCAACGCCACTATAACCCAAAGAACAGCAAGAACTAGGTCCATTCCTGACTGATTAAAAACAAGCAAGCATATTTTTCCTGAGCCACAATGAAAGGAAAACAAGGCTGGCACCTATGTAACCACTGCCAGAAACAGGGGCAGTAAGCTACCTACGTTCCCACACGCAACCAGACCAAAGCTTCAAGGCCATCACAGCGAGTTGTATCAGGATTAAGCGCGATCTCTTCCACCAAGGCTAGACAAGGCAGCCCAGCTTGGGGAAAGTGATCCAAAAGCAGGCAACTGTGTCCATGGCAGAGACAGCTCTGCTCCAATTGCTAGGGAAGACCAAGCTATCCATTGGGTACATCTGTGTCGGGGATCTAGGTCCAGTCCATGCAGGCTCTCTGGTTGGGATTCAGTCTCTCGAGCCCCCATGGACCTAGGTTAGTTAGCCCCTGTGGTCTTCTTGTGGAGTTCTTGTCTCCTTGGAGTCCTTCTATTCTTCTTGAACTGTCCCACAAGATTCTGCCCAGGTTCTGCCTAATGTTGGGCTTTGGGTCTCTGCATCTGTTTTGATCTGCTCCTTGGTGGAGCATCTCAGAGGACAGTTATGTTAGACTCTGTTGGGATGGGTGTCAAATTGTGCCAGGCCTTGGTTGGCCACTCCCTCAATCTCTGTTTCATCTTTATTCCTGCACATCTTGTAAGCAGAGTAAATTTTGGGCTGAAGGTTTTGCGCATGGGTTGGTGTCCCCCTAACTCTACTTGAAGTCCTCCCTGGCTACAGGAGGTGGCCACTTCAGTCTCCTTATCCTCCACTGCTAGGAGTCTCAACTAGAGTCACCCCATATCCTCCCAGGAGCCTGACCCATAGCGGGTCTCCAGCTCGTCCCGGAGATGCCCCTCCCCCATCAGTTTCCTCTCCCAGTCCTCTCATCTCCACCCCTGCTCTGTCTTCCCCACATGATCCCCACCTCATTCCCCACCCCACCTCCTCTCCATCCACTTTCAATGTCTATTTCATTTCCCCTTTGAGAGAGACTCAAGCATCCTCCCTTGGGCTTCCTTGTTACTTAGCTTCTCGGCGTCTGTGGATTTAGTATGATTATCCTGTGCTGTATGCCTAATACTATCCTCTGATAAGTGAGTATATACCAGGTGCGTCTTTCTGGGTCCGAGTTTTCTCACTTGGTATGACCTTTTCTAGTTACAGCCATTTGCCTGCACATTTCATGATTTCCTTATTTTTAATAGCTGAGTAGTATTCCATTGTGTAAGTGTGCTACAGTTTCTTTATCCATTCTTCGGCTTAGGGACATCTAGGTTGTTTCCAGATTCTGGCTATTATGAACAAAGCTGCTATGAATATAGATAGAAAATGTCCTTGTTGTATGGGGGAGCATCTTTTGGGTATATGTCCAGGAGAGGTATAACTAGATTTTCGGTAGAAGTATTCTCAATGTTTTGAGAAACATCCATATTGATTCTCAAAGTAATTATACAAGTTTGCACTCCCCAAAACAATGGAGGAGTGTTCCCCTTGCTCCACATCCTTGAATGGGCTGTTGTTTGAGTTTTTGAACTTACCCATCCTGACAGATGTAGGTGGAATCTCAGAGTCGTTTTGATTTGGAGGACTAAGGACATTGAACAGTTATTTAAATGTTTCTCGGCCATTAGAGATTCCTCTGTTGAGAATTCCTCTGTACTCCATTTTTAACTGGATTAATTGAGTTGTTGGTATTTAATTTCTTCAGTTATATATTGGATATTAACCCTTTGTTAGATGTAGTGTTGGTGTAGAGTTTTCCCAATCTATAGGCTGCCATTTTGTTCTATGGACTGTATCCTTTGCCTCATAGAAGCTTTTCAATTCCGTGGGGTCCCTTGTATTAACTGTTGATCTTAGAACTTGAGCTGCTGGTGTTCTGTTCAGGAAGTTGTCTCCCGTGCCAGTGAGTTCAAGGCTCTTCCTGACTTTTTCTTCAGTTAGATTTAGTGTGTCTGGTTTTATATTGAGGTATTTGATTCACTTGGACTTGAGTTTTGTGCAGTGATGAACATGAATCTCTTTGCCGTCTGCTACATGCAGACGTCCAGTTAGACCAGCGTACTTTAGTGAAGATTCTGTCTTTTTCCACCTTAAGGTTTTGGCTTCTTGGTTAAAAAAAAAAAAAAAAAAAAAAAAAAAAAAATCAAGTGTCCATAGGTGTGTGGGTTTATTTCTGAGTATTTAATTCAATTGCATTGATCGACCTCTCTCTTTTCATGCTAATACCATACAGTTTTTATTACTCTTGCTTTGTAGAACAACGTGAAATGAGGGATGGTGATACCTCCAAAAGTTTTTTTATTGTGCAGGATTGCTTTTGATTTCTTAGGTTTTTTTTTTATATTACCGTATAAAGTTGAGGATTGCTCTTTCAAGGTCTGTTGGAATTTTGATAGGAATTGCATTGAATCTGAAGATTCCTTTTGGCAAGATGGTCATTTTTACTATGTTAATCTTACTGATCCATGACCATGGGAGATATGTAAGAGGAACTTTTATTCATGTTTCAATTGTTGTCTCTGAGGGAATTACTACCTCTGTCTGCCAATCTAGGACTAGTCCTGGAAACTTCTAGACTGTACAATCTAACCTAACCTGGGAATAGAATGTTTTCAGCCTTTGAGAATTATTGCTTAACACTCTCATCTTTGCCAGCATTTTCATCGCTACTTTTAGCAAAAGCGATAAGCTCCAGTCTTATTCGACTGAGTTGAAACGGCATACAGCATTGATGAATATGGCGCTGGCTTACTCAGCTTTACTTACCATAATCCCTACAGTGGAAAAGAATACAAAGTAAAAGGAAACAAATAGAAACATCTCATAGCAGCCTGAGTGGGACAGACACTGACCTTGACCTCCTGGGTTTATGCCTGAGAAACCACATGGCAGGAAGAGAAAACCCACTCATCGGGGTTTTACCCTGACATCCATATACTCGTCTTGGTTCATGTAAACGCACTAAACTCCAGCAACCTGCTCCTGTCTTCTGGCTCCTTCTCACTCCTTGGCACATTTTGTCTTCACCTGAGTTTGCTCTCTCTGCAACCTGTATCCTCCCTCTTACTGTCCCGGTAAAAATGCCTCCTCTGTCCCTCTCTGCAGAGATCTTTCCGTCTTCTGGTATCTTCCTCAGTTTCTTTCCTTCAGAGACTTGAAGTCCTTGTCATACAGGCCTCTCACTTTCTTGGTTAGAGTGACACCAAGATGTTTTGTATTACTTGTGAGTATTGTGAAGGGCATTGTTTCCCTAATTTCTTTCTCAGCCCATTGGTCCTTTGTATAAAGGAGGGCTACCAATTTTTTAAAGTTAATTTTGTATCCAGCCACCGTGCTGAAAATGTTTAACAGCTGCAGGTGTTATCTGGTAGAATTCTGGGGGTCCTTTGTGTATTCATTCCATTTATCTTCTGTGGATAGTGATACTTAGCTTCTTCCTTTCCAGTGTGTGTTCCCCTGATCTCTTTTAGTTGTCTAATTGTTCTTGCTAAACGTCAAGCGCCATATTGAGGAGATAGGGAGAGAAGGGACAGCCTCGTCTTGTCCCCGATTTCAATGAAGTCCCTTTAAATTTCACTCCACTTAATTTGACGTTGGCTATTGGCTTGCTGCATATTGCCTTTATTATGTTTAAGTATGGGCCTTGTACCCCTAATCTCTCCAAAATTTTTATCATTAAGGGGTGTTGGATTTTTGTCAGGGGCTTTTTCAGCATCTAATGAAATGATCATGTTGTTTTTTTTTTTCTTTCAGTTTGTTTTATAGGGTGGATTTTCATGTTGAAACATCCCTGCATCCTGGGATAAAGCCTACTTGATCATGGTAGATGATGTTTTTTATGTGTTCTCAGATGTAATTTGTGAGTATTTTACTGAGTATTTTTCCATCAGTGTTCGTAAGGAAAATGGTCTGAAAAAATTTTTTTGTTGGGTCTTTGTATGGTGTAGGTATCAGGGTAACTGTAGCTTCATAGAATGAGTTTGGCAATGTTCCTTCAGTTTCTACTTTGTGCAGTAGCTTAAGGAGTATTAATATTAGCTCTTCTTTGAAAATCTGGTAGAATCATGTGTTAAAACCATCTGACCCTGGGCTTTATTTTTGGCTGGGAGACTTTTGATGACTGTTTCTATTTCATTAGGTGTTTATAGGACCATTTAGATTGTTAACCTGGTCTTGATTTAACTTTGGTAAGTGTTATCAAGGAAAATCATCCATTTCATTTCGATTTCCCAGTTTTGTGGACTATAGGCTTTTGAAGTAAAACCTAATGATTCTTTGGATTTCCTCAGTGTGTTGTTATATTCCCCCTTTCATTTCTGATTTTGTTAACTTGGATATTATCTTTCTGCCTTTTAGTTAGTTTGGTTAAGGGATAGTCTATCTTGTTGATTCTCTCAAAGAACCATCTTTTGGTTTTGTTGACTCTTTGTATTGCTATATTTGTTTCTATTTTATTGGTTTCAGCCCTGAGTTTGATTATTTCATACTGTCTACTCCTCTTTGGTATATGTGCTTCTTTTTGTTCTAGAGATTTCAGATGTGCTGTTAAGTTGCTAGTATGAGATCTCTCCAATTTTTTTTATGAAGGCACTTATTGCTATGAACTTTGCTCTTAGTACTGCTTTCATTATGTCCCATAAGTTTGGGTATCTTGTGCCTTCATTTTTATTGAATTCTCAAGTCTTTCATTTCTTTCATGACCTCATGGTCATTGGGTAGAGTTGTTCAGTTTTCATGAGCTTGTAGGCTTTCCTTGTCTCTGTTGTTCTGGAGTTCCAGCTTTAGTCCATGAGGGTCTGACAAGATACAAGGGGCCATTTCCATCTTCATATATCTGTTGGGCTTGCTTTGTTACCGAGCATATAGTCAATTTTGGAGAAGGTTCTGTGTGGTGCTGAGAAGAAGTTATATTCTCCTGTCTTTGGGTGAAATGTTCTATAGATATATTAGGTCTATTTGATTCATAAAGTTAGTTTCAGTCTCATTGACCTGTCCATTGGTGACAGTCGGGTATTGAAGACTCCCACTCTTAATGTGTTGGGTTCGGTGTCTGATTTAAGCTTTAGTAATTTTTCTTTTGTGAATGTGGGTGCACTTGTACTTGGGGCATAGATGTTCAGGACTGAGACATCATCTTGGTGGATTTTTTTCTTTGATGAATATGAAGTGCCCTTCCTCATCTCATTTGATTACTTTTTTGATTGAAAAGACTACTTTACTATATATTAGAGTAGCTACTCCTGTGTGTTTCTTGGTTCTGTTTGCTTGGAAAACCTTTTTTCCAACTGTTTACTCTGAGGTAATGTCTATCTTTGTTGCTGAGGTGTGTTTCTTGTATGCAGCAGAATGATGGGTCCTGTTTTCACATCCACTCTGTCAGCCTGTGTCCTCTTATTGGGGAATTGAGCGCATTGATGTTGACAGATATTAATAACCAATGATTGTTGATTCCTGTAATTTCGATACCGGCAGTGTTAGTGTGAGTGTGTGGGCTTCCTCTCTTTTGTTTTTGATGGTATGAAATTATTTATTTTCTGTGTTTTCTTGGGTGTGGTTACCCTTGTGTTAGAGTTTTCCTTCTAGTACCCTCTGTAGAGCTGGGTTAGTGGAAAGATTGTTGAAATTTGGTTTTGTCATGGAATTTCTTGTTTTACCATTTATGGTGATTGAAGGTTTTTAACTCTTAAGACTTGATGTTTAAAGCCTAAATATTAAATGCACATAGTACAGCTGAGTTTGGCTCCTTCTAATGCTGTATTGACGCAGAATATTTTAGTGTAAGACCCTAATATTCTATTCACTTTTGACGCAGTGCTGCTATGCTGGTGTTTAAATCACTTCCAAGTGTGTTTCCACAATGTGGAAATGGACCTGCTTCACCCCAACTATTCATGAGACACTAAGCAGAGTGAAGACACACAAGACACATTGCACCATGGACGCCGCTCCAGCGGACAGCCACCCACACACGGTTCATTCAGTTGCTAGCAGTCAGCTGTCTAGTTCCCTTTTCCCACACATTCAATTGCTGTCCACAGCTTGAACGCAGTTCTTTTCGGACATTTCCCACGTGTAGCCACAAGCACTGACGTCATTTTGCGGACCATCTCTCAGGACAGGCTGTGTTTCCCATTTCCCTGAGGAATGCCCCTGGACAGAGCTGCTGCTGCTCTCTGACTGTCAAAGAGGAAGTGGTCTTTACGTGGATAGAGTCTACACAGTGAAGAAACTCCCAGATGCTGAGGAGAGGAGGGCCGCCTCCTTTATCCTGGCACGGAGCCAGATGTTTTCTCCTGGCTTCCATCTTCATGTGAATCTCACTTATTGTTACAGTTTGATTTTACGAGGATGGTGACTCATGAACGCTCTCAAGAGAAAGGGAACAAGGGTCTTACTAGTGGAGTAGGCTTCAGTTTACAGTAACAATTTATTAAATGTATTAAATTTACTGGATGCAAAGAATAAACCAAAGCAAAGTACGCAGTGGAGGAAAACAATCTTTCGGCTAGCCACAATCTGCTCTCATATGCCTATGTATTCACTTGAGACAATAATTAGCAGTTAATAAAATGTGTTTTTCCTGGCAGATAAATGGTCTCAGAGCACACTTTATCTGCCTATTTTATATGAATGGGACTCAATGGGTCCTGACAGATAAATATGTTCGAAAACACTTTCACAGTTTAGACAACACTGCTGCTATTTCATAACCATTGCAGAGAATTTTTAATGAGCTAGTTATGCTTGCTATTACACAATTTTCTTTAGGCCTGAATTCTGATACCAACAGTTTCATCTCATTTTGCCCGGTGAGTATACAAAAGCAACAGGGGACACCACCGAGTCAGACAAAACCTAAAGGGTTGCACTGAGTCTGTATGGAAGCCAACCCTCACCTTCCATCTGCTTCTAGCACTCTGCGCTGAAATTCAGTCCTCTACTTAAACAAACAGACTGCAGGACAGACACTGGGTATTTGACAATGTTAGGGTGAGACGGTAACAGGCTTGAACACAGACTCCCAACGCCTTTGTGGACTCTGCTTATGGCTAAGATACAGCAGGCAAGAACACAGACATGTGCAGAGAAAAGCCTGGGTGCACAGAAGCATCCTTGGGCAGTCAGAACAACCACAGGAGCTGAAGAGAGCCTTACAGGCTACACCACTGAGGAGGCGGCTCACGAGAGACGCATAGTGACAGGCCAGGAGGAGGGGACGAGGCAAGGACAGGGCGTGAGCGGGGGTTGACAAGAAGCATGAAGTCCTTAGGACAAGCAAGAGGACAGAAACTCAGACAGGTCGACACTGCAGTGCAAAGAGTCACTTCTGTGTCAGGAAGGTACTTATAAGCTTTCACTGACTGAGAGTGGGGTTTAGAGAGGGTGTGGCACCAAGCTTGTTCTCTGTGTCTCCAAGCGTGTCTATGTCTCTACACGTACGTACACCTTGTGTTAGTGTCACAATCCTCCCCCATAGTGCACGTCTCTGTTGCTGGCTTGCACATGCTGCCTACAGGTTCCTTCTGGACCTGGGCTGGAGGAGAGCTCGGACTGCTGCGGCCTCCCTGGACTCTGGGCTGGAGGAAAGCTCGGTCTGCTGCGGGCTCCCTGGACCCTAAGCAGGAAGCAGGAAGCAGGCAGCACCATTCGAGGACCGGAAGAGTCAATGACTCTTCAGCTTCCTTCAAACCGCAGCACCGGAAGACTAAGACACAGAAGCTGATTCCTGGATGCACACACTCACTAGCTAACAAGAGGACTATTATTCTGAGGAAATCACTGCTGTACGATTCTGTCATTGTGCCACCAACATAGGCACAATGCACACAATCCGAGCGGGTCTGGCCAAACTACCTCAGGGGGAGTCTTGTCATCAGGACACAGTAAGCAAAGGGCTGCAGGAGGCTACTGCTGGGACAGCTCAGTAGTCTGATTAGCAGACAGGACACTCTTCAGTGACAGAGTGCGACAGATATACTGATTACAAACTAAACACCACACACTGGGTGCAACATAAGGCTATGGTTGCTGGCAGTCACCCGACACCACCACCAACTCCATGGGGG
This sequence comes from Acomys russatus, assembly GCF_903995435.1. NCBI lineage: Eukaryota > Metazoa > Chordata > Mammalia > Rodentia > Muridae > Acomys > Acomys russatus. The sequence goes on along the minus strand of NC_067149.1, from coordinate 69,852,158 downwards.
AAGCTTGGTGCTCACGTAAACATGGTTACAGCATGGATACACAGTAGATGTCTGCTCACATTACCCTGGTTACAGGCTGGATGCACTGTAGAGACCTTATAGGGTGCATGAGACACACATGGTTATGAGTCTAGGAAAGGCTGAGCTTCAAGATGAATTATAACTTTACAAGAAAGAGTGGAAGAAGCTATTGTTTGGGGTTAGTTATATAAAACGTGCACTGAGAGTTTTATCAAAATACTGGGAACAAGATTCATCATAAAATATGCCAATAACTTCAGTGCTGCCTATTTTACATAAAAAGAAACACAGCTCACATACTGATCAGAACAACTGCATGTTATCACATGCATTTCCAAGCATATTTCAAACATTTATCTACACTGAACTGTCATCTTAAAAATACAATCAGCTTTCTTCACACAATTTACATGTTTTGAAGAGCATATGAGAAACCACAATGTCACAAATAATATTTCACATAAGATTAACAATATGCATATAGTTATTTCACAGCTAGGTGCTTACTAACAATAAATAATCTTTAAAACACTCAATTTGAAATTCACTTTACACCCACGACTCAGGAGGCAGAGGCAGGTGGATCTCTGAGTTCAAGGCCAACCTTGTCTACAAAGTGAGTCCAGGACAGCCAAGGCTACACAGAGAAACCCTGTCTCAACAAAATAAAACAAAAAAATACACACGCAAAAAAAAAAAAAAAAAAAAAAAAAAAAAAAAAAAAAGAAAAAAAAATAGAAAAAAAAAATAATATTTTAAGCTGGTTCCTAAAATAGATCTTAAAAAATAAGCCTTAAAATTGACTGGGAAAAATGATTTGAGAATCTTCAAATATGAGCAGAAGCCAGAAAAATATTAGGTTCAATAACAAGATGCAACTATATGCTTCCTACAAGAAACCCATTTGGAATATTAAAACAAAAATTCACCTAGAGCAAAGCCATAAAAGAAAGCATGCTCAACTAACAATAATCAAAACAAAAGTGGGTTGCTTGTGTATCTCACTGCAGCCAGCATTCCCAGGTGAGAATGTGTACTCACAGCAGCACAAGGGCACGCCATCACGTGTGTGCCTCAGCTGTGTGCGTGCCAAATGCTCTACAAGTAGTTAAAGACGTGACACTCAGGAACAGAAAAATAGGCGCCTCTATGAGCACAGTACAGTATTTCAGTATCTCCCCTCAACAACTGCCACAACAGGCAGGCAGAAAACAACAATAAAGAAGTCCTGAGCAGGACAAACAAAAGACAGATCTAAATGATGATATTTACACACACACACACACACACACACACACACACACATATATTCTGGGCCATCACCAGAGCTCAAAAATATCCCAAAATCATATAAAATATGTTCTTTCACTATACCAGAATAAAATGAAATCAATAAAATAAAATGCATCTGCAAAACATCTGGAAAAAAGAACTAAAAAGCTTCTAGATTCAGTTATGAGACAAATCGAAGTCATTTTAATTGAAAGTGAAATCATGGTTTTGACAATGCACTCCCCACATGTACAGCAGGCCCACAACACTCTTGATGAAGGCCTAAGTACCTACCTGGGTACCTAAGATAATGAATGCAAACTGAAGTCAATAAAACCAAAAATCTCTTTGATTGATCAATCTCTAACATTAACAAAGAATCAAACATGACACAAATTACCAATATCTGGACACGAGAGATGTAACACATCACTACAAGGACAGCAAGGGGACACTATGGAAACTTTAAACACAAATATACTTATCCAAAGGAAGCACGTAAAGTCAGCTGACTAATAAAATCCAACATCTACTTCAGGAATAAAAGCACCTGTCTGAAAGAAGGCCAGCTTAACACAGAGCATTGCTAAGGGTTTCCACAGCTGGGGTTACACCCAAAGCTGAAAAGGGAAGCGCTTTCCTCTAGCAGCACTAGGCACTCCCTCATCTTCTGCTTTAGCACCACAGGGTCCCTCCTGGCAAGATGGTCTAATGGGAAACGTCCCCGTGGGCTCAGGCATGTGTGCACATTTGGCCGCTGGTTGTTGGCACTGTTGGGGGAGGTTTACAGCCTTGCTGCAGAAGGGAAGCAAGCAGAGGGGCAAGCTCAGAGAGCAGAAGCCCCTCCATTCGAGTTGGCTCTTTGCTTTGTGTTTAGGGTCTGAGGTGTGAGCTCTCTGTCTCCTACTCAGGTTTTAGGCTGCCCTGACCCTCAGGGGCTCAGCCCTCTAGAAGTGGTAGCCCACAGACTCCCCCTTCCCTAAGTTGCCTTGGTCATGGTGTCACATCACACGGATAGGAAACTAAGACAATATCAGAATAGAAGGAAAGGTACCAAAGTGTCCTATACTCAGAAAACGTAAGTAGAAAGTCCCATGGATTCTACCAGAAAAACCTGCTAAAACTGCTAAGTAATATTTGTTGCAGGATATTTGATCCCAGTGTGATGCCTGGGATTGCGAACTGCAAAATCCTGTCTTTCGTGGTTCAGCCCTAGCACACATCTTTAATCTAGAGCTTTCTGTACACAGGATTTGAGAAAGTTAACCCTAGGTCAAGAGGCAGAGCAAGAAACCAGCTGCCAGGGATTAAATAGAAAGGGATGGCTTTAAGTTAAAGGATGCCCAGGATGAGTTAAAGGATGCCCAGGATGAGTTAAAGGATGCCCAGGATGAGTTAAAGGATGCTCAGGATGAGTTAAAGGATGCCCAGGATGAGTTAAAGGATGCTCAGGATGAGTTAAAGGATGCTCGAACAGTTTGGAGAAGAAGAGGCCCTTAGCCCTTGAGCTCTTTGGCTCTGGGCTTCTGGCTTTCTCCTCCTTGGCTGTTGGCTGAGCTAGCAAGCTTTTGGCCTTGGGCTTTGGGCTCTTAGCTTTTGTCCTTTTCCTTCTGTGACCTGAGCTGAGGAAGGTGAGCTGGGTGCTCTCATTGCCTCTCTGAGCTAGCAGGTTTTCACCCCAGCATCTGGCTCCTGAGTCTTCATTAGTAAAATCGAACAATTTGAGATTTACTTTCTTTAAAACAACAAATATTTAATCATTACAGGATATAAAATTCATAGATTGCACTTTTATGTGGTAGCAACGAACACTAACTGGATAAGTGAAAATGGCTGGGGTGGGAGGGGATGATGACAGCAAAGTTCATCATTCTGAAAACCCTGAAATGAAACCAATGTGTTAGCCCTACACACGGCGACACACCCTGCTCATAGCCAGGCACACACAGGCCACACCTGACGCAGTACTGTCAACACGCCCCCCTGCTTTGTTGTAGAAATTTGCAGTGCTTATGTAAGCTCCACTCAGAACCCCGAAGACATCCAGCAGCCAGGCAACCCTGGACCACAGGCAGGACATGGAAGGCTTTACACGTCCTGGTTCAAGACCAATGAGACACCTGCATAAATAAAACACGGTATCTGCACAGGGTGGGGACACACAACTGAAGGAAGCTGCTCTGATCCATGTAGACGCGATAACTGGTTTCTGACAAACACAGAAGATTCAGATATGGAAGAGTTGCCTTTTTTTCAGCAAAAGAAACTTGAAAAGTGGTGTATTAATATATCAAAAACTAGTTTGCTCCAATTCCAACACCACATACGTAAATCAGTTTAAACTGGTATACCTCAGTATACTTCTATACCCCAAACCACAAGACGTTTAAAAGGTAACATAGAGGACATTTTTGAGACTAAATTAAGTGAAAACTCTTTTTCAAGGAGATGGAGACAAACATGAATACAAGAGACCTCTGGCAGGTGTGTCCTGGACGATGGGGTTTCTTTCAGGAAAGGAAGTAAGAGCGTCATGGATTAGGGAGCACAGCGCAGGGCTGTGGCTGTGGCCCTGCTCCTAGTCTGTCATAACATTCAACAGCTCCACTTCTGCAGACACATCAGGGGCACGAGGAGCCAGCAGGCAGCTGACACAGAAGGGACCCTGCTGTGGGGGAGGGGGGCAGGGAGCACCTGTATGGGGGAGGGGGGTGGGGAGCACTGCTGTGGGGGAGGGGGACAGGGAGCACCTGTGTGGGGGAGGGGGGTGTGGAGCACTGGTGTGGGGGAGGGGGCAGGGAGCACCTGTATTGGGGAGGGGGGCAGGGAGCACTAGTGTGGGGGGCACGTTGTCAGTACCTGAGCGTGCAGCAGCTCCTCACACCGGTGAGCTTGCTTCTCGATAGCAGACACGTATTGTTTCTCGATGGCATCTAGCTGCTGCTTGACTGAAGACTGCAAAAGTGCCTAAAAACAAGCAAAAAAAAAAAAGTTGGATCAGACAAACATGGAGCTGACTGACAGCCCTTCATCTCACGCAGGGCACGCACGACAGTGGGGTATAGGGCATGGGCAGAAAGCATCGGTCTTTAGGTTTTATTGCTGCTGACACTACACTTTTTTGGCTCAGATTCTACAAACACCTACTCCTTAGAAAAGCCAAGCCATAGAAAATGATAAAGAAAGTAAATAGTTCTGTTAAAGACAAAGTCAGCTCAGTGGAGACCACACAGGATGAAGCAGGAATGAATGTTGATGGGGGGAGGGCGGTGGAGAAAAAAAGCCAGACATATTTCACTGGCTGACAAAACTCCACATCCTCTGGGCACGCTGCAGTACCCATGGGCCAAGCATGATCTTTGAGACCACAAGGCAAGTGGAAGCAGATGGCGGTTCTGAGCAACTTCAGACACCATGGCCTGCCCCCCAGGATGCTCATGCACCCAACACGAAAGGGGGGAGGCTGGGCGTGTGTAAGCCAGCCTTATAAAGCAGTATTCATAAGGCTTGTGAGATAGAACAGTAGGACATGGACACCGGGATGCAGGAAAGGGACATAAGGTGTCACTATTCTAAGAAAGTCACGTCAGCAAGGGGCGGTGACAACACATCCCTTCCTGGACATGCTTACACGCCAGCCCTGCTCTTCTCTTCAACACCGTGTGATTCTAACATGTTCCCATAATATCTTATGTGCTATTTATAGACTCTAACACCCTAAGTGTGCACAAGGCTCTTTAGCACACTCGCTGTTATTAAACCTATGTTACAATAAGGTACTCACAGAAGACAAACTGAAGGCAGACACATCTTATAGGAAACAGAACTCTGGCATGTTCACCAGTAAGAGACAAGTGAGCCAAATCTCTTAATCTTTGTTTTGAAAATAGACTTATTCAGTTGGAAACAACATGCATCAGAGTCCTAAATAAATAGGCATGCACTTATTTTTTATTTATTTATTTTTTTTTTTTTTTACAAAACTAAAAATACTTTTTAAACCCCTGGATAAGTCTCAGATGCTCAGAAAAATGGTACTTTTGCAATTCCACGTCAGGCCCAGGCAGCAGCAAGGGTAAGGCTAGTGCCTGCGGGAAGGCAAAAGACAGCGTCTCCCAGTGCCACACAGCCCTGCACTGACCACCGCAGAAGCATCAGGAATGACACACAGCAGCTGACATGAACGCTCTGAGCTGAGACTTGGTGCTGTAAATCTCTAATTTTCCTCTCACAAAAATTAGTATCTGTTAGATTAAAATTTTTTCTTTTCAGCTTTTTGTTTTGTTTTATGTTGATTTAGAGAGGATCTCACTATGTAGCCCTGGTGTGCCTGGAACTGGCTTTGTAGACCAGGCTGGCTTTGAACTCACAGAGCTCTGCCTGTCTTTGTCTTTCAAGTACTGGGATTAAAGTGTGTCACTTTGGGAGTAAAGTGTATCACTCTGGGATAAAGGTGTGTCACCATGCTTGGCATAAAAATTTTTTTTAATTAAAGAATGATATAAACGATATCCTTGAAATAATTTCAGGTCTCTTGTAAGGAATGCCTTCTTGTTTTGAGGAAGGGTGTCAAGTAGCCCAGGCTACCTTCAAACTCACTATGTAGCTCAGGTTATTCTCTTGGCCCCACTTCCCAAGTCCTGGGAGGACGGGTGTGTATCCCAACGCCTGTCGTTCCCTTCCGAATGTGGGGTGTGCAGAGCGGCTCAGTGGAAAGAACTGTTTTCACTCCCCTACCTGCTGTGGCCCCAAGCTGCCTCGAGCTCATGACTAGATCTAACTTGTCGCCCGTGTGCGGCCTCTTCCCATGGGGGAGCCAGCATCTGAAGGCTGTCTGCCAAGTCACTCTATTCCTATTCTTTTGAGTGTAGCTTTTGAGGATGAGTTGCTCATGAATAGCAAGAAAAGCCACACCAGACAGGCTACGATTCAGCCACAGACACTCCTGCAATCTCCTGCGCACAGAGCAGGCACGCAGCGCACAGAGCAGGCACGCAGCGCACAGAGCAGGCACGCAGCTCACAGAGCAGTCATGCAGCGCACAGAGCAGGCACGCAGCGCACACTATACTTTAAAGACCTCACAGGCCACAGAAAGATGAAGACAAGCACTTACACACAGTGTGTGTGTCAGGTCCTGCCCGTGAGGCTCAGCACAGCAGCCACATGAGGAACCAAGAGGCCAGAAAGGAAGCGAGTGCAGCCAAGTGGGGGCGACCCCAGGAGCCAGACTGTCACGAGTGGGGCTGTGAGTGCCCCAGTCCAGGCTACCCGGAAACTCCACACAGCCACCCTTCCTTCTCAACTTTACCCATCCTGGACACATGAAAATATACTCACAGTAGCCACTTGGGTTTTAGCTTTCTGTGTAACTAAATAAAACAACAGCTATATCTCCTTATGTAAGAGAGAAGAGGTACATTGATGTAAGCATCCCCTGATATGTCTTCTGCAGCTGTCCTTTAAGGTAACTGCAAGGAACAAAGCCTAAGTCTGGATTTAAGGCTTCAGTTACTTCATCCTGGCTCCTGATTCACGTTCAAATGTGCAGTCCCTGTGACCCAGTCAGCAGAAGAGAAGAGAAGAGCCATGTCGCAGGAGGAACACTACATGTCTGAGGAGAAGTGACACAGATTCAATTCTATTTCGTTTACAGAAAAGAGGGGGGGGGGAACCCTACTGTCTAGTTTTTTTAACAACTCAATTGAGACATCAAAGGTTTCTCTGGTTTGTCCATTTCATCTTTTTTATTCCTCTTCTTTCTTTCCTTCTTTCTTTTCTTTATATCTCTCCTCCAGCCTCTCTAAGAAGAGCACCAGCAAGGTCACACAGGCTGCTGGAGCTCTCTGTTACCATCCTGGGTGTGTGGAAATGTGCTGGCACCATAGGCTTTTCTGGAGACTGAGGACCAGTGCAGCATTAATATACAATTCAAAAGGAGAAACGTCCGCTGATGGGCGTGGATCTTAGTGGAAATCCAACATAGTCTAGCCACGTTATAAAGTACTTTGGAGGCTGTGAAGGCCAAAGAAAACCTTCAGGACAGAGGGAATGGTTCCTGCTGGCCTCCTTGTTACAGGGTCTAGTAACATAAGAGCCGATACCTCAAACACCACAGAAGTCTCCCAGTGAAAATTTCTTTTGTGCCATGGACAACACATTAAAATTAAGAAGTTTCTAAAATTAAGCACAACACAGAGGCTGTGCATGTTTGCCTTCCAGACACCTCAACCTTTGGAAACGATGCCATGTGGGCTGGCCTCCCTGATGCCACAATCTTGCTCCTTGTGACTTGAATCACAACCATGGTTTCACTTGAAAGAACAAAGAAAGGAGAGCAAGAGCAGTTTCTGCCAGGAACAGCCTTCCGGGGGATTAAGTGAAGTGCCTGGACACCAGAGCGGGAGCCTGCGACAGCGGCAGGACAGACCTGAGCTTGTCAAGCACAGGCAGCCCACATTAGGACAGGGGGGACCTGGCTCCTACTCTAGATAAGCCCTCCTCCTCCACTCAGCTCCCCGCTTCTGTGTGAAGAACTGCTGCCTCTCCTCCCCACCCCCCCCCCCCCCCCCCCCCCCCCCCCCCCCCCCCCCCCCCGGGGGGACAATGATGCTCTCTCTCATACTGGTGGCCGCTTTCCTCTTCCTGTCGATGATGTTACCCGGAGGGACTGCTCTAACTTTCCTGACTGACCTGTGGTTTGGAGTCCTTACTGTCCATATGTAAAATGGACTCCTGGAACAAAACTGGTGTCAGCGTTACTTCTAGTAGTCACTAGATTTAAAATCATTCCTGTTTTTTCTTTCAACTTGGTGTGGTCAACTGATGAAGTACAGATCTCTCTGGAATGAAGAAGGAGAGGAGAGGGCTCCTCACGTGGAGCCTGGACCAGCACTGAGGGCTGAGAGACTGGGCTCAAGCCAGGCCATTGGAGCAGCACTAAAGACACCCCTGCCTGGATGGCTTATACAGGAGGAGCAGAGTTGTGGGGCAGCGGCACAGGCAGCAGGGACCACAGCAAGGGCAGCACCTGAAATTCTTAAAATCTGTTGACTCAGATCTCTGAAGTCAAGAGTAGCCCTGCTCAGAAGCCAAGCCTCCCAAGAGTCAGCGGCAGGCCACAGGGACTGTCACTAAGTAGACACAAGAGTCACACTATTAAACAGAGTGAGGTGGCCTGGCAGGTTTGCCATCAACCCAAGCTAGACTTCACCAAAGACTTTCGAAATGGGGGAGAGTCACATGGATATCCCACAAAAAACATGGAACCAAAGTTTGCTGATAACGGGAGCCAAGAGGAATTGTGGGTCACTCTTCCACTGAAATCTCACTGCCTCAGAGCAAGCCAACAACTCTCCCTAACGCAGAGACATGGAGATTTTAAATTCTACATATTGTCCAAATTTCTTAGTGTGTATATTAGCATGCCCCACCCCCAAAGGCCAAGTAGCTTTAGCACGGCACATTCTCTAATAATAGATAATTGTATAGAATTCCATGTACTCACACATTGGGAAGACACACAGACCTGCCTAGAATGTAAGGATTACAATGCAGCTTGGCCTCTCTGATCTGATCGTGGGTTACACACTACTTAGAAACAAGACAGACAGTTAAAGTGTTTTTACGGATCATTAAATCTCTGCTATCTGTCCTCAGAGTCTATTACACAATACAGAACACATTTAACCAACTCTCTCTTATCTGTCAACCAGGGAAGAAATTTAAAGGGGAAATACATTCTTGCAGATGTGCACCTCTGCAGGAAGGAGGTCACCTGAGTGTCAGAATGTGAGACTCCTGTCACTACTCTCTGCTAGCCACAGCCATGGGGTCTGTCCCAACACACTAAATGAAACAAAGAAATCTGTATTGCAAACATGTCCGTTCTTTGCTTTGGGAGCCTCCTAAGCTGAGAGTCTTCAGTGTCCACACACCTGCAGCGGTGAGAGGCAAGGACTGCAGGGCTGACACACGACACAAGTGTTTTCACAGGTGCCACTCTGCAACCACACTTCCTACAGCACAAGCTGAGGCGGACACCGGTGGATCAGCTTGGATCTCCAGCTGTCCACTCCATTGGGACACACCAGGTTTCAGCCATGCAAACCAGGATGTGGGAGTGCTGCCTGAGTCCCTGTCCTTACCAGTCACTAACAGAGTTCTCCGGCCACCTCTACTATCTGGTAGAATGCGGTGGATACTGATTGAATGCTTAACCTTGAGCAGCACGAACCAGAAATCACTGTTATTGCATAGTGAAGGCTGAGTGTGGGGCAAGCAGGTGCTGTGCACGTAGGGAGCAAATGACAAACTGGTTCATCCTCAAGCTTAATGTATTGGGAGTTCTTCCTGGACCTGCTATATATGAGGGAAGGAGAGGGAGGGGAAAGAGAAGGAGGGGGAGAGGGGAGGGGGAGAGGAAGGGGAGAGGGAGGGGAGGGGGAGGGGGAGAGAGGAAAGGGGGAGAGGGGAGGGGAGAGGGAGGGGAGAGAAGGGGTGGTCTGGGGAGGGAGAAGAGCTGTGCCTTCATCTAAGAGTCTCCGTCTGCCCCATTACCAGGCTGCCACTCACCAACAACACAGGCAAAGCCTTAACCTACAACAGCATGAGCTTTCTTCCAATGTTCCCAGGGCCTTTTGGCTTTGGCCTGGCTAGAAAAACCACAATAATACCCCGGCATGTGGAGTTCTGGCTCAGTCCTGTAAACTCAGAGGCACAGAAGAGCCAATCTCAAGTACTCAACCTTCCTCAAGCTTTCAGTGAGGCTGAGCTTGGTGGGAGGGGCCAGGGAGAACAGCCAAGGCCTGAGTCCCGTCCAGCCACTCATATCTAGCACCAAACTGTTGGACAAACTTTGCTGGTAACAGCAAACAACTTCAGTGTCCAGGAAAAATCTGATCACATGATAAAACATGGAATTTATGAGAGTCCATACTCAGTCAAATAACTGAAGGCTGTAAATTTATTTCATACCTTTGGGCTAACAGAATGGGAATATTCAAATAAAAGAATCTTAAAATTTACTCTTCCCATCTTTGGATAAAGACCCAGAAACATCTAATCAATGGAAAATACTCAACAAAGAGAAAACAAAGTTGTTTCTCCAGTTGGGAAAGAACTTTATATAATATGGAGTAACAGTACACCCTGGGAAAACGTCTCCTAAATGCAATATGTTCTTCCTTACTAAATGGCACAGTCATCTCCAAAGCTCAAATAAAGCACTAGCCAGTGGAGGCGCTGGAAAAATGGATGGAGTAATTATGTGATTCTCTAGGCTGGCATATAACTGACACCGATTTGCTAAAATTCAATGCAATGCTTACCAACAGGAATTTAAGGCATATTCAAACTTAAAAAAAAAAAATTAGCAGAAGACCAATGATCCCACAAAACATGATTTAGTTCCTATAGGAAACCGGGGTACCAAGACTGAATCCAGATTATTCCAGAAAGACTGTACACAGTGCGCTCACACAACTCTTCCATCCTAAGCAGCAGAAACTCCTGTGCTTAAACTTCAGTGCATGAGCATGTGCTCGTCAGAAGAGGAGAAGCCGCCCATGCACTGCTCGCAGTACAAGCTCTGCTCATGGGCTCAGCAGGGAGCGGACGCTGGCTTCTGAGCTGTGCAGAGAGGTGGAGCTGTGGGACTGAGCTTCAGACACAGAGCAAGGAGGAAAGTGGCACCATGCACCTGTGGGAGAGATGCTTTCAGGTGTGTAAATGCCGGACAGTAAGGATGAACTACTGGCTGGCTGGTTGGTATTGTTGGTTGACTGGCTGGCTGGTTGGTTGGTTGGTTTTGTTGGTTGACTGGCTGGCTGGTTGGTTGGTTTTGTTGGTTGACTGGCTGGCTGGTTGGTTAGTGGTTTTGTTGGTTGACTGGCTGGCTGGGTATTTGTTGGTTGGCTTGTTGTTTGATTGGCTGTTTGTTTTGTACATTTATTCAGATAGAGGATTTTTTGTTTTGCTTTTTAAGACAAGGTTTCTCTGTGTAGCCTTGGCTGTACTTGCTTTGTAGACCAGGCTGACCTCGAACTCACAGAGATCCACTGGCCTCTGCCTCCCTCGAACTCACAGAGATCCACTGGCCTCTGCCTCCCAAGTGCTGAGATTACAGGTGTGCACCACTGCACCCAGACTGATACAGGATTTTAATGAGTAGTTCAAGTTGACTCTGAATTTCCTAAGCAGCTCAGTCAGGCCCAGAAGTCAACAACTCCTGCCTCAGCCTCATGAGTGCTCTCACACTCAGCCAGAAATGACCTTCTTAAATATATGCTCCTTGGCCACATCTACGTCAACAATAAACTGAAAAAGAGGTGCCCCGTATTGGAGACAAGACAAAGAAAATTCTCCCTTGTTGTGTGGCCAGCAGATGATTTTCATTTCACACACCCACACCCACACACCCCATACACACACTTTGCAGTGGTAGCTTGTTAGATATCCTCTGTAAAAAGAGACAGAGCCAAAGTCAACTCAGTAATTTAAATCATGAGCTGGTACAATTCAAGGCTCTAACGCTTCTGTCTAGTGTGATCTAAGATGTCTAAACCTTTTAATTAAAAATTAAATATTAGTAAGGCGGTGGTGACACATGCCTCTAATCCCAGCACTTAGGAGGCAGAGGCAGATGGATCTCTGTGAGTTTGAGGCCAGCCTAGTCTACAAAGTGAGCCCAGGACAGCCAGTGCTGCACAGAGAAACACTGTCTCAAAAAACCAAAAATCGCTCTATTGATTGATCGACAGACAGATACTAAATTTGTTTTGAGTGAGATGAAAACCAGTGATATCACTTTCCTCTAAATCTTTTAATTTGCACAAGAAAAAGAGTACAAGTCAATTCCAAAATTAAACAAGCTTCACTAGACAAGAAAATAAGTTATAAATACCACTGCGGAATAAAATTCTAAGTACATGTTTAACAGAGAAAAGCTTTTTACTAAATGAACAATCTTTCAGTAAACTCTACACTAGATTAAAGTTTACAAACAAAATTTTAAAAGTGGGAAAGGGCAGAGCTGCCATTGAAAGAGTGTTCTCTGTATAGCAGCAAAACAAAAGTTTTAAGAAAAAAAAAAAAAAAGTTCAGATCTTGTGTCAAGCTGGAATTAGTAATGACCTGAGCTCCAAGTGAGATAAAATGAAGCTTCAAGTTGACTTAAGTGTCTTGAGAACCCCCCCCCACTCCTTCCTCTGCCCCCACCCCCCACCCCCGCGACTGTGAGAGCAGCTAGAAACTGGGTCTCAGCACACTGAGTCAGCTAAGCACTTCCCTTGGAAAATTCTTCCCCAGAGTTATTTAGGGCAAAAAGAAAACCCAGTTTTGAAGTGGGGTTAGCAGTGAAGATTACTTTACCTCAAGTATTGTTGGGCACTGTACAAGCTGGACTGAGGCGTGAGGTGGAACTTTACAAGGAGCAACGGGAAGGAAGTGCCTCTTTATAGAGGGCAAGATGCCACCCAGCCCCATCCACGTCAGTAAGCTTGCTGCCCCCTCCGTGCATGGCGTTCCCTGGTATGCTCCTGGCCTGTCACACTGACCTTCCTCCATCAAGGGCTCTCTGACTGTGATCACTTGTCCCACACAGGCTGAAGTCTGCTGTAAACCACCTTGATGTCAGTCACATCCTGCTTGCTGAGCTACAACTAAAATTCAGGTTTTTCTTGTTTGTCCCTTTAACATTCAAGAGCAAAGAAAAGTCCTCACTACAGTCATTTCCTTTCTTTGAGTTTATCTCTTTTTTGTATGTGATGACAATGGGAAACCACACATGTATACGCACATGTGTACATGTAAGTGGGCATGTACACATACAAGCTAGTCAATACTGGGATTAAAAACACGGAAAATCACAACAGCAAGCTGAAGTCAAACACTTGGCAGACAAGATAGTGAAAGCACAGATGGCCACACCTCACAAATCCTTTGGGGACGTGGAATAACATTCAGAACACTGAAATAAAGACACAGGCTCTCGCTGCCCCTACTGCTCTAGTTTCCTGGGGTGATACCTGCCATGGCAGATGTCTTTGGCAAGCAACACAAAATATTTACTGTGTTCTGTAAAATCTGAGAACCAAAAGTTCTGACCACCGTGTTCTGAGGCCCAAACAATTGCTCAGATCACCTTAGAACAAAAACCACAATGGTACCCTAACTACTTATGTGCCAGCCTTCAGCAGGGGGAACTGTGGAGGAATGTCTGGAGTGGATGTAACAACTGTCAATAAAGCGCTGTTTAGCCAACAGCCAATCAGCTGGGCAGAAGGACAGGAAGTGAAAGGCAGGACTTCCTGGAGAGGGGCGGAGCCAAGATTGACAGTTGAGAAGAAGAGGAAAAAAAAGGAAGGTGGAAGTCAGTGAGGATCACAGTGGCAAGTGCTTGAGATAAATGTCTGTCATGAGGGTTGGAGTAGTTTATGTCAGTTTACAAGTAGATTTGTATCAGTTTAGACCCCACCTGGCTTAGTGCTTGCAGCTTTAAAGTACATCTCTGTCTCTCTGTGTTAGTTACTGGCTTCGTAGGCTGAACCGATACAATTTACTGTAACAGAGAACTGTGTGTGCCTCTCCACTGGTGACTGCATCAGACAACAGGCACCAAAATCCTCAGTAAGGACGTAAAGAAATGCTTTGCTGCCGCCTGTACTCAGCAACCTCAGGCTCCAGAGGCTAGAAGAGGCCCTTCGGGACTTACTTTTACTTCACTTTACTAAAGTAAAAAAACAAAACAAAACAAAACAAAAAAACCCTTTCAAACTCAGCACCTAAAAGTAAAATATACAAAACTCATAGACACTACAGGAGAATCGAGTTCCAGTGCACAGGGGTTTCTGCTTGGATTGCCTCGGTTTATGTCACACCTTCCTATGCCTTTCTCAACACACCCTGGTGAACTGGGTTTCTAAGAGAATAGAAGACCGATGGCTTTTAAACGGGATGGGCCACCATCTTTTGTTCTCTAGTGAATGTTTCTGAAGTTTGCGACAAAAATCTGCACTTCTCCACTTTGAGAAGTAAAGGAGAGTCATAAGTCATGAAATAATGAAAGGACAGACATGTGCTATGCTGGGAGACGGACATGCTGAACACACTATCCAGCATCTACTGAGGCTAAGTACCAGAGTGCCAGTTCCTTCAGTGTGTGCACAGCATCCCATGACCGGGATGTATCTTTACCCCACCCATCCACGAAAACACTGAATGTCATAGTCAGAGAAGTGGCCCCAAGGTCACGCGTCAACAGCAGGGCTGAGCTCTAAAATACACATGACAGACTGTACAACCTCTGCTCTTGGGCCATCTGGTCTACTTGCAGGAGCACTTAGCCACAAAGGACAAGTTTGGCCACTATAAACAACTCTTCAGGGCCCAGAAGTCACAAGGGAGGCCTGGCAGAAGTGACCAAGTATGTGGTGGAGAGATAAGGGAGGGAAAAGTGGAGTGGTTTGTGGAGTGTATAAAGAGAGGCAGAACGGTGAGGGACAGCCTAATGTGAGAGGCCACGTGATCTCCAGGCCAGGGAGATACTCAACGCCACGTTGGGTCCATGCTCCCGTTGCGGTCTGTGCTCTGTACTGCAGCCTAAAGCCGTGTTACTGCCACAGGGACGCACTAAGCTGACTCTGTCCTCCCTGGTGTAGGCCAACAGAGACGTGAGAGCTAGAGAGCTGGCCCAATCCCTCGCCGGGCCAGTGAGAGAGCTGGCTCTGGTGGTGTGCTGACCGACTCACACACTACACGGGCCTAGATCCAGGTCTTTGAGTTGGCCACCCCAGAATCTAACCCTGTGAGCTGCTGGAGCAGGAAGGGGTTGGTCCTGTGGATCTGGAGCCCGGAGCAGCAGGGTCTCCACAGTGCAGCCACAGGAGGATCTCTGAGAGTCTCTCTGAGGGTCCAGTGTTGACGGTGCAGCAGGAGCCAGGGCCCTCAAACTAGGCTAACGACTCACAGCAACGAACAGTGCAAGGAAAGCTGTTTGGGTGAAAGGGTAAACTGCATGACATCCCACAGTTTCCAGCGCCACTGTGAGAAGTGATCATGTGACAGCAAGGTGAGAAACAGGAGTGGAATGGTACATGAGGTCAGGCTGCAGGTGACAGAGGAGCTGGTCACAACCAGGTCTGTGAGATGACTCTTTTGTTTTATTTTTCTTCTCTAATTTTTCTTTTTTATTTTATTTTGGTGAGAAGATTACAATGGAGGAGGGTGGATACGGAAGGACTGTGAAAACAGCGGGACTGGGGTACATGATGTGAAATTCCCAAAGAGTCAATAAAAATTTGTTTTAAAAATTTCCTGAGAATCTGGAAAGATGGCTCAGTGGTTAAGAGCACTGTCTGCTCTTCCCCAGGACCCAGGTTCAACCCCCAGCACCCGCATGCAGCTCACTGCTCTCTGGACTCGAGTTCCAGAGGGTCTGCATATACGCAGGCAAAAGACGAAAGACACACAAAATAAGAATAAAGCATTAAAACTGTTTTAAAACTTCCTCAGAATAAATGTCTACAAATCCTCTGTAGCGTTGCTATAGGCAGCGTAAGGCAGACCACCCGGCTTACAATACACAGCGTCGGCTTACACGCATGTATGTAGGCTCAGAAGAGCTAAAGCCTCCCATCTGCCCCATCACACGGCAACGCCACAGAGTGGATCACAACTTGTGCTTCTTAAAGGAAACGTCTCATCACGACAAGGCTTATTTCTGTATCAGGTTAAAACCACCGGTCCCATCACTTGGACATTCTAGTGACCTCTTACCTGAGCAGTAGCATGCTTACAGACATCCCCCCCCCCAAACAAAACAAACAAAAAGTGGTCAACAAGCTGAGAACAAAAGACTGGAATATTCAGCCCTAACCCAGCATTCCTACTGCACCCCTCAACCAAAGGGGCGGGAATCTTTGTGGAAAGGGGGCTCCAGTGAATGACATTGAGGGAACTGCTCTCTAGATACAACAGTGCAGACGCCAGAGGAACTCACAGTGAGTGTCAGCATACCTCACAGCAGCTGGAGGAGAGGCAGACTGGAGTCCCTGCTGGCTGAGCAGCAGGGCATCTGAGGGCTGCTGGGAGAGGGTCGGCTGGGGCTGGCACACACCAGAGCAGACCCAATCCCAGAATGGACCAGACTCATAGGGGGGAGAAGGGCTAAATGTCCTCTTAAGGTCCGTGGAAGGAGAAAGAAGGAGGCTTCACAGGGCACTGGTGGGACTACCTTAGCGGGCAGAGCACACTGCAGGGAAGAGGAGCACAGACACGCCTGGCTACACTCGGGGTCACCAGTCTATCTGAGCTGCTCCAGCAGACTCAGCCCTTGTGCTGGGTGAGGAGGAGCACCAGGGAGGAGAGGCACATGGGGCACAGCCACATGGCAGTGACTCGCTATCTAGGAGAAGGCAACTCAGGGTCACTCTGTGGGCCATTTGATTCCTTCCCAGCCCTTTTCAGTAAATCACAATGCAGCACACTGTTTGAGTGTTGAACCATGGCAGAGTAGACAAGCAGACACAACAAACGGCTCTCCGCCAAGTCCCCTCATAACTGCCATGTGCAAAGAACATTACAGAAAGGCACAAGACTTAAACCTCACTGACAGGCAGCGTAGAGAAAGGGACAAGCATGTTTGTTGAAGACAGAGTGCCGCTGGGCTGGAGGGATGGCTCAGCGGGTAAGAGCACTTGTTGCTCTCGCAGAAGATGTGGGTTCAGTTTCCAGATTCTACATTGCTGCTCCCAACCACCTGTGACTCCAGTTCTGGGAGATCTTTGACTATCTTTTGCTAAATTCTAGAACATTATTACTATATGTCACTGACATGGCATTACCATAGTCTGTTACTACTTAAATACACACAAATCCATAGCTAACTTTTAAAAAGAAAAGAGATGAAATAATTTTTTTTCAGATTTACTTAATTTTTTCCTATTAAAAAAGTAAAACTACACCAGAGGAAAAGACTATTATGGCAGTTATTTACTATTTTACATTAGCCTTCACCCGCCGAGTCTCACCGATTTCACACGGCATTAGCCTGGCTCTGCCATCAATGAGAACATTTCAGTGACCACGCGCCCACCCAGTGGATTAGTCACCAACAGAAGGCACTACAGTGCTGCAGTGCAGATCGGAGCTGTCCCACAGCTCAGTGTGTTAACAGTCTTGATTCCAGACAACTCTCCCTTCTCAAAAATGATTGATTGTGGTGGCTCTGACCTCTTAGTATTTGGGGAAGGGGAGCAATTGGGGGCAGGATCTAGTTGCAGGAAGTAGGTCCCTGGGGACATGTTCTCTCAGGACCCCCAGCTCCTTGGCTGCCATAGGTGAACATCTCTGCTGTACAAATTCAGCTTTGCCTCAGGTCCAAAGCAAGGACTCAACAGACCAAAATCAACCCTTCCTCCCAGAGGGTGTGTGGAGCCACTGTCTGTGGTGGTGAGGAGGGCTGGCAGATGCACGCAGCTGTATAAAGGCCGACGGCCTGTGTGCAGCTCCGCCTGCTCGGGAGTAAAGCCTGCCCTTCCCCTGAGGTGCGCACAGCCAGGGAAGCCCGGAGCCTACCTTGTACTCATCCACAATGATGCTCAGCGCCTCGTGCCCAGCCTTCCTCATGTCTTCCAGTTCTTGTTTGTGCTTTTCCTGAAAGGAAGGAAGAAATTGGATCTATACTTTTTCTTCAGGAAAAAAAAAATTTTTTTTTCTTCAGGTGGCACGCAGAACACTAAGACTGTGGGTGGCACCAAGGAGAAGACCAGTTTGCTGGCCTGTGGTTTAGAAGAAGCCCATGTAAAGCTCGGTCCAGCAAGAGGCAAGGAGGCATCTGTCAGGCAGATCTATGTGGGACTGAAGCCGGCCAGGTCTGCACAGTGAACAGCAGGCCAGTCAGGGCTGCACAGCGATACGGACTCTCGAAAACTTAAGAATAAGAGGAAGTATCTGAGTGTTATCCCCCAATAAGCAAGCTTGTTTTCTGTAACTCTCAACAATAGGTGGACTTTTATGTCTTCCATTATTCCTTCTGAAAAAATAAGACAAATCCACGGTCTACAGCTAAGACGGACCCTCGGTCCACAGCTGAGACGGACCCGCGTCCACAGCTGAGACAGACCCCGCGGTCCACACCCGAGACGGACCCTGCGGTCCACACCTGAGACGGACCCCGTGGTCCACACCTGAGATGGACCCTGCAGTCCACACCTGAGACGGACCCTGCAGTCCACACTTGAGACAGACCCCGCGGTCCACAGCTGAGACGGACTCGTTGTGCAGGCAGCATGTGCTGACACCACAGTGCCATGCACAGGACCAGACAAGTTCACACTAGTTTTCCATATCATTTTCCTTTTGCTTTTGATGAAAAATAGAAATTCATAAATCAAAGAGATTTTATTAAGCTGCCTCAGAAGGAAGACCATGAAGTCCAGTCAGCTGACACTATCAGCAAACATGTCACATATGTTAAAGCATCTGTGTTTTCAAATGAGGGAAGGAGACGCCTGTTCAAACAGGGAGTCTGTGTAACCAAGGAAACACCCTCTCCTCCACCTGTGGCCAGAGATGAGGTTTCTACTAGGAAGTATTTACTGGAATTCAATCACTGTTAAAAGGTAAGTAAGCATATCTGCTGCCACAAAACATCAAACTTTCCTATTTAAAATTGTCAAAAAATGATTAATAAATGGCTTTTAAATATCAAACAATATATTTTCTGTAATAGTTGCAATCTGTTAAATTCAATTTTATACAACTACCTTTTTAGTGCAACAGAAGTTTTACTATACCACAGCCCCTAAAATTTCCAATTTTACTTTTTTCCTTTCTGGGGATATATCTATTGATTCCATAGAAAATAACTATTTTAGATATAAGATTAGAATACCAGAAGAAGCTATTTGTGGCATGAAGTATACAACCTATCTTGAAAATCCAACTCTTAACAAAAGCATGAACTCTCAGCAAACCCAGGGCGACTCTTCTCAAGTTAACAACAGAGAAGCAGACAGCGCTGTGCACAAGACGGCCAGGTAACAACTCTGCGGCAAGAGTGACGCACGGCGGTTCTATAAACAAGACAGTGATTCCACAACAAACCAGTGAATTATCCCATCATATAATTATGGAACCCAGAAGACCACAATGATAAACACCACCATATTCCTTCCTCTGTGTATTTTATAAGAAATAAATCTACAGGAGAAAAGGCAGAAAGGTGTGGCCCTTTCTCCAAGCTGAGCTTTCTACCCCACCCTCCCTTTAGGGGAATGGCTCGCAGGATCTGTGGTTGTTTAGCAAGAGTGAAATGTTTGGCTTGGCACCTTCTAAGAGTCTCTTCCACTCTCCCATCTCCTGTGGTGGGCCAGCTGTTTCTGTGGCAGTAGGAATCTACCGCACAGGGTCCCTGAGGCCCTCTCATGAGTTTCTAAACTCGGGACAACATTCAGACACCCAGTGAGATGGCATTGTGCTCTTTGCTCATGGATGCAGTGTGATCTCCCACAAGTCCTGGGTCTGATGACATCACAGCAGCATGGTGACCTAGCTGCGCACCAAGGCTGCTGTGACTGTCAACGCTGAGCCACGTTCTTGTGCTTTCTGGAAACAATGTGCTACCTCAGGGTCTTCACAGGCGGTCTCCTCTCCTTCCGCTCCCCAACACAAGCCTGGGTTCCCTCAGACTCAAGCCTTTTCTCACCGAGCTGTGCACAACCCGCATCTTCTCAGCTCTCCATTAGCACCACAGCCCAGCGATTCCAAGGTCCTAGCTGTCCTCAGTTTTCTTCACTGCAGTACTAGCCCCGCCCACTGGTGGCATGCCTACAATGTGTGTGTGTAAATGCAGAAGTTCGTCTCCCGAGCTCAGAGCTCAAACAAATCCTATTGTATAGCTTTCAGTATTTTTGTGCATTTGGGAATTAAGCCAGAAAGTGTTCATAATAAAATAATGTCATTTCAATTAATATCCATAACATAAAATTGGTAATTAATATTTAATTTTTAAATAGCTCAATGAAAATCCAATATATAATGTTTAGCTACTAAAATTTGGTAGGAGCATGGAGAACACACCTTTAATCTCAGTCTCAGGAGGCAGAGGCAGGAGGATCTCCGTGAGTTCCAGGCCAGTCTAGTCTACAACGTGAGTTCCAGGTCAGCCAGTGCTGCACAGTGAAAGCCTATCTCACCAACAAAACTGCCTTCCAATGCAGAGTCTGGGAAGACCACTAAAACTGTAAAACACCTGCCACACAATCACAAGGACTTGAGTGTGGAGCCCGAGCACCCACATAAATGCTGGCCACAGCAGTGTGCTCTCTAAGCCAGTGCCAAGCGAGAGACACTGCAGAGCCCCGCAGCTCCCTGGCAGCCAGCCAGCCAGATGAGCTGCAAGTCCAGGGAGGGGCCTTGCCACAGAAAGTAAGGTAGAGAGGGGACAACATCTGCCATGGGTGTGTGTGCTAGATACACATACACACACACACACATATACACACTCACACACCCCACACTGACACACACCCCCCACACACACAATACACACCCCCCACACTGACACACACACCCCACACACACACAATACACACACACCCCACACAGACATATACACACCACACACACACACACTCACACACACCACTGACACACACACCACACAGACATATACACACCATACACACACACACACACACAAACACACACACACACCTCCCTCCCTCCCTCTCTGACCCCCCTTCTCTCCCTGTCTAAGTTCAAGGCTAATGATACTGTTTTCTAATTTCCAAATGAGGCTCTCAGTGTGATGTGAGCAGGCTCACAGTGGCAGTCGTTTGGCCCAACCTTTCAGGACCCCTGTTTACTCCCATGCCGACACCTCCAGCCTCTGAACTAGCAGCAATTCTTCTACTACGCTAAGGCTATCATAAAGAACGATTTTTTTCTTTTAAAAAAATGTGGTTTATTTTCTTTTATGTATGTATGTATTTTTCCTGCACATATGATGTGCACCATGCATGTACCAGGTGCCCCCTAAGGTCAGATGAGGGCTGAGATTGGTGGCTCTGGAGTTATGGCTGGCTGTGAAGCACCATGAAGGTGAAAACTGCGGTCCTCTGTAAGAACAGGTGCTCTTAAGCACTAGGCCACCTTTCCAGTCCCCAGACTCGGCTTTTCTGCATAAATAATGCGGACAGGCTCTGTGGTTCCATGGTACAGCCCCCATGTAGAACGCACGAAGCTCTGGGTTTGACACCTCCCGCAAGTGCGAAATTAAGTAGAAATGTAGGACATAAGGTTAAAGCAGAAAACAAAAACAACGCAGGCAGGCACGCACACGGCAACAGCCGCCCTCACTCCCTGGACACAAGGCTGCGAAGCAATGCTGTGGGAGGTCAGCAGTAGATATGAAGGTGCAGAGCGCAGCCAAACGACGGCCAAGTGCAGGGCTAGTGTTTGGGGAACGTGGAGGATAGCACTGACTTGGCATTAAAGACAAACCTGAGGGCCAATAATTACTACAGAAATTATGCCATAAACTGAAAAAATAGTACAAGTCACCACTGCAAATTGAGGACAACTGGGCTGGACCAGCTTCAGCAGTGAGCTGGAAAGCTACGCCATGCAGCACGCGGGTTAAGCGTACCACCACCAAACCTGGCCTTCCCTCCAGAGGACAGGAGCGCTGTAAACAGACCAAGAAACAAGAAACACCTCCAGTTAGCAGGAACCATACAGCCAGAAGCCCCGTGTGCACAAACAACTGTAGAACAGTCCTCGGGCGTAGCTGCAGAGGGGAGTTCACCACAAAAATTACTGAGGGGGCCGAGAGACTCCAGAAGTCAGCAGGAGACCTGCAAGCCCTCACAGAGCAAGGCCACACCTCCCCTGCCTTCAGCAATGAAGCTGCCATGCTCTTGAGAAACAGTAGCTTTGGAAAATGGTGGCCTTCAGCAATGAAGCTGCCATGCTCTTGAGAAACAGTAGCTTTGGAAAATGGTGGCCTGAGCCATGCTGCTCAGTGCTGACCTGAAGCGAAATGCCCACATTGGACTGTTCAGCCTTTCTAAGTTCCCTTTCAGAGATAACACAGCCAGAACTATGGAATCACCGTGCAGTGACCAGTGCTAAAACTTCCAACGTGTCTACTAATGACACCACTGAGGATCTTGCCACTTCCTGTAACTCCAGATCCAAGGATGGCATGTTCTTCCGGCTTCTGTGGGCACACGTGCACAAACCCACACAGAGAAAACACACAATTTCTTTAAAAAACCAATCTATCAAAACTAAATACGGTGTGGCCTAACATGTACACTCTCCATGTAAACAAAATGACATTCTTGTTTTCATGTCCTTCAGCTTCTTTGTTTCTGTGCATGTTATGGAAGATGCCACTTGTTTATGGCAGCCTGTAAGGTGCCAGGGCACTGTGCTCATGCGCTGTCACGTGGTCATTAGTGCCAGCAGGCCACGGTGCGGAATACTCATGCTGGCTTTGCTCAGGTGTCTGCTGCTAGCCGAGCCAGTGTTAATAACTCACCGGCACACCATAAGCAAGATGACTTGAACAGGAATGCACACAGAAGGCAAGACGCCATGGATGAGGGAGACTACCACAGGACCTGCACTGCACGGAGGCCGGAGGGTGACGCTGAGTGTCTTCCTCGGGCTCCCTTGTCTTCTGAGAAAGTTTCCCACTGACCCAGCGCTCACTGACTGAGCCTGACTGGCTCTCTTCTGCCTCTGCCTTCCCAGGCCTGAGACTGCAGGGTTTTATGGAGGTTCTGGGCATCTCCAGTCAGGTCCCTTCAGCGGGCACCTCACTGAGCTCACACATCACCTCCCAGGCCCAGAACTACTTGACAGTAACCAGCCATTAACAGTCCCCGGCTTTGATGAATTTTCTGAATAAAAATAGAGACAGGTACTGAACAGGGGGTTCCTCTCTCTTCCGGTTTCTAGGAAAGGTGGCACTTTCAGTCGTCATTTTAACAAATACTTTAAAAGTTCAAGGTCAAGTTCACTGAACTCCCAGGCCACGCCTTTCCTGGTCACCTTGGCAGCTTATGTCACAACCCTCCCCAAGAAGCTGGCTGTCTCTCTTGACAAGTGAACGTGCTGCTGCTACTGTCCTGCTCTCTGTTGCCCTGAAGGGTCACTACAGAAGCCAGAAGCCCCACACCTGGCTCACCTTCACTCTGTCCCAGAGTGCTTACAGCACCCACACAGTTTAGCCATGTGCTGCGTGTGTGTCTTTTCTTGACACACGTGCCTTCCTACCACGAACCTTCCTGAACAGAGGGTTAACATCACTGCAGACAAACCATAAACTGTCCCCTAGCTGTAAAGAGCTCGACAGACTAATCTTTCCACAGACAGACTGACTTGTTGTGACTATCACTGTCATAATGCTCTGGGCTTCGGAAGAGGGGAAGAGGGCTCGGATTTCACAAGCTCTGGCTTTTCCACACTGCTGAAGAGGCCCATGGCAAAGCCTCGGCACCATCAGCCCCCATACAACACAGCACATCAGCTCCTCCTGCCTCTGGCAACGCTAGCCCAGCCTGACTCTTTCCCTCGTATGAACCTCTGTCAGGACAGCTGTGCTGGCTGCAAACACGCGGTCCTGGGTATTCATCCTGAGACCACGGACAACTCAGAAACCACAGGCCTGGAGTGAGGATTGCACTCTGTCTTTGGGGTCAGGATGTAGTTTGGCCTGTAGCTCATCACTTTTTAAAGGGTGGAAGTAAAACAAATGTAAGGAAAAAAATCTATATTTAACTGTCTGTGTCTCAGAATTATTTCCTGGTCTCTTAAACAAACGTAGAAGAGCCTAGCTTACAATTCTGAAAGAAGCATCTAACTCAACATCTAATTGAAAACATAACTTCTTATCCGAGAGCAAGGACGTTTCATTTGAGAGAAATCCAGAAGAACAGGCCAGTGTGGTGTTTGCTTTCCTCAAGAACCCGAGATTACCTTCTCAGAAGACGTCCTCCCACAACAGCCGGTCGCACTTTATTTCTCTCTTTCTAAAGACTGGAAACAGCCATGTCAGTGCTCTACTTCAGGACAGCCATCTCCCAATGGAAAGAAGTCAGTGCCAGGAGAGCAATGCCCGTGAGTGTCGCACAACCCTGGGAATGTTCCTGGTGCTGCGCTTGTAGCTCTGCAAACTCACACTGTCTTCTGAGCACTAGTTACTATACGTCCCCTCCTAGGTAAGTGCACAGAGACTGTCTTCTGAGCACTAGTTACTATGCGTCCCCTCCTAGGTAAGTGCACAGAGACTGTCTTCTGAGCACTAGTTACTATGCGTCCCCTCCTAGGTAAGTGCACAGTTTGCCACGTAGATATGGAAGCTGTGACACAAAACTAAGCATAAGGCAGCCTGGCATGGCGCTGCACCCTCTTCATCCCAGCACCCAGGGGTGGAGGCAGGTGGATCGCTGTGAGTTTCAGATCAAGCAGAACTATGCAGTGAGATGCTGTCTCAAGCAGAAAACCGCTAAGGACAAGGCTACAGGCAAGGTTTCCCCACAGGGAACAGCGCAACCATGGAGTCTCTGTGATGGTCAGTGGACGAGGGCGCCACCCCAAGGAGAGCCGCTCAGCTGCAGGTAGCATCCGCACGGTTAGGCCAGTCATCCACATGGCTGCCAGTGACTCAAACTGGAGAACTTAGTGGTAATGAAGTTCACTCCACAGTACAATAAACCAGCACTCTGAAGAAAATGAGGAAAAGTCACCCAAGGGACAGGACGTGAAGTCCAAGCTAAACAGCTCCCATCAGCTGCCGTGTCTCGGAAGCCTTACACAACTCACATGTCTCAGGCAGCTGGTGACTTCAGGAAGGCCTGCTGTTCCCACCCGATGCCACTGTGCAGGCCAGGAATTAAAAAGTGCCTTTCACAGGGCTAGTGGGAAATAAATGGGTTACAAGCTTTCCTAAAATCAACATTTCGATCTGAGTGTTATCAGCAACTTGTTGTTGCAAGACTGCAACTGCACAAGGGATTTTTGTTTTAAACATCTATTTTCAGTCAAACAGTCCACTAATGAGCAATTGTAAAAAGAAAGCTAAGAAGGTATTCACTCTTAGCTTATTAATAAAAATAAAAAGGGCTTTTAACCTGTTGATTTCATCTCTTAACACATTTAAAAAATACAGTCATTCCTCACAGCAAATGGCTACAATCTTTCCACCCTGCTCCTCTACACTGCTTGCTGAGCCAGAGGTGCAAGATGTATCACTCGGGATATACTCCACAGCTCTGCCCTCGGGTTGCTTGTGGTACCCGTGATGGTCTTCATCTTCTGTCAGAAGCCACACCCATGAAGTCTCCCCAACAGGACTGCCTAAACATGAGCTGAACAGGAGCAACAATAGACTTGCTAATGTGGCAGGGAAGCTGCTGAGGCCTGGGCCCTCCATACAGAACTACAGGCAACTAAGGAAAACCCCAAAGGCAGAGAAATAGTCTCCATGGAATTGCTTATCCAATTCCAAATGGTAAGGCTTAAAAACATACATGTATGTAGCATTGCAGAGGCTGAGCAGGTTGTGTAGGAATGCTGAGTCATGTATCAACCCTCAATAAAATGCTGTTTAGCCAATCAGCGAGGCAAAAGGACAGGAAATGAATGCGGGACTTCCTGGAGGAGAAGACAGTTTTTGATGGTTGGAGGAGGATGGTGGGGACTTGATGGTTGGAGGAGGACCGGCCCAGGGGTCACAGTGGCAAGTGCCTGGAATATATGTATGTTATAAGGTTTAGAGTAGTTTGTGTAGTTTACGAATAGATTAGAATCAATTTAGACTCTGCCTGGCAAGTGCTGTCAGCTTTAAAGTACATTTCAGTCTCCCTGTGTCAGTTATTTGCTTTGTAGGCAGATCGGATACAAATTACTGTAACAAAATGGCACCCAACTTATCTTATCCACACCCTTAGAAAAGATACTTTGTTATGGTTTGGCGGGGGAATAGCTCCCTAAGAGCTGAGTCTATCTAGCAGAAGGCTCTGGATACTTCTTGGCCTCCTCATTGCTTTCGTTGTTCAGGGAGAAGGGCAGAAAGCTGAGACATGCCAGGCTAAGTTACCAACAATGAGAAGGGAAGAAAGTACCAAACTCTTTTCCACAGAGTTGGTAGCAGCAGAAATTCAGAATCTCTTAGCTGCAAGGTATTTATCAGCTCTCTGGAAAGGGTCCACCTATGCGAATTAGCAATAACTAACTCAAAAGAAAGGTGGACAGGGCTTCGCTTACTGAAGCCTAAATTGGTACAACTGACCCAATATTTAGAATTTTTTCGATAACTCTTGATTGTTTCTTAAAATTTTTTAGATTTGAAATGGAATTGAGATGAAATGTTTGTGCAGGGTGGTAGTGGCACACACTCTTAATCTTAACACAGTGGATGGAGAAAAAAACAAGTGGATCTCTGTAAGTTCTAGACCAGCCTGGTCTCCACAGGGTGTGACCCCCTTAATGATGAGTTACTTGCAAAACAGCCTAGGATCTAAACAGACATGCAAACTGCATGCCTCCTACGTCCAAAGCCTTTATTTGCGGAGTTAAAGTGTCACTGCTCTGGCAGCTACTTTTACAGGGGACAGGTGGCAGTCACATCAGATGCAAAAGGACACCGAGGACTTACAGGTAACAAAGTACACATCAGCCTAGTTAGATCCCAAAACCTTAAAGGCTAAAATTTATATACTTAAGAGGTAACCTTAATGCCTTCTCTTTTGCTCAAGGCATGTGGCTTGTCTCTAAAACAGGGTGCATTTCCTCGGGAGACAGGTAGCAGCTTAACCTATCCGTCAGGTGCCACAGAGCCTAGGGAAGGACATTTAGTCTAAAAGGTGGAAGTGTCCATCCCCAATGGAGAGAAGGGATAAGACAAAAGCACCTGCAACAAGTGTGAAAACCCAGGTACAAGGTGCCTAGGGTATGCACAAACTCCTCAAAAATGGGAGTTCATGTAAGTGTGTAAACCCAGGTACTAATGCCTAGGGTATACATAAGTTTATTTAAGGCTTAATGCCGTTTCTTTTGCTCAGGGAAACTGGCTTGTCTCTAAAATGGGATGCATTTCCTCGGGAGACAGGTAGCGGCCTAGCCTACCCATCAGGTGCCACAGAGCCTAGAGCAGGACATTAAGAACTATACAGTCTTGTTTTTATTTCAATTAAATAATGATTGAATGTTCTTTGGTAATGGTAATATGATACTTCCTTTTTGAAAGAGGTTAAAATAAAACAGACCTGGATGAAAAGGAGAGTACTAACTTAAGTCAGTCCATACACACATGAATTCAAACTGCAGCACAAGCCTCGACTGTATACTGCTTGTGCATCCTGCACACTTCATGGATTGATAGTTTTGGAATTGTATAATGCTTGTGAGAAATTATATAATTTCAGAATTAAAGTACCAGACACTGATGCTGGATCAGACCCGACAGGATTCACCCTCCAGCATCCTGAGATGCTGACATGCTGCGTTCCTCATGTTCCATCCACAACTGCTTTGGCTGCTGTTGTCATCAGAACAGAACATCTCCCAGGACAGCTTGGGAGAAAGCTCCTGGTTCTAATTGGTCCAGCATTTCAGACTGCCCCACACAGGACTTTTACTAAGCCTGAGTTTCTCAACATTTAGAGACTGGACCACAAATGCTATCTCAGCTTGTTTAACCATTTTCCTAGTTTTATTTGGGCCCCTATATAAGTATTATTCACCCCAAATCAGCCTGAAGAAGCCTTAAAAAGAGAACGCCGTCCCATTTCCCTTAAAGGAGGATGGGTAAGGTTTTGGGCTATGGATATTTTTCTTCGTTGGGAGTTGGTTGTACTATTATTGGTTTTATTCAGAAGAGAATGAGGTTGGACTCAGGGGTTTTTCTCTGAGAATATAGAAGTATATAGGAATAATAGGACAAAAAGTAGATTATTAATGAATTTACTATTCAACTTAAGGCCTTAACTGTTACTCACAAGGCTATTTTTAATTCATTGGTATAGACTATTAGATAGTGATATGAGTTTATTTTTAACTCATTGTACTATTCAATTTTATCACAAGATTATACATCCAAGGTTTAATAGATGAGGTAAACTATTTAGATTAAGTCTTCAAAACCTCAGAGACCTACAGAATATGGCATTTAAAGAAATTTTATTTATTTTGAGGATTCTTTGAAAATGAGACAGGTTGACTCCTGGCAACACCCAGCCTGCCTCAAAGAAGGTAATGAGCATCGAGGAACTTCCTTATGGAGATGACTTCAGATGTGGCAAACCAGCCACTGGGCAAAATGTCCTTGTTTTCTGCCACAGACAGAATTCTGCCTAAAATGGGTAAGCTTGGATGCAGGTGGAGTTGACGGCCAAACTGTGCCAAGACAAGGTAAGCAAGTCCTCAATAGTCCCTGCTTCACAAATATGTCTGTCAGATATACTGGACCAGGAGGCTGAAGATGATGCTCCAACGTGGTAAAGAGTTTCAAGTGACTGTTCAGGTAGCAAAGTGTCTCTGTCATTTTCTTTTTCATTTTGTCAGCTGCTAACCTGCACTTCCTATTTACTCAGCTAATTAATTTTATTCCTTCTCATGTCTCTGATGGGGTTGAAGACAGCGAAACATTGTGAACATAAGATAAATATAACGATTGTTTTGTGGTATGTTGTATATTGGTGTAATGATATAAATGTATAGGTAAAAGGTTTCTTTTTATTAGACTAAAAAGGGGAACTGTGGAGGAATGCTGAGTGAATGTATCAACTGTCAATAAAGCACTGTTTAGCCAATCAGCTGTGCAGAAGGACAGGAAGTGGAAGGCGGGACTTCCTGGAGGGAGGAGAAAGTTTGAAGGTTGGAGGAGGATGGTGGGAACTTTACGGGAACCAGCCCAGGGGTCATAGTGGCAAGTGCTTGGAATGTATGTATGTTACAAGATTTAGAGTAATTTGCTTAATTTACGAGTAGATTAGAATCAGTTCAAACTCTGCCCAGTGAAGTGCTGGCAGCTTTAAAGTACGTTTCATCTGCCTGTGTCAGTTATTTGCTTTGTAGGCCAAACAGATACAAAATACTGTAACAGCAGGTTGTTTTTGTGTATTCTGGAACATAGACGTGTCTGGGTGTGTGCGTGTGCCACACACACACATACACAATTTAACTATGTAATGCTATAAAGATAGGCTAAAAGTGCTGCAAATATTCACACAATCCTAATTGGCTCAAAGCCTACTACTGGGTTGAACTATCACTAGCCTCAGACCTATGGAGGAAGGAGGGAAACAACCCAGCTGCCAAGGTCCTCTGCTTTGCCATGTGCATCTGCAGGCACTCTACTCAAACAACAGGAAACGCTGCAGGGGCCCCCTGGTCAAGCAATTCATGACCCTTTCAGTAAATTCCCTTATGATCCACCTGCTGCTTGTTCCAAAATGTCTCCTTAATATCCCCAGATGTTCAATCATCGATGACAATGTACGAGCATTTCATGTTATACTCTGTGCTACATTCTGAGGAATAAAATAAAATAAAATAAAATAAAACCCTTGCCATTTTTGACTATTCTCAGTCTAGAAGGAAAGTTAGATAGGAAAAGGTAACAGGACTCAGGGTGGCTCAGGGTGGGACTGGAGTCGGGATGAGGCTTATAAACTGTGAGACCCTAGGCATCTCTCACCTATGTGACAAGAGTGCTGCTTATAAGGTGTGAGACCATGATCACCTGTCACCTATGTGACAAGAGTGTCGCTTATAAGGTGTGAGACCATGGTCACCTGTCACCTATGTAACAAGAGTGTCGCTTACAAGGTGTGAGACCATGGTCGTCTGTCACCAATGTGACAAGGTGTGAGACCCTGGGCATCTGTCACCTATGTAACAAGAGTGTCGCTTACAAGGTATGAAACCATGGTCATCAGTCACCAATGTGACAAGAGTGTCACTTACAAGGTGTGAGACCCTGGGCATCTGTCACCTATGTAACAAGAGTGTCGCTTACAAGGTATGAAACCATGGTCATCAGTCACCAATGTGACAAGAGTGTCGCTTACAAGGTGTGAGACCATGGTCGTCTGTCACCTATGTAACAAGAGTGTTGCTTACAAGGTGTGAAACCATGGTCATCAGTCACCAATGTGACAAGAGTGTCGCTTACAAGGTGTGAGACCCTGGGCATCTGTCACCTATGTAACAAGAGTGTCGCTTACAAGGTGTGAAACCATGGTCATCGGTCACCAATGTGACAAGAGTGTCGCTTACAAGGTGTGAGACCCTGGGCATCTGTCACCTATGTAACAAGAGTGTTGCTTACAAGGTGTGAAACCATGGTCATCAGTCACCAATGTGACAAAAGTGTCGCTTACAAGGTGTGAGACCCTGGGCATCTGTCACCTATGTAACAAGAGTGTCGCTTACAAGGTGTGAAACCATGGTCATCAGTCACCAATGTGACAAGAGTGTCGCTTACAAGGTGTGAGACCCTGGGCATCTGTCACCTATGTGACAAGAGTGTCGCTTACAAGGTGTGAAACCATGGTCATCTGTCACCAATGTGACAAGAGTGTCGCTTACAAGGTGTGAAACCATGGTCATCTGTCACCTATGTGACAAGAGTGTCGCTTACAAGGTGTGAAACCATGGTCATCTGTCACCAATGTGACAAGAGTGTCGCTTACAAGGTGTGAAACCATGGTCATCTGTCACCTATGTGACAAGAGTGTCGTTTACAAGGTATGAGACCATGGTCATCTGTCACCTATGTGACAAGAGTGTCGCTTACAAGGTATGAAACCCTGGGCATCTGTTACCTATGTGCAGATCTTGACAATATTTGTAATCCTTATAGACTGTGTTGCTAGAAAAAGAGTTTTATGAAAGTACAAAAAAGAGAAGGTGTTAGGTGCACATAAAAGGGAGAGACACTGAGAGCAGTACAGGCTCCAGCCAGACGCTACAGTGAGAGCAGTACAGGAGCTGGCCAGACACTACAGTGAGAGCACTACAGGGGGTGGCCAGACGCTACAGTCAGAGCAGAACAGGGGCTGGCCAGACACTACAGTCAGAGCAGTACAGGGGCTGCCCAGACACTACAGTCAGAGCAGTACAGGGGCTGGCCAGACGTTACAGTCGGAGCAGAAGAGGGGCTGGCCAGACGCTACAGTGAAAGCAGTACAGGCCTGGCTAGACGCTACAGTGAGAGCAGTACAGGGGCTTCCCAGATGCTACAGTCAGAGCAGTACAGGGGCTGGCCAGACGCTACAGTCAGAGCCGTTGAGGGGCTGGCCAGACACTACAGTCAGAGCAGTACAGGGGGCTGGCCAGACACTACAGCCAGAGCAGTACAGGGGCTGGCCAGACACTACAGTCAGAGCAGTACAGAGGCTGGCCAGACACTACAGTCAGAGCAGTACAGGGGCTGGCCAGACACCACAGTGAGAGCAGTACAGGGGCTGGCTAGAAGCTACAGTCAGAGCAGTACAGAGGCTGGCCAGACACTACAGTCAGAGCAGTACAGGGGCTGGTCAGACACTACAGTCAGAGCAGTACAGGGGCTGGCCAGACACCACAGTGAGAGCAGTACAGGGGCTGGCCAGACACCACAGTGAGAGCAGTACAGGGGCTGGCCAGACGCTACAGTCAGAGCAGTACAGGGGCTGCCCAGACGCTACAGTCAGAGCAGTACAGGGGCTGGCCAGACACCACAGTGACAGCAGTACAGGGGCTGGCCAGACACTATGGTGAGAGCAGTACAGGGGGCTGGCCAGACACTACAGTCAGAGCAGTACAGGGGCTGGCCAGACACTACAGTCAGAGCAGTACAGGGGGCTGGCCAGACACTACAGTCAGAGCAGTACAGGGGCTGGCCAGACACTATAGTGAGAGCAGTACAGGGGCTGGCCAGACATTACAGTCAGAGCAGTACAGGGGGCTGGCCAGATACTACAGTCAGAGCAGTACAGGGGCTGGCTAGACGCTACAGTCAGAGCAGTACAGGGGCTGGCCAGACACTACAGTCAGAGCAGTACAGGGGCTGGCCAGACACTACAGTCAGAGCAGTACAGAGGCTGGCCAGATACTACAGTCAGAGCAGTACAGGGGCTGGCCAGACACTACAGTCAGAGCAGTACAGGGGCTGGCCAGACACTACAGTCAGAGCAGTACAGGGGCTGGCCAAACGGTATGGTGAGAGCAGTACAGGGGGTCGGGAGGTTGGGGGTGGGGGTTGGTCAGAAGCTACAGAGCAACTAAACATGGGAGGTCCCACCTCTAGTGGAGGGGCAGGTCTGCAGTGCTGGATGGAGTACGGTTCCTTGAACCTGCAAGTGAGGGAGAAAGGTCAGCGTACTGTCAAGTGGGCGATGTCCTTGATAAAGACCTACAGCCAGGCAGGTGGAGCCCTCTTCAGCAATTCCTAATCAGCCAAGGGCGAGCATTCTCAAGGACAAAGGCCTGCTCTGCAGGCTGCCCTGACAACTGCACACTGTTCTGTGAGTGACATCACTCGAGCCCGCCAGTGTCTGCTGTGAGTTCAGTCCTACTGATCTCTATTTCTGCTTTGCTCTCGGCTGCACTGTATCCGGAGCTAATTGAGTACTTCTCGCAAGATGCTATATAACAGCACACTGACTTGGAATAAAATAAACAGTACTAATCTAACTTCTCTCACAAAAAACTCCCAAACTTGGTGCTGAAGGGATAGCTCAGCAGTTGATGGCACTGGCTACTCTTGTAGAGGACCAAGATTCAGTTCCCAGCCCCACGTGGCAGGTCTCGGCTGTGTAATTCCAGTCCCAGGGGATCCACTGTCTTCTCCTGGCGTATGCAGAAAAAAGGCCTATAATACCCATAAAAATACGTCAACAAGGAAAAGCCCCCAGGTTGTAAACTCAATTAACTGCTTTATACTGTGAACTAATAGTGCTCTAGTCACCCAGGGCACACCAATGGATAAACAGGGAATATTAAACGAACAACTATAGTACAACCTGAAATTATAAACCAACCCCTTCTTCATTTCCTAGACTGCTTGTGCAACCTCGCCGACCACCAAAGACCGGACGGCTTAAATACCATAACTTGATACCTCACATTTCTGGATGCTACAAGTACAAGAACAAATGGCCAGTACAGTTAGTGGGGGCCTACTCTCCAGACTCCAACCCCAACACCAGGGGAGACTGTGCTATTCCTCTATGGGTCCCAGGCCTCTGGGGTCCTCAACAGCATTGGCTCATGTCAGCAGAACACAGTCATTCAGGGTTTCCCTCTGTCAGGGCTTCCTCCGCTCCCTACAGGAATGAAGCAGTCAAACAGTGAACACACAGACAAGATCCTGCCATGATTCCAAGAAAGTAAAAGAAATAGGACAGGAAGAAGAAGATTAACTTTAGCCAGAAGTTAGAAAGATGAAGAAGAAGAGTAACTTTAGCCAGAGGTTGGAAAGATGCTTCCTTATGGCCTAAATTATGAAGCTCTACCACTGACTCACGATGCCCACAATGCCTTGTGTGCACTCAGACAGCGCGATAAGGCACAGAGCCATCTCAATGGTGAACGCTGAGCATGTAAGGGGCAAAGCGTCTCAGACTCAGCATGAACACCGAGGTAGCCCTTAAACTATGCCACGTTACAATGTTTACAACTGAGAAAAATCTGCAACTTACAATCTTCAAACACATTATGTGTTCACATAATGCAAACACAGTCCTGGGAAACAGCTATCCAGATGTACAGACTGGGTGCCACTTCTCACATGCTGCTCTGACAATGAGACGAATTTATCTTTCAGCCACTCCGTAGCCACTAGATAAAGTATACGTATCTTATGTGACTTTGCCCAAACCCATCTCCTCCTCCGCTGCTGAGGTCTGTGGCTTTGTTCTAGGATGGCTGAGGGCAGAGTCCAACCTCAGAATAGAGGGAAATATAGCAGGCCGTCTCTAGAGACTGGAAGCTGCTGTTTTCAAAGTGACAGGCTGCCCTGCGTTGGTAAGAGCAAAGCTTAGCCACAAGTCCATGGTTTCCTCGTGTGGCAATGTCATTAAACACAATAAGAAACACTCGCAAACACTCTCCAGACCCATGTACCAAGAACAAAACCTGGCCTTTCCATGAGACACAGCATTGTGTTTGAGGTGACTACAGGGCACACAGACACCGTTGGAGCGAACACAGCAGCTGTCAACACTCCTGCTGTAGTTTACCAAACTGTACGTTATGAGGGCAGCCTGTTATAAAGCAAAGCTCCAACTCCACCATGACGACAGCTCGGCCGTTCCCGGCGACGTCTGTGTACAAGCCTTAGAGAAACATCAAGCTCACTCGACCAGGAAGTTTCTGCAGGAAGAACTGCTCTTTAACTGACTGAAAACTGTGAGCCTGTGTGAATACAAAACAGAAACGTGTGCTTGACAGAGACTGCATACAGCAGTCCACGAGAATGCAGAGACTTAAATGTGAGGCAAACTCAAACTGGAGCATTAATTTTACCTCACAGAAAGCTGGTGCCACAGTTTTAAAGCACCAGCTTGAAATGCGGGGTGCCCCCGCCATGCTGCACCTTTGCCCACAGCCTCCCCCGGCCTCTTTGGAAACTCTGCCGTGTGGCAGTAAGAGCCTCAACTTCTCCCTGGGACCCTTTTATACCTTCACAGGCTACAGTGGCACCTGGAAGACCTTTTCAAAGTGCAGCTGAACCACCCAGCAAAGAACAGGTTCACTTCAGTGGTTCTTAATTCAAAGCACCTGATGCCCCAACAGAATTTCTTTAAAGGACTCTCCAACTGCCTCGGCTGCCTGCTCTGCTCTCAGCATTGTCTCCTGCATTCGCACGACAGTTCACTTCTCCAGAACAAAGGTGCTCACAATCCTACCAAAATATAGTCAGGTGCGTCTCAGAGCGGCCCATCCTCTGGTACCCATTTCTGTCTTCGTTGGAGTTCCTATTGCTCTGATAAAACATCGTGACCTACATACAGCAACATGGAGAGAAACGTCTCTTCTGGCCACACATTCACATCACAGTCCATCACTGAGGGACATCAGGGGGGAACTCAAGGCAGGAGCTGAAGCAGAGGCCATGGAGGGCGCTGCTTATGGGTCTGCCCATCATGGCTTGCTCTGCCGCCCTTCTCACAGCACCCAGGACCACCAGCCCCTGAGGTGGCACCATCCACAATGCACTGCCCTCACGGCTCGCTCTGCCGCCCTTCTCACAGCACCCAGGACCATCAGCCCCTGAGGTGGCACCACCCACAATGCACTGCCCTCATGGCTCGCTCTGCCGCCCTTCTCACAGAACCCAGGACCATCAGCCCCTGAGGTGGCACCACCCACAATGCACTGCCCTCACGGCTCGCTCTGCCTCCCTTCTCATAGCACCCAGGACCACCAGCCCACAGGATGGCACCACCCACAATGCACTGCCCTCATGGCTCGCTCTGCCTCCCTTCTCATCGCACCCAGGACCACCAGCCCACAGGGTGACACCACCCACAATGCACTGCCCCACATGGCTCGCTCTGCCTCCATTCTCATAGCACCCAGGACCACCAGCCCACAGGGTGACACCATCCACAATGCACTGGACCCAACTACATCAATCAAGAAAACGTACCATAGGCTTGCCCACACTACAATCTGGTGGGGGCACTTTCTCAATTGAGAATCCCTCGGCAATGACTCTAGTATCTGCCAACACGGCCGTTGACTACAGGGAACAGAGGGACCACAGGGAGACTACAGGGTGGGTTTCCTGTCTGCTTCCTTCAGCATTCTACAGTCAGTAAATGCGTTCCTGTGCATATCTGGTTAATTCCTGACACCTGAAATCACCAAATGAAAACTCTAGGGCTATCAAGTCACCAATTTAATATACCCTTAAATGAAGACCTTAAGGTAATGTGACCACAGCAGAGTCAGGCCAGGAAATCAAGAGTTCAGTGCTTGGACAGTTAACGTAGACAGCGCTCAGAACAAGGCCCTCGCCTGGGGAAGTGCAGCACGGTCTCATGCGGTCAGGAAGAGAGCACGGGCGGTGACCTCATGCTGTGAAGATCCATCATATATGTAAACTTCAGGTCTTTGAAACGCTTCATTTTCCCATAACTGGGCGTGTGGTTTTTTAATTCTCAAGCAGAAAACACTCAAGGTCCTGTATCTAGGAAGCAGCCTCGTAGAAAAATGAAAAGGAAGAACTAGAATCAAGTCTAATGACGACATTAATAAACCACTACACGTTCACTCGGAAACTGGCCACCATAAGAGAACCAGCGCAGCTAATAGGCTTGGTCATTCACGGCTTCTGCTGAGAGACCCTGAGCTGACAGCTGCTGGAGAGGAAGCCTTAGCAGCTGGCTGTGTCTGTGACTAATGTTCTAGCACACAACGCTATGACGTGCTTCCTGAGAAGCTGGCAGCCTCCCCTGGTGATGGCCTACTACAACAGGAGCTGCAGAAGGAAGGTCCTGGAAAAAGACGAGGCACACTCCACTGCAGGCGCAGGACGGCCGGACGAGTCTCTGGCATGGCTGAGGCACTGTCCCCTCTGTTCAGTCTGCACACCCGAGGCAGGGCAGGTAAGGGGAGGTGCCCACTGTTTCCTGGCTCTTACACAGCCCTAACTTCTGTGCCCTGGAATTTTCACACTTCCCCACCCAACCTGGTGATGAGACTATACAACAAAAATGACAGGATTCTGCAATACTTCATGTTCTAAAGAGTCAGCTTAGGGCAGTTAAAACCTCTGCTAGCAGAGGCAGCTGGATCTCCGTGAGTTCGAGGCCAGCCTGGACTACAGAGCAAGATCCAAGACAGCCAGAGCTGTTACACAGAGAAAACCTGTCTCAAAAAACAAAGCAAAACAAAACAAAACAAAAGAAAAACACCTGTGCTAGCACGCACCCCATCTTGAACTTAGGACAGCAGGTTTCCTTTCAAACTTGAAAATTAAAAGCCAAATGTTCTGAAATCAAGTGAAAATATTTTTCGTTTTCTTTGTGATGAGTAAGAGCTTTGCTTTCCCTTTTCTGCACTGCCTGTGCATCCCAGAGTAAGTGTATTACTTTAGAACTATGCATACTGGCGCACTTCTTTGGAGACGCGCCTTTCCCTCAGTCCACACATCTGCTGCTGGCATCCTGGAGTAGTTCACAGTTGGCTTCACGCTGTGGACACTGCAGAAATCCAGCCACCACCCTCGTCATTTTTACAAAAGAAGAAACTGGTTCCTGTTTCACGGACTGTACGTAT
Organism: Acomys russatus; assembly: GCF_903995435.1. Lineage (NCBI taxonomy): Eukaryota > Metazoa > Chordata > Mammalia > Rodentia > Muridae > Acomys > Acomys russatus. The sequence goes on along the minus strand of NC_067149.1, from coordinate 69,814,584 downwards.
TCAGAAGACACACGTGTTAGCTAACTTAGGGTAAAAGGCATGGATTGGCGCATCCTGTCCTGCAGGAGAGGTGAGTGCCTAACCCAAGCACTTACCTGGGACAACCTCAGCCACAGAGCAGCAGGGAGAGGTGACAATGGTCCAGCCTCACTGACACCCTTCCTCCTACAACGACTTGTAAAAGCAAAGTACTTCCCTCAAAAAGCAACCAGCCTTCATTTCCCTAATTGATCTTTGGATGCTCCTTTCACAGCCGGCGTACTTTACCACGGCCATCAGCGATCTGAAGCCAGTGTCACAGAAAGTCAACTGAAAGTGCTGCTTTCCAGTTCACCCCAGACTAAAGGAGGGGACTACACTCTTCAGCAAGCCCCTCATTGAGCATGCTCAGGGCTGGCTCACCTGCAGCTCTCGGTATCTGGCTTGGAAGGACACGACATCTTGCTCCTTTTCTTTCAGGAAGTCTTTCTCCAGGACACTGTGTTTCTCCATCAGCGATTCCACGTCCTACGAGGAACCAAGACAAGCTCTGCTGTAGGCTTAATTTTTTTATTTAATATATTTTATTAACAACTTAGTAAACGAGCATATGTCACTTATAGCCCAACTAACCAAAACAATAGGAAAAGAGGATTAAAGAACACAATAGTAAAACCGTAAGGATATCAGTTTTGAGGAATGATTTTTTGGCGTAATCAGTAGGATTTTTTTTTTTGTTGTTGTTGGAACTTGGAGTAAGCAGAACCCAGAGAATCAATAGGAACCAGAGTTCCAAAGCCTTTTTTTTTTTTTTTTTGAGCCTTTTTTTTTTTTTTTTTTTTTTTTAGGAGCATCTCAATGAATAGTCAAAACTAACAGAAGTCTCTAAAAGCCCCGCCTCCAGCTCTGGGCTCATTTATATATCTCCTCCCAGAGTCTGTTCACAGGATGTTTTTAGTTGGCAACAATTAAGCTCCTGCATGAGGTGGTTGCTCTTTTAGTGGATTAACATTACCTGTTTTCTCACAAGACCGTTCCAATCCCACACTTGGGATCCTAAAAAACAGGTTTCTCTCTCCTTTACTCTGAAGTGTGCCATGGCAAAAACACTCTCTCAATAAACAGAAAATATTTGTCAAGGAAGGAAATCAGGGAACATGGCTTAACAGCTAAGAATAATGCATGCATGAAATTGCTGAAGCTAACTATAATTTCTAGACCAATAGTGAATATTGACAGAACACTAACAGGAGTGGCTGGAGAAGGGGCTTGGAGGTGAAGTGCTCGCTGTGCAAACATGAGGACCTGAGTGCAGACACCCCGCAGACACCCCACTGACACGCCGCAGACACTCCCACAGACACCCCAGACACCCCACAGACACCCCCACTGACAGCCCGCAGATACCCCGCAGACACCCCCACAGACACCCCGCAGACACCCCACAGACACCCAACAGACACCGCAGACACCCCACTGACACCCCGCAGACACCCCACTGACACCCCAGACACCCCCCAGACACCCCCACAGACACCCCCACTGACACCCCCACTGACACCCCCACTGATACCCTATAGACACCCCACAGAACCCACACACACACCCTAGACACCCCCAGACACCCCACTGACACCCTACAGACACCCCACAGACACCCCCACACCCCCACTGACACCCGACACCCCCACAGAACCCCACACACACCCCATAGACATCCCCATAGACATCCCCACAGACACCTCCATTGACACCCCAGACACCCCCACAGACACCTCAGACACCCCCACAGATACCAAACCGACACTCCCACAGATACCCCACAGACACCCCCACATGCCCACATAAAAGCCAAGTGTGTCCATGAGCATCTGTAACTCTAGGGACAGGGGTGTCCACTATACCACGGTGTCCATCTTAGTGGAGAGTGAGCCAGAGTGAGGTCAGAGTGGACAAAGGGTAGATAGAGGAAAGCTTCCCAATGCTGACCTCTGACCTCCACAGGAGAGCACATGAGCATGTCCTCCTACATGCATACAGCCATGTACACAGATACACACCATAAACACAAAACAAATAACAAGAGAATCACACCCAATACAATGAACAAAACCCACTCTCTCTAAGTACTGTCCATGATCGGGCTAAGATGGACAAATGGACAGACAACATATGCACTAATGGATGCAGAGATGACAACACGGATTGATGGACGCAGAGATGACAACACGGATAGGTAGATGGTAAGTGATAGAAGATAGGTAGACAGACTGACAACCAATGGGAGGACAGAAGAGAGCTGAGAGCATGTGCCAGTCTCTTCCCTGAACACTCATGTTCACAGGAGTACCTGGCTTCCCACATGCCAAGCCTGGAATCCACATACACAGCACAGCACTGCCTACTCTAAAAGTAAATAACCATAAATCAGACGCAGAAGCCTCAGAGCAGCAGGAAGCAACAAAAGCCGCATCAAAACCTGCGCACACCTTAAAGGCACGTTTGGCCTTTTGGCTCATAAGGGTCTCCTGCAGACACCAAAGCCCCGGGATGCTCAAGTCCCTTATAAAAACAGCATGATATTTTTACAGAGCCTACGCACATCCTGCCACGCACACTAAGTTGTCCCTGGCTATGTAACATATGTACAATATTGTCCTGTTTGTAGAAATGAGGGCATGTAAGCACCTCCCGCACACGTACGTGCATCCGCGAGGATTCCTGATGTATGGCTGACTGAGTTACATGTTGAAGCATCAGTGTGCTCGCCACTGACCAGAGACTTTTGTTCAATGTTTAGTTATTTTATTTATGTACATGTGCATGTGCCTGCATGTATGAATGTGCACTACATGCATACGGAAATCCTTAGAGGCCAGAAGAGGGCATGGAGCTGGAGTTCCAGACAGGTACGGAGTGTCGCGTGGGTACAAACTTGGGTCTGCTTGCAGGAAGAGCAGGTGCTCTGGCCCACTGAGCCAGCTCTCCAAGCCATGCCTAGAGGGTTCTAGTAAAGTGCCCGCACCGCCTGTGTGACCTGACTGACCTGCACCTACAGCTCAGGGCTTGCCAGTCCATCCTGGATTATATCAAGGTGCTAGCACACACTATTCTGCACTCGCAGGCAAACGCACACTCACCTTTTTAATTCTCTGCTTCTCTTCTTCAGATGCTTTGAGTTTAGTCTCCAGACTTGATATTTTTTGCTGCAGCTTAGAGCTGGACACATCGGCTCCCGGGCCCTCGGGCTTGTCCTCCAGCGCAATCGCTCCATGGCTCGTCTCATCCGTTAAGCCGAGTGGGAAAAGTGGGATATTCAGATGTGTGTGCGCTGACTGCTGAATCTAAGCCATGTTAACAAAACACAGACCACACAGAGAAGAGTTAGACCATCCCGCCAGGGAACCGTTCAAAGAGCATGTGAAGCCACATTTGGAATCAAGTTGTAATAAAGCAATGAAGTTATTCCCTCCTGAGTTAATCAACACAAGACGCCGGCGTCGGAAGCCTAGAGGAAGGCCTCGTATGTCCGCAGTACTCACTGCTGTGTGACTGTTAACACACTAAATCCCTTGGCCTCAACGTTCAGAAATGCATGATGGAGCAAAAACACACCTGAGACACAGGCATACTGAGACGCAGACTGAGGGGCCCGTTATAATTAAGCTGCGTCGCAGACTCTCACACTTAGGAGTCACTCCAACTCGTCATCTTCCGGCTAACTACAGGTTACTTAGCACTTTAAAACTGCATTCTGAAATCCTGCCTTCAGCACTCAGGCTGATGTCTGCTCTGCAAGTGTCTGACTGAAGACTCTGTGGCGATGCTGCCTTTGAGGGCTTTACCCTAAAACTGCAACAGATGCTCTTGAGCCTAAAACCAAGTTAGTCCTCCCAAGAAACCAAAGACTACTCTCTTTAAGAATTGTGAAGCTTAACTTTGAATATAAGTTTGAAAAGCAAAAACAATTATTCTTTTTATTATTCTCCTTTAAGTACAAGATTGCCTAAGGAAAGCTAAGTCCATTTTAACACGTAGCACAGTTGTCTACCACAGTAAACCACTGGGGTGACAGAAATGTCACAAGAGCACTAATAGGTTGGATGTTCCTCCTGTGCCATTTCACACATGAAGCGTGAAGACTCAGCTGCAGCAGTGCTCTCGCAGGGAGCTCGCTCTTCGTGCCTTCCTTTCCTCACATCTCCCCAGGAGAAGCAATGGCGCATTTGTTTTCCATTTGTTGTCTGTGTGCAGATGTCTGCGCGTGCATGCGCTGCCAGCACAACTCGGAGGCACCAGTTACCCTGCAGCTGCCTGGTGTGGGTGTTGAGCCCAACTTGGGTCCCCTGCAGGAGCACTACACACTCTGGACTGCTGCTCCCTCCCGGGCGCCCCAGTGGTACTCACCCAGGCGGCTGAAGCCTGCGTACAGGGTGGGCTGACAGCCACGCTGAGGACGTCTGTACCAGTCTTTAATGTCACTGGCTGTTGAAGAATGAGCCCTTCCAGCTGTCTTGTTTTGTTTTGTTGTTTTGTATTTCAAGACAGGGTTTCTCTGTTAGCTTTCTTTTTTTTAATCTAGTGGCCTCTGGGCCCCGTAAATGGAGCTGCCGGCCTGAGTACCTCATCAATTGTAACAAATGAGACTCAAAGCAAACTTGTTACGGTACCTAAAACTTTTGTATTCATTTCACAAAACAGTATTAAAATCAGTATCAAAATCAGAATATTGTATCTACTTATTACAAAAATACTTCTTTTGGAAAATTTTATTTTAACAAGTCATAGGAGCATGAATTAAGTCAGGGTGCAGCTTCTGTCGGCAAGCCTCCTGAATGCGCCTGCGCTCACCTGAGCTTTTGGGATGGTCTGACTCACAAGGCTGCTGTCTGCACGTGTGTCATCTGGTGAGGAGATGATGGCATCTGAAGGGAGGTGGCCAGTGGGTGGAGACGAGTGGTCATGGTCCAGGATGAGCTCAGGCGAAGTTGGTGAGAGGCCCACCCCGGATACTGAAGACAGAACACAGGGTGAGGTTAGAGCCTAACCACAGACAGGTCGGGCAGACAGGAAAGGGTACGGGGGGGGGGGGGGGGGGGGGGGGAGGCGAGAGTGGGCTTGCAAACCCTTCCCTATCCATGTCTGAAACCCAAAGGACTGTTTCTGATTTACACATGATGTTTCCACAGGTAACAGCCAAGTCTACAAGAGATGCTTACTTCCTACCAGAGGAAACAGCCAACTTCAGCCACAGCCACTCACGAGCCCAGGAAAGCTGGCCCGCCTTTCTAAGGGGCTCTGGCCTAGCTGTTGAGGCAGGAGGCCTGGGGAGACACTGCCCCACACTAGTGACCCCAGCTCTGGTACAGCATGGTCAACAGCTAAGCATTCATTATGGCAAAACACAGGTGAAGGGAGGACTGCATAAAAATCTGGGCGTTCCCCTCCAAGCTAAAGTCAATTTTCACTTACTGGATTATTTCCACAACATTAATACAATTATCTCCATAATAAACCATCATTATATTGTGATTAAGGTTCACATTAAGAGGGTTCAGAAGCAGTGGTTGACATGTACAGAAAGGACAAAAATACAAATAAGAGCAAAACATTTATGTCATTTCATTTTTAAATGCTTCCAAAAATTCAAATGAATCTAATGTTTTGAAACATAAGAAGTCATCTTTAGCAGTCAGCTCCTTCACACACACACACACACACACACACACACATGCGTACACACTCGTGCACACACACACACACACACCAGCCTAACTGCAATGACCTTTATTCCACATTGGCATCAGTAGCTCTGTCCGTGTGGGTCCTACCACAAACTGAAGATGGTTCACAATGGAAATTGCGTGCTCCCCTGAGAAAGACAGTAAATGCTAATGAACTGGATGCACAGATCTGACTGTTACTTTAAAGAACTGCTTAATTATCTTATGTAAACTTTTATTATATCTAACAATATTACATTGGTTTTTTAAAAGAGTACATTACACACTAGAGAAGAGGGGTAGAGATTCACACATACACACACACACACACACACACACACAGTAACCACACAGGAAATTCTCAAAATAACACTAATTTTTAAAAAGGGAAATCATTTAGCTGCAGAACGAACTTCTTTCTAAACCTAAATCAGTGTGTGCATGTACATGTGTGTGTGCATGTAACTGTGATAATGTCTCTGTAAATGTGTATATGTATCTCTGTGTACCTCTGTGTATTGTGTATGTGTGTGTGTCTATGAATTTCTAATTGAAATACAAAGAGGTATTTCAATTTCTTTCATCTCAAATACTAAAAGGTTCAAGTTTGGACTTGGCATATATTTTTCATTTTTTCCTCAAATCCTACATATGATTAAAGTGAACTCTCTTTAAAAAAGTCCAAAGATTCCAATTTCTAATTCCAAATTTTAACTGATAACAAACATATTAATGAACTCTGAAAGGCATGACCAAAAGTCCTGTCTAGGAAGAAGGAGCCCTCCTGGTGACTGAGAGCTGGGCCTGGCACCAGAATGTCAGACCAAGCTCAGAACAGCCTTCTTCCCGCCCCCCCACCTCCCCTCCCCCCTATTGTCTTCTCTGAAGAAGACAAAGCTGCCAGTGCAGGCCTGTATGGACGCTCAGCTGGGGCTATTATTTCAGAACAAAGTGTCACCCTTGAGCTGGCTAGCCTATGTCAACTTGACACAAACTGTAGTCACTTGGGAAGGCAGAGCCTCAGTGGAGCCTGAATTGGCACCTGCTGTAGCTAGTCAGGCCTTTCAGTGAAGGACAGGGACACCAACCCACCCAAAACACCTTCAACCCCACCAATGACTGGCCCAACTTGAGTCACATGCCATGAGAGACCACCCACCATGACACTACTGATAATACCCTGCTATACTTGAAGACAGAAGCTGTCATCTGAAAGGCTTCACACAGAAGCTGATGGAAACGCATGCAGAGACCCAAGGCCAAACGTGAGTGGGAGCTCGGGGGATCTTAGTGGGAAAGGGGGTAGAAAGGATTGAAAAGAGCCAGAGAGGTCAAGGACACCACAAGAAAACCTACAAAATCAGCCGACCTGGGCCTGCAGGGGCTCACAGAGAGCATGCATGGGAAAGACCTAGCCACCCACACATAAGTGACAGGTGTACAGCTTAGTCCTCATGGGCAACCTCTTCCAGCAGGAGCAGGGGCTGCCTCTGACTCTGCTGTCTGCCTTTGGATTCCTTCCTGCTAACTGGACGCCTTGTCCAGCCTCAACAGAGGAAGATGTGGCCAGTCTTACTACATCTTGAAATGCCAAGGTGGGTTGATTACCATAGGAGGCCTCCCCTTCACTGAGAAGAAAAGAAGGGAGGCATAGGGGGAGGGGAGGGGAGGGGAAGGGAGGGGCTGGGAGGAGAGGAAGGAGGAGAAGTTCTGATCAGGTTGTAAATTAAATTAATTAATTGATGAAAATAAATAAAATTAAAAAAAAAAAAAAAAAAAAAACAAGGAGGCTGGAGGGCACAGGCACCACCACCTCACACCCTGTTGGTTTGTGTGATGTGACCACCTCACGCCCTCTTGGTTTATCTTGTGTGTTCTGATACTAATTGTTGACTCATGAGACCTAGTTACTGCCCTGAACCTTTCCTCATGGTTGGCTGAGTAAATGCACCAGGCGAGGCAGAAGGAAGCAAGGAGGAGAATCTCACCACGAGATAAGAAAAGAGCCAGCACGTGGGCTCAGAGGAAAACTGCAGTTCCTCATGGAAAGAGATGGAGAACATTAGCAAGGATCTCGGTTACAGACGGGAGGTCGACCAGATAGACATTATTAGAGCGGGATGGAGACTGGGAGCTATTGGAGGACAGCTTAGGAGGTAACACGTGCCTTGCCCCAGGGAAAGGTTTACTCTAAGACACATCAGGGGTCAGGGTTTCACTGATTGCTAGCGGGCTAGAAAATACCACTGTAATAATAATTAACCTAATAACGACCATTTACTAGGCATACTCCTAAATTAACCACAACACTTTCCCTTCATAGGCACACTTCCTCGGCGGTTTGTAGCCCATCTCCGCCTTCCGCACTCCCACCTGGGCCCAGGCCCTGCAGTCCCTGGGTGCGTGCTAACCCCACTGGCCGTCCACTTCCTTTAACCACTTCCAGCCCACCCTCAAATCTCCTCTTGTCCATGGAGCAATGACAACCCAGTGGCCATGCTGAGCAGCGCCATGCACTCACCCGATTCCCACAGGGGTCCATCTAGACGGGCACACCGCAGTCAACCATCACTTCACGGAGCCCAGACCGGCCTCATGCTTTGCTCCTGCTACACAGACACTGGATCTGCCAAGCCAGTGGTAGCTCGTCCAGTCCTCTATGCTAACACCCACAGCTCTGCCACACTGTCCAGCGCCTCTGTGACATCACAGTCCCACTGCCGGGACACAGCCAGCCTGGGAAGTCAGGCCAGCCTTCCAGTGTAAACCGCAGCAAGCAGCAAGTCACAGGAACTCTGCTGGGTCGCTGTTCCCACTTGCAGAAGCAGCGAGATGCTTACTTAGATGGGCTGACAGATGCAGCACTGAGCTGAGCCGAGGTGCAGGGTGTGTTGAGTAAGCAGAGCCCTGAATGGGAGCCAGGACAGTATAGTCTTCCCACACAGTGAGGACCAGCTTTCCCAGGATCATCCTGCTGTCCTATTATCCACTTAACCGCAGGGTAGCCCTAATTACCTGACTTCAGCCAAGACTATTACTGCATGTCTAGGAAATAGTGACCTCAAAACATGCAGCAAAATTTGAGATATATACAAAGCAGTAATTAGGAATGTAGATATGTATACATATATATACATTTTAGGACCTTTTATATAAACCAATTAATTACTTTCCCAGATCACACTAAAGAAATAGAAAACTTAGAGTGGGATATGGAAACTGAAAGGAATAATACAGGTACTGAAGATTAATAAAATAATTGGTCTATTTTTTAAATTCTGGATTCACAATGGCTAAGAATAGCAGCTGATCTGTTCTAGACTCACTTTGTAGACCAGGCTGGCCTCGAACTCACAGCGATCTACCTGCCTCTGCCTCCTGAGTGCTGGGATTAAAGGCGTGCACCACCACTGCCCAGCTCATCTTTAGACTTCTATGTAATTTAGAATTTTTAGCAATCACAAGGTTTTTTTCACCCAAGAGCAAAAACTACATAACACCAATGCTCTGAAACGAAAACTTTATTCATATGAACACATCATTCAAAAGTAAATGTGTAAAGACAAGAAGAAGGGGTGTGCGAGATAGCTCAGAGGACAGCGCCTGCTGCCAAGCCTGGCAGCCGGAGTTCAATCCCCAGCACAGGTATGGAAGGAGGACAGAACAAAGTTCCCCAAGGTCTCCTCTGATCTACATACGTATGCACACAAGCACGCGTGTGCACACACGTGCACACACACACAAATAATGTACTTTTTAAAGGCAGTTTTTCAAAAAGCTTGTAGACAAAAGATTCTTTAAAAATAAAGTAAAAGATGTAATTAAATTAGTGAGCAAATCTAAAAGCATACTAAGGAAGCAGTACCTACGAATAGCAGCTTTACACGGGAGTGAGTGTTGTTCCTGAACACTCCCCTAAGTCACCGAGAGGAAGATGGCACCGCTGTATCCGACACTGAATACTGAGTAAGAAGGAGGATGCCAGCTGCTCCATGTCCGTTAACCTGACGAAGGCAGAAGCCAACTTGGCCAGACAGAGAGCTCAGAGAGCAGCACCCACCAGGGAAGACAGAGGTCCTCCCATTCCCACCAGGGAAGACAGAGGTCCTCTCGTTCCCACCACGGGCCTCACACCATAATTTACTCCATACAGCACCAAGACAGGCTTGATATAGTGTAGATGTTTACAAAGTGAAAAACATACCTAGGAATACTCAGCCTGGAGGCAACATGCAGCCTAACACCAACTATGAACTTACCCCAAAGGCTATGAGGACCTTTGGCATGAGGGCGTGTGTGTGTGCAGGTTACCTCAACTGCACCCCAGTCAAGCATGAGCCCTGTAGATGACAGCATTCTGGTCCAACGTCAGGAGGCTGGCTACCCCCTGGAAAAGTCAGTAACAAAAGGAACTACTATTTTCGGCACAACAAGATACTTTGTAAATTCAGCAAGCAATGTGAAGAAAGCAAATAGTCTCAGAAGATACAAAGGGAAGCTCAGGCCGAGGCAAAAATAGTCCTGGAATTGTAGTGAGCCCAACACCAGGCAGGTGCCGTGCTTCCTTGGTTAAAGTACAGCTCAGTGTGATCCGCACACCACACCAACAGGCTTTCTAGTGAGGCGAGGCAGATAGAAAGCACACATCCCATGAAGAAGTAGCGACTGGGAATCCCAGTGAGTGAGAAGCTTGACACAGCCGAGGAGGTGAGAACACCCTGGAAGAGATGCGCCCATGGGAGACAGTACAGCGCAGACGTGGCGCATCAAGTCACTGAGGCCAGAACAGCGAGCTGGTCAGCCTGTGGACACAAAGAAATCCTTCATAAGATCAAAGACTTGGGGGCTTAAGAGACAGCTGTGCAGTTAGGAGCACCTGCTGATCTTTCAGAGGATGACTTCAATTCCCAATACCTGTGATGTAGCCCACGGCCACTTCCTGTTCCAGAGAACACAGCACCCTCCTCTGGCAAACACAGGCACTTGCACATGTGTGCGAGAACACACAAACACGAAGTAAAAAAACTAAATAAAAAAATTTAAAGACAAAGATTGAAATATCTAAAACCAAGATCATATAAAAGTTAGACTAAAACTAGTGAGGTTATGGTGTCATATACAGAAGAGTGCTTAATGTCCAGTTATTAAAAGGTAAAAGCTGAGTCATTACAAAATATACAAAACTGTTCTCCTTATCAAAAATTATCTTCAAACCGCAACAATTGCCAAGTTACAAAAGGATATATGCAAACGTAGCACAAACACAGCCTATTAGTCTTAATATGTAAAGGACTTTAAAGTGGGCAAAAAATTGAAAGGTTTTACAAAGCACAGATGAAGCAAGTGAGATTAAAAAAAGAACAGACAGCCTTAGAGTTGCTCAGCAGCAAAGACTGGAGCAGGAGGAAGAGCGAGCAGCTGCTGGGCCTGAGGGGCAGAGAGGTGGGACTTCTGTGGGAGGACAGAGGGGGACGTGTCCCGTCTCTCGGCATCGGCCTCAGGGACTTCTGAACCTCACTAACAGTTCACACACTCAACATAAAGAATATGCAGGCAATGAGCAGGAAACAGGGGCCTGAACCCTAAAACAGACTTCAAAGAACAACAGAAAGTAAGCTGCCCATCCTGCAAGTGACCGTCCTCGTGTCCCTCCCCTCTGTGACCTGGGAGGACCTGGCTCGCAGGTCTCAAGGTAAGAACCCAGGCTGGGACTGAAGCAGAGGGCATGAAGTAATGCGACTGCCTGCCTGCCTGCCCTGGCTTGACCAGCCTAGGCCACCTGCGCAGAAACGGTGCCACCCATAGTGGGCCAGGCCCTCCCACATCAGTTAGTCATCAAGAAAACGTGCCACAGATACAGCCGCAGGCCAACCTGACGGACGGCATCTCTCAAGTGGGGTTCCCTTTTCCCAAGTGTGTCAAGGTGACAACTGAAGGTAAGTGGGACAGCGCCCTACTTACACTGCAAGGTGGAGGCACCGTCACACGTTCCACTGGGACACAGCCTGTATGCCTTCAGTGTCAGAAAGTCACAAATGAATACTGAGACAGAAAAGTAATGGAAGATGAAGGAAGAAAAGAAGAAACATAATAACAGAAAAGCAAGCTGAGCTGGCCACTGTGGGGAAGGACACGGCATCAGTGTGACTTACGGTCACCTCTCATACGCCCGACAGCCAAACAGAGGTGGAAAATAGCAATATGGAAGGGGTAGACATGTGAAGGATTTTAGGCCAACCTGTGTGGGTCACAACCCTTTGGGCTTTGCATATCAGATATTTATATTACAATCCATAACAACAGCAAAATTACAGCTATGAAATAGCAACAAAAATACCTTTATGGCTGGGGTCACCACAATACGGGAAACTGTACTAAAGGGTTGTAGTGTTAGGAGGGTTGAGAAGCACTGATGTTGCTGAAAAGTGTAGGACTGAACATACAAATAACATCTGTGTGTGTGTGTGTGTGTGTGTGTGTGTGTGTGTGTGTGTGGTACAAAAATGTAAGTACATCTATGTGGACAAAGAGATAGCAGAGAACAAAGCTTTTCCATCCAGCATCACAAAGGGTTGGAGAGAAAACGCAACAGAAGTTCTGCCAGCCATTCATCAGGCAATGTTCTACCAGTTCACCCAAGCTCTGGCTGTAGCTGGAAGGTATCCTGCACAGAGACCCCACACTAGAAGCTCTGGCTGTAGCTGGAAGGTATCCTGCACAGAGACCCCACACTAGAAGCTCTGGCTGTAGTTGGAAGGTATCCTACAGCAGAGACCGACCCCACACTAGAAGCTCTGGCTGTAGCTGGAAGGTATCCTACAGCAGAGACCGACCCCACACTAGAAGCTCTGGCTGTAGTTGGAAGGTATCCTACAGCAGAGACCCCACACTAGAAGCTCTGGCTGTAGCTGGAAGGTACCCTACAGCAGAGACCGACCCCACACTAGAAGCTCTGGCTGTAGCTGGAAGGTATCCTACAGCAGAGACCCCACACTAGAAGCTCTGGCTGTAGCTGGAAGGTACCCTACAGCAGAGACCAACCCCACACTAGAAGCTCTGGCTGTAGCTGGAAGGTATCCTACAGCAGAGACCCCACACTAGAAGCTCTGGCTGTAGCTGGAAGGTATCCTACAGCAGAGACCCCACACTAGAAGCTCTGGCTGTAGCTGGAAGGTATCCTACAGCAGAGACTGACCCCACACTAGAAGCTCTGGCTGTAGCTGGAAGGTACCCTACAGCAGAGACCCCACACTAGAAGCTCTGCCTGTAGCTGGAAGGTACCCTACAGCAGAGACCAACCCCACACTAGAAGCTCTGGCTGTAGCTGGAAGGTATCCTACAGCAGAGACCCCACACTAGAAGCGTGTAGTAGTACGATGGTTCTCCACCTGTGGGCCACAACCCCGGGGTGGGGGGGGTCATATATCAGATATCCTACATATCAAATATTTGCACTATAATGTATAACAGTAGAAAAAATACAGTTATGAAATAGCAGCAGAGATAATTTCATGGCTGGGGTCACCACAACAGTGAGGAGCTGTATCAAGGGTCGTGGCGTCAGGAAGGGTGAGAGCCACTGCCCTAGCAGATACGGGTTCACTACGGACACTCTCATTACACAGTTGTTCCAAGAGGAGAAAGGGAGGCGGTGCAGACGGGACTGTGGCAGCTGGTAGCCATCGTCTCTCCTGAATCTGTGACAGCGACCACAGAGCGACCAGGGACAAGGAAACACACTGGAGAACACGATTAACATCCAGTGTGTCCTGTGCCGGGACAGAGACACCTGATGAGTTCTTGAGAGTCTCCGAGCAGCAATCAGCTTTTCTCCACGGGAACCCGCTCCCTTTTGTGAAGCTCAAGAGCACTCAAGATACGGCAGCGGGGCGTCGAGGCACAGCACGTGAAGGGGTGTCAGGGGTGCCCCTAGCCCGATGAGCTGAGCTGCACGGTACAATGAGAGAACCAACTCTCACAAGTTGTCCTCTGACCTCCACATGCCCTGTGGCACAGACACGCATTGAAACAAACACACACAGTAAGTAAATAACAAACAAAGCAACATATGATAGATATATACACACACACACTTAGATAAGACAGGCTAGATCAATAGATTGATACATCAATAGATGATAGACAGACAGACAGACATGATAGATAGGATACATAAGATAGGCTGGATCGACAGATAGATAAGAGAGTTGATAGATGGATGGATAGACAGATGGACAGATGGACGGGACGGATGAACAGATGGACGAACAGACAGACAGATGATATAAAAAGTAAAAGGGTCAAGGAAAAACTGTAAGAGACAGTTCATCCGAAGGAGGGAAAGGGACTGATGCAGGGAAAAGCAGGGTGTGGACTGCCAACTGCAACTCAGCTGACAGCACAAAATTTGAGAGGAAAATCGGGGCGAGAAGCAGGAAGAGCCGACTCCAGACTGACTGTGCACAAGGAGGCTGGAGTGCGCGCACGGGGGTCAATGTAGACAGGACACTGCCCACAGAAGTGTAAGTGCATTGTAGGAATGGAGAACCGTCCAGAAGGGGAGAAGCCAGAGAACATTCCAGAAGGGGAGAAGCCAGAATAAGGAACCAGATGCCCCAAAAGACCTGACTGTGCTGTGGACCTGAGGATCCCTGAGCCGTCAGACCAGTGTACACTTGTCACACAGTAAGAAAACACCTGACTGAGCATCCCTGAGCCATCAGAACAGTGTACACTTGTCACACAGTAAGAAAATACAAGTATGTGTGTACATTCATGCATACATACATGCATGTATACATACGTACATGTACATACATACATGCATAAATATGTACATACGTATGTACGTGTGTGTGTGTGTGTGTATATATATATATATATATATATGCAAATCTGAAGACAAAGAAGCCAGGGCATGGGTATTACAAGGCCATGGATGAGAGGTCCTAAGGATGAGAACTTGGTTGGCAGAGATGGAAATGGGGCTGAGACAAGAAACGGAAAAGCACCTGACACTCCCACCAGGCTGCACTCTGTGCTTGGCGACAGGACACAATAAACAGCACCACACCAAGAACTGACCACTGTCATGAGAGGAAGCAAGCACTGGGCTGCTGCCCACACAGAGTCCATGCACTGGATAAAGCTCTAACGGGCTTGGTCACTACACGAGAAGCATCTGACTCAGCTGTGTAAAAATATATCTCAATACTGGTTTTTCCAATTTGAAAACATCAATTAACTGTAATATTCAATGCGCAAAGCCTAGCATAGAAATGTTAATATTACTTACCAAATAAGAACAGCCACCGTGAGTTACAGGCTTGCAAAACACAGATTTAAGCAGCTTAAAGGAAACTGACATGTAGCTCTGAAAGTGAATTTCCAGTAAATCTTCGCACGTAAGTAAAACATAATTATAAAACAAAGAGCTAAAATTTCTCTAAATGATTCGCAGAAGAGTCGCACATGGACCTTGAAAATGTAAATTTACATATAAATTTCAATCCACGTAGAAAGGCTTGCAGCACACTGTGCTATGTGGGTTGTTAAACTACAAAAAAGTCTTAATTGGCATTTTTAACAGGCAAAACAATGAACAGCTTTCCTAATATGACCGGTTAAATATCTGTACTTTGAAACTTGGAAATGTTCCCTTGTATGGAAACTAAAATTACGTTTCCCCATATTGAGAAAGTCTGACTGCCAGTTGTCATCAATCTGAATAAGGCCACGACCACATTGCACTCTCAGCACTGCTCTTCTGTTTCCTGGGTGACCCAGGCTGTGTGCAATGACTCTAACAGAGGCAGAGAAACGAAGTAACTTGAAAGAAAAGAGCAGTTCACACCACGGTGTCCTCCTCACTACAGAACAGGAGCTGTGTTCACACCATGGTGTCCTCCTCACTACAGAAGACAGGAGCTGTGTTCACACCACGGTGTCCTCCTCACTACAGAAGACAGGAGCTGTGTTCACACCATGGTGTCCTCCTCACTACAGAAGACAGGAGCTGTGTTCACACCATGGTGTTCTCCTCAGTACAGAAGACAGGAGCTGTGTTCACACCATGGTGTCCTCCTCACTACAGAAGACAGGAACTGTGTTCACACCATGGTGTTCTCCTCACTACAGAACAGGAGCTGTGTTTACACCATGGTGTCCTCCTCACTACAGAAGACAGGAGCTGTGTTCACACCATGGTGTCCTCCTCACTACAGAAGACAGGAGCTGTGTTCACACCATGGTGTCCTCCTCACTACAGAAGACAGGAGCTGTGTTCACACCATGGTGTCCTCCTCACTACAGAACAGGAGCTGTGTTTACACCATGGTGTCCTCCTCACTACAGAAGACAGGAGCTGTGTTCACACCATGGTGTCCTCCTCACTACAGAAGACAGGAGCTGTGTTCACACCATGGTGTCCTCCTCACTACAGAAGACAGGAGCTGTGTTCACACCATGGTGTTCTCCTCAGTACAGAAGACAGGAGCTGTGTTCACACCATGGTGTCCTCCTCACTACAGAAGACAGGAACTGTGTTCACACCATGGTGTTCTCCTCACTACAGAACAGGAGCTGTGTTTACACCATGGTGTCCTCCTCACTACAGAAGACAGGAGCTGTGTTCACACCATGGTGTCCTCCTCACTACAGAAGACAGGAGCTGTGTTCACACCATGGTGTCCTCCTCACTACAGAAGACAGGAGCTGTGTTTACCACATAGCCATGACATATGAGTATCTATTCATTTTTGCTTTACTATAGTATTTTACAGGAAATAAATACATATCTTATTTTTTAAAGATGTATTTATTTATTAACTATACAGTGTCCTGACTGCATGTACGCCTACACACCAGAACAGGGCACCAGATCACATCATAGATGGTTGTGAGCCACCATATATTTGCTAGGAACCGAACACAGGACCTTTGGAAGAACAGGCAGTGCTCTTAACCTCTGAGCCATCTCTCCAGCCCACATCTCTGATTTACACCCAATAAAATCCAAGATGACATTAAGATTAGGAGACTCTAAGTAGTATTATCATGAGCATCAGCACCTCTTTTTCAAAGCAGAAAAGGTAAAAGCCTACAACGCAATCACTGTAAACAGAGGCTGACATTATTTGGTTCCATGCAGATGAGATGTTCTTTTTTCCCAAAAATGCACATGGACTTTATTAATTTATAATAAATTAGAACTGTTTATTATAAAGTAAGAACAGTTATAAAACAATCAGTAAAGCCATATGTAAAGGATACACTTAAAATTTTTAACTCAGTTGTATTTGACAACCTTGAAGAAAATGGTATCTAGGTGACTCTAAAGTTTTGTACCTAAATTATTTTTCATCATATCCTTAAGTAGGAAGTGCAGGCCATGAAACCAAGGGATGTGAACTGACCATCTGCACAGTCTGTGGACATAAGATATCTAGAACTCACTCACTGGCACGGTTCCGGTGGAGGGCAGGAGCACTCTCCAGCCATGGCCCTGCACTCTGGCACACAACAGCCTAGCAAGAGCCTCACACTCAGACCCTAAAGGAGAGAGTCTCACACTCAGGCCCTAAGGGAGAGAGCCTCACACTCAGACCCTAAGGGAGAGAGTCTCACACTCAGGCCCTAAGGGAGAGAGCCTCACACTCAGACCCTAAGGGAGAGATTCTCACACTCAGGCCCTAAGGGAGAGAGCCTCACACTCAGACCCTAAGGAAGAGAGTCTCACACTCAGGCCCTAAGGAAGAGAGCCTCACACTCAGACCCTAAGGGAGAGAGTCTCACACTCAGGCCCTAAGGAAGAGAGCCTCACACTCAGACCCTAAGGGAGAGAGTCTCACACTCAGACCCTAAGGGAGAGAGCCTCACACTCAGACCCTAAGGGAGAGATTCTCACACTCAGGCCCTAAGGGAGAGAGCCTCACACTCAGACCCTAAGGAAGAGAGTCTCACACTCAGGCCCTAAGGAAGAGAGCCTCACACTCAGACCCTAAGGGAGAGAGTCTCACACTCAGGCCCTAAGGGAGAGAGTCTGACACTCAGGCCCTAAGGGAGAGAGTCTCACACTCAGACCCTAAGGGAGAGAGTCTTACATAATTTTCACAGCAACATTTCCTCACTTTCAGTTAACTGAGGTAAGGCATTAGCAGACTGAGAGAGAGAAGGGTTTTTCTTTCTTAGTTTTTTCCCCCTTCTTTTTGTTAACTTTATTATTATTTTTTTCTTCCCAGCAGATAAGCTAGGTACTGAGCTAAACCACACACAGAAAGAAATTCAGTCAGCTAAACTGGACATTAATGAAAATAAATAAGGAACACTCAAGCACAAACTCAGTAAAGGAACTAACAAAGAGAGAGAATCAAATTTTGCCAAACCTGCCCTGCAGCCCAGCAGGAGGGAGACCCTGCCCTGCAGTCCAGCAGGAGGGAGACCCTGCCCTGCAGCCCAGCAGGAGGGAGACCCTGTCCTGCAGCCCAACAGGCACTGACCAGAAGGGGAGAGGAGAGGAAGGAGAAGAGGCAAAGAAAGGACAGGGGGGAGGCAGGAAGCACTTAGCCACTTAATGCCCAAGTGGACAAGGTGAGACATGGGGACAGCAGAGGGAGAGCGGAGGACTGGCGAGGCAGGGAAAGATAAAAAGAGAACGCAAAAAGAACGCAAAATATAAATAACTCAATGGGCAGGGTTTGCCTCAGATCAAATGATGACAGGAACTTAGCTGAGTGAAGGCTTTCGTCAGGATGGCTGTGTCCTACAGGAAGCCAGCACCCTCTGTGGCTAGTGCCCTGCAGCCTCGCTGTCCTGCCCCTCTGACAGGCTTTCCTGTCCTTGTGGCTGCCTCGGGATGAGCACTAGTCCAACCCAACAGTCTCTGCTAGCTCACTAGCACGTACGTGTCCTAAGGCAGCTCTGCTAGCTCACTAGCGTGCACGTGTCCTAAGGCAGCTCTGCTAGCTCACTAGCGTGCACGTGTCCTAAGGCAGCTCTGCTAGCTCACTAGCGTGCACGTGTCCTAAGGCAGCTCTGCTAGCTCACTAGCGTGCACGTGTCCTAAGGCAGCTCTGCTAGCTCACTAGCGTGCACGTGTCCTAAGGCAGCTCTGCTAGCTCACTAGCGTGCACGTGTCCTAAGGCAGCTCTGCTAGCTCACTAGCGTGCACGTGTCCTAAGGCAGCTCTGCTAGCTCACTAGCGTGCACGTGTCCTAAGGCAGCTCTGCTAGCTCACTAGCGTGCACGTGTCCTAAGGCAGACAGCGTTTGGCTTTGTTAATCACTGTGCTTCTGCGCTAACACAATCCATGATTAAACGCTGTGCCCTTGCTTCAATGTGGAGAATACCACGCAAGAACGTAAAGAGATGGGGGAGGAGACCTGTGATGTCATCAGCACACCCCATAGAAGCAAACACTCTGCGTTTCCATCGGTGAACGAGCGATTCTACCGGCAGCAACTTCCTTCAAACAGAAACAAATGGCGCTTTGTGCTCATCTTTAGGATAACAGTAAGGGTGTGGCCGCTGGCTGAGTCTACTGAGGTCCTTGCGAAGGCCCTGCTGGGTGTGGCAGGTGGCCACTGCGTGTCTCCGCCCATGCTGTCAGTCAAACCCAAGTGGCATCTTCTCCAGAGTGACAGAATCACTTTTAGAAATGCAATCGCCTCTGTGTGTATTCATGTATGATGCGTGTGATGTGGGTGTGTACATGACACTGGTGTATGTGTGTGTGTATCTGTGTCTGTGCGTTTGCGATGCGTGTGAGCACTAGGGCGCACAGGTCCAGACTGCCAGAATAACTTTTTACTACTGCTCAGATACAAAACGATGAAGCATCAAAACATCTGCAGACAAGTCTGCACAAGGAACCTCAGACAAGATTTTCACTAGTTCTCCAGAGTTCAAACATAAATATCTACATACACGTATTTCTGTTCTAGTTTCTTAGTATATCAGGCAGTCTCTGTGCTGTTTATCCTGAATTACTTGGCATGGGCCACTACCCAAAACAATCTATCTGAAGTTGTAGACATAAAGCATTCATTGCATTCACCAAAACAGAACAAACCTCAAGACAGCTTCCATGTTAACCTAAAGGAAGGGAGCTTCCGCTGTGAGGACCGGGCCTGGGCTCCTCGCGCATGCGCAGCTCCTTCCCATCTTTTATTTTGAGACAGGGTCTCACTAAGCTGACCAGGTTGGCCTTGAACTCTGTTAGCAAAGCTCCTCCCTCGCCCTGTGCAGAGGCTGATTTTACCAGCCTGCACCGCCAGGCCCAGCGTCAGAAGTTACTATAAATGATTACCTCTTCATATCAGCCATGCTTTCATAAGCAAAAACAAAATATTTATTAGCTGCGAGGCAAGAGAATCAAGTAAATTAACAGAGAAGTCAGATGTGAGAGCAAAAGGCCTCCACTAAGCCTGATAGCAATACCTAAATCAAGTGAGATTTTGTAACTGCATAGTTCTATGATTTATTCAGAAGAACATGGTAATTATAGGTACAAGCCTTTAATACACTGCAGAGGTCACTAAAACACTCAGAGGAACGGCATAAAAATAGGTCAAATTAGAATCACCAGAATCATAACTAAATAGCTGTTTTATACTTCAATATTTTGGACTCCACAAAAATGAAAGAGGAAAAAAAAAAAAAAAAAAAAAACCCTTGAAATCAAATTCCACAAACAACGAACACACTGATGGCTAAGTCCCAGGCCTGGGGCTCTCAGTGGAAACCACGGCAGTGGGCACAAGAAGTGATCATGGTCAGGAGACTTCAGTGGGCACAAGAAGCGATCGCAGTCACACAGAAACAGCTTGATGGTGGCTTTGCTCAGGAGGGACCCGAGGTTGAGACAAGCAAGGCGACTAGCAGCACATTTGGCTGGTACATGGATGGGATGTGGGATAGTCACAGAGCAGACAGGGTGTGGGACACATCAGCCAACCACAGAGGAGACAGGGATGCAGGGCAGATAACCATACTAGGAGACCGTGAGGGACTGTAGGATTCCAGAACCTCAGGAAACCAGGCCAACTCTGCAGTGGAAGGCCAGAAACACAGAGGAGCGGAGGCTGCGCTCCGATACTCTGACATCACACAGACCTCAGAGGGAGAGAGAGGACAACCTGAAACTCAATTTTGTAGCACAAAGTAACACTTGATTTAAATCCACTTTAGCAAAGGAGGCATGTATGAGGGACACAGTGCTGAGCAGGCCCTGTACTCGTCAGGGCTCTCTACAGAGGCACAACTGAGAGAAGGGGAGAGGGGGAGAGAGAGAGAGAGAGAGAGAGTGTGTGTGTGTGTGTGTGTGTGTGTGTGTCCTCTATGTACATTTACAGAAAGAAAAGTATACACCTGGGCTTTATTAGAGTGCTCACAGGCTGAGGTCCAGCTAACCCAGCGGCACCTGGCTATGGACCGAAAGTCTTAAGAATCCACTAGCTGTTCGGCCCATGAGGCTACGTGTCCCAGCTGGTCTTCAGTGGACGATAGGTCCTGAAGAAGTGGGCTCTGATGCCAGCCAAGGAGGAAGTGCTAGGGAGGTGAGAGCAAGCAGGCCGAGAGGACTCGCTTCCTTCTTTCCTGTCCTTATATGGGATTCCTGCAGAAGGCATGGCCCATGTTAAAGTTTTCCTGCCTCAAGACCTAAATTAGATCTTGTGTGTCTTCCTACCTCAAAGGTCCAGACTAGAAGTGGATCCACTTATTTCAAATCAAAACAAAAACCCTCACAGGTGTACCCTCCATATCTGGATTATAGCTCATTCCAGACATACTCAATACTGTGGCTACAGAGATGGCTCAGCAGTTAAGAGCACTGGCTGCTCTTCCAAAGGACCCAGGTTCAATTCCCAGAAGCCACATGGCAGCTCATGAGTGTCTATAACTACAGTGCCGTCCCAAGGGACCTGAAGCTCACTTCTTGCCTACACAGTCACCACGAACACACGTGGTGCACTGACATGCATGTGCACAATATACTCATTATGGCTATAACATAAATTACCCAGCGTGTGACCTGACAAAATGCCTGAAGGGACAGCAGCCAGGGAGCAGAGACGGTCCTAAGCCGTGCCATGCTGCTGCCATCTGATTTGGGGTCGAAACCAGTTCCCGGTCAGGTCCAGCCACTCATCCTTAATGAGTCAATTAAAAGAGTCAAATTAAAGTAAAAATCAGTAAAGTGTGAGTTATTCCACACGGCCACACTGCAAAGAGGGACAGCTCAAATAGCGGGCGCAAGGCATGCACAGCTTCGCAGTCTTGGTCAGGAGTCAGCTCTGCCCACCACTGGCCCGCTATCTGCATCAGCCTCAGGCTGTCAGGTGGTCGGACTCCCCACGCCACCTTCTCTCCCTCTCTCAGCATGACGCCTCTCATTTCTTTAGAGCACATTATTTCACCAGTGTCACAGTCACACTAAGAGGCACAACATCTCCTTAAAAACACCTTCGTCTGCCAGGCTGGTTACAGTGCCTGTCAGACACAGCTATGTGAGTACACAGGGAGTCACTTTCCAATCTTCCCACAGACACAGATAAAACCAATGAACTTGTGTTTTCACTACCACATACAAATATACAAAACACATACACACACAAATGCACGTGTGCACACATGCACACGCATACACACACAAACACATGAGCACACATGCACATACACATACTCACAGACACACACACACACACACACACACACTATACACAACAGTGAGTATACTCAGGCCCTGAGCCCTTGAGAAGCAGGGCCAGTTTGCTGTCCTAGGCTCCCCTGGCCAGGAGAGCGGGGAACGGAAAGACTGAACCGTGAAATCAAAAAGGCATCTGTCTTCCAGGACCCCCCCTGCCAAGGTCTTGGGAGGAATGCTTGCACTTTCCTGTTGGCTTTGTATGCAAATAGCCCCAGATGCAAGGAACCACATCTAAGTCCCTTGCCTCAGCATCTGCCGGTCCAGTTCCCACCATTCCTCCTGCAGGGCGGGCTTGTGACACACAGTTTAGTCTGCCTTCTTCATAAGCTGTTTTGAAGGAGCTAATTTGGATTAAAGTATCTATCTGGACCGCTTGCTTTTCCCTTTGATGGTCACTGAGTCTTATGTGGTCTGTGCGGAGCTGCCAGGAACCCAGCGCACTACAGGAAGGGACAGTGCTCACGGTCTGCGCCTCCCACCTCGCCTTCTACACGACTTACATTTGTATGGTCAAAGACAAAAAGCGAACAGGCTTTTGCATCTTAAAACTGTGCCACCCACACTGTACAAAATGGCCGCACAACACATCCTGACCTCGTTTTCACTGCAGGCAACTACTATCAAAGACTTGAAGCTAAGGGCAGAAGGTCTGCCAACACACAAAACGCACGTGGGGAAACGTCCTGCCATCTCAGGCAGTCACTCCACAGACAGACAGAGAAAACTCACAGGTCTGAGCATCGGACACTTCGAGAGCCTTCTGAATCTACGGCAGAGCAGGGAATCAATAGTGAATGCAACAACAAGCGAAAAAAAATGCATGGATTCTGAAAATCTAGGTGTGCTGCAAAAAGGCACAATGAGAAAATACATATGGCCACCAAGCCAAGACAGAGGAGTATTAAGAGCTGACAAAGTCGAGCGATGGTGAGCAATGGTGAGCAACAGTGAGTAACGTTGAGCAGTGGTGAACAATGTTAACAGAGAGCAACAGTGAGCAATGGTGAGTAGCAGTGAGCAGTGGTGAGCAATGGTGAGTAACAGTGAGCAACAGTGAGCAGTGGTGAGTAACAGTAACAGTGAGCAACAGTGAGCAATGGTGAGTAGCAGTGAGCAGTGGTGAGCAACAGTGGGCAACAGTGAGCAATGAGGAGAATGGTGAGCAATAGTGAGTACCATCTTTTACAAGAACCTGGAGAGGAGGACACAACTGGCAGGGAAGGGTGACATTGCCACACAGATACAGGTTAAAGGGGTGCTCCACACCCCAGGGTCTCCACAGGGAGGACACTGCTGTGCAGGAACAGGTCAGGGCAGACTCAATAGCGCCAGGGTCATATTATGTACAAGTTTTCCTACTCATGGGTGAATGTGTTTACATGTGCGTGTCTGTCAGCAGACAAGCATTAATCTCAGGGGAATGAAAGGACAACAGTGTTCCTTTTAGAGTTAACAAACATAATTATTTTACAACAAATTTAAATAAGAGTTCTTATTTTAAAAGTTTTATGTTACTTTTCTAAAACTTATATTCCAATGAGCAGCCACCCTGAATGTTGTAAGAATACCAAAAATTCTTGAAGTTATTTTCCTTCAGAAAAAAATAATTGTAGAAAAATAAAGGATAAATGAAGTACAAGAAATAGATACATGCATTACTGCTCCTGGGCCTGTGGTGAATATAAATGTGATCTAAGTGTTCCGGTCACACAGGAGAACCAGAGAGGACATGAGGAAAGACCAGCAAAACAACCAGCCATGCTCCTGAGCACCTGTGGCTGCACCTTCGCGCGTGGTGTGTGTGCAGGAGGTGTGCCTGCGGCAACGCTCGCTCATGGAAGTCAGAGGACAGCCTGCACACACTGGTCCTGCATTCCCACCAGGGCTTCGGCGACTGAACCCAGGTCACAGCCCGATTCTCAGCAGCCATTACTTCCATATCATGCATTCAAATTGAAAGTCAGCCAAACATTTCAGTCAGAACTCCGAAAGCTGAAGGAGCAGGAGTGCAGAGGTGGGGTGCCAGATGTAAACAGCACGCACCCCTCACGCAAGGAGAAACACCCCGACCTTGCCATGCCCCACTCTGCTCTTGTGTACTCCTGCTGAGTTTCCACATGGTCCTTGCAAGTCCACATCAACAGGCCTCGCACAGAGGAGCAATGGCTCCCTCACACCAGGCATGACAAGCACACTGTCCTCAGTGACCGCGGAGTCACGCCTGCCCCGTGGGGAGGGCTCGCCACCTCCAGTACAGGTGTGCCTGCCCTTGATCCCGAGTGCACTAATCTAGACTAGGATGCACTGCTGAGAGGGACACGTGAGGAAATTCTCGCAGATGTGACTGGAAGTTTATAAAATTCAAAATATCTTTTGCACGTGATTATCTTACCACCAAGTACCATGCCTTCTATGAAACACCTTTCAATGACAAAATGTTTTTACTTAACTCCTTCAATATTGTGTTTGCACAACTGTTTCTGGCGTGCATGTGTGTACTGAGGATGACCCCCCAGGCCTCGCGTGTGCTACACACCCAGGCTCCACGTCTGAGCCACATTCCTCTGACCCTGATGACTTTTTTGCTCTTTCCTTCAGTTCACCTGGTGGCCAGGGGGACACAGAGTAAAACTGCTGTTCTGTGGGGGCTGCACACGCTTCACTCTGAGCAGCTGTGGCTTTTCCACCCTGTGGTGCCACGGCTGAAATCCTGAACCTCAAGTCCCAGGCAAGGGCTCCACCCCCGGGCTGCAAAACCGACCTGGGAACTCTTGTTTTGTCCTATGTATTGTTTCTTTTGCCTTCTTTTTTTTTTTAACATGGCAAATTTCCTTATGGTATTTTCATATTCACTAGGTTTTGGTTGACCCTTTCCCTCAAGCCCTGCAGCCGTGCACTGCCCCTCCCACCCAAGGCCAAACTCACCCCTCCCAGGATCTAACTACATTGCTCTGTGGCCCTCTGGACGGCTCTCCCTGCCATCCCTGCTCCCTCAGTCCCAGTGCATACACACAGATGAAAGTCAGTGCTGAGCCCCACGTGTGTCAGATCGTGTGCCCAGCTCCCTGAAGCCTGGGTCACCTCACTTCATCCTTTCCAGTTCTGCCCATTTCCTACAAATTTCATGATTCCATTTTTGTAACTGATGAAATCCAATGTGCACGTGTGCCATGTTTCCACATCTCTGTTCACGGCGTCTTGTTGGTCCCTGTGCCGTGTTTCCACATCTCCATTGACGGCATCTCGTTGGTCCTTTTCCTTGCTCCCATGGGCAGCACTGACCACATCTGCAGTGAGACATTGAGCCTGCCAGGCACGTGCCCACGAGTGGCCGACCTGGGGCACATGGTCCTTCCCATTTTCAGGTTTTTGAGAAACCTTCAAATTGATCTCAGGAGTGTGTGCACAGGTTTGTGCTCCCACACCAGTGGGTAAGCGTCCCTTCTTCCTCGGATCCAGTGGCCACTGCCACCATTCTCTAGGTGACAGACATTCAGGCAGTGCTAAGATGAAGTCTCGGAGTGGTTTTAACATGCATTCCAAGATGGGTAGGATACCAAACGCTTTTTGAAGATATTTATTGGCCAACTGTTATTTTTAATTCATAATATTTCTGAATGTTATTATTATAAAGAAACATCAACACTGAGATAGTAATGGACGTAATAAATTATTTTAAGATACAAAATGGAGTATGCCGTGTGTATTCAACCCAAGAAGCTTCCTGACACTCCTAAACCAAGATAAATTTGAACAGTGTGTGCTGTCCGTGAGGCTCACTCGCTGCTCCTAATCCCATCCATTTGCAGCGAGCCTCAAGCCAGCACAGCATGTGCAATGCAACTCGTACTTGGAACAAAAGAAAACTTGGATTCAGAGTGAAATCTAGGACACTATATTTTTCAGACCTCAAAAAACTGAGAAAAACAACAAAAACATGTTAAATACAGGAAAAAGAACCCCATGACCAGGAGGTGATACCTGCAGGAAAAGTGGCCCAGGGGACAGCAGGAGACACTGCTTGGTTTCCACCTTGCTCACCATCAAAGGTCTCTGCGGCCTGGAAGAAAAGGCAAGACCACTTGAAAAGGCCTAAAGATCAAGACTTTACACCAGCTGCCACACACTCAGTCCACAGGAACGCATTGCTCTGTGGCACCCATCTCCCCACCCACACCCCCTGCTCACCCCTGCACTGCTCCCCACCCACACCCCCTGCTCACCCCTGCACTGCTCCCCACCCATATCCCTGCTCACCCCTGCACTGCTCCCTACCCACACCCCTGCTCACCCCTGCACTGCTCTCCATCCACACCTCTGCTCACACCTATACTGCTCCTCACCCACACCCTCTGCTCACCCCTGCACTGCCCCCCACCCACACCCTCTGCTCACCCCTGCACTGCCCCCCACCCACAACCCTTGCTCATCCCTGCACTGCTCCCCACCCACACCCTCTGCTCACCCCTGCACTGCCCCTCACCCACAACCCTTGCTCATCCCTGCACTGCTCCCCACCCACACCCTCTGCTCACCCCTGCACTGCTCCCTACCCACACCCTGCACTGCTCCCTACCCACACCCCTGCTCACCCCTGCACTGCTCCCCACCCACACCCTCTGCTCACCCCTGCACTGCCCCTCACCCACAACCCCTGCTCATCCCTGCACTGCTCCCCACCCATAGGGCCCAGCCACAGTTCTCATGTGAACAATTCCCTTCCTTACCCCATAACCTCATGTCAGTCAAGTTTTATTTCATGTGTCTTTCATCACATTTTAATTTGTAAACATTACTTAAACTATTCTAATTTAACTGGCCAGACATTTATCCATCTATGTAAATTTTTTTCCTTAAAAATAGCCTGAGCAAACCTTTTATTTAGAAAGATGACTTAGATTAGACAGCCTTAGAGAGCAATGTGAAGGAGCAGTGAGCCTGCGCTCGTGAACAGCCCATCCGGACTCTTGGCTGCTGAACGGTAGAGCATTGCAAACGGTCTCCATCCCTCAGGTAACTGACAGAGCAAGATCAGCACAGACACACAGCAGTAGCTTCCTCACTTTAGCTCCCATCATGCACTGAGTCCTCAGACAGGCAGCACAGTACGAGCCTCCCTCCTCCCCAGAATTGGAGCGAGAGACCCAGGGAACACATGGCGGCCACGGTGCCAGTCAGTACTCGGTCTGCTGTGCAGAGGAATTCTGACCCAACTGTGGCTTTTCTTTGGGTCTGTGATAGTTTAAAGACATGAGACGATGCTTGCATGCTGTCTTAAATAACAGCTTTCAAGCACCACAGCAAGTCATGTGACTGCATCAAACACGTCCTCCCTCAACGTCAATGGGACTTCTACAAATCCCTAAACTCTCCATTTCAGCAACATGAGTGAGATCCAAAACACAAAATATTCAACAAAAGTATGAAAAACTCAAATGAGCTTTAAAAAAAACATTCTGGGATCAAACATGGAATGCATGGATGTCTATACTGACTGTTTGCCTGCACTTGGAGAACATTCATGTCTACACTGACTGTACATGGAGAACATGCATGTCTACACTGACTATACATGGAGAGCATGCATGTCTAGACTGTACATGGAGAGCATGCATGTCTACTCTGACTGTACATGGAGAGCATGCATGTCTACATTGACTGCACACGGAGAACATGTGTGTCTATAGCAGCTGTCTGCACACGGAGAACATGTGTGTCTACAGCAGCTGTCTGCACACGGAGAACATGTGTGTCTATAGCAGCTGTCTGCACATGGAGAACATGTGTGTCTATAGCAGCTGTCTGCACACAGAGAACATGTGTGTCTACAGCAGCTGTCTGCACATGGAGAACATGTGTGTCTATAGCAGCTGTCTGCACATGGAGAACATGTGTGTCTATAGCAGCTGTCTGCACATGGAGAACATGTGTGTCTACAGC
Organism: Acomys russatus; assembly: GCF_903995435.1. Classification (NCBI taxonomy): domain Eukaryota; kingdom Metazoa; phylum Chordata; class Mammalia; order Rodentia; family Muridae; genus Acomys; species Acomys russatus. Next base: position 69,786,237 of record NC_067149.1, on the reverse strand, counting down.
AGCTGTCTGCACACGGAGAACATGTGTGTCTATAGCAGCTGTCTGCACACGGAGAACATGTGTGTCTATAGCAGCTGTCTGCACACGGAGAACATGTGTGTCTATAGCAGCTGTCTGCACACGGAGAACATGTGTGTCTATAGCAGCTGTCTGCACATGGAGAACATGTGTGTCTATAGCAGCTGTCTGCACATGGAGAACACGTGTGTCTATAGCAGCTGCCTGCACACGGAGAACATGTGTGTCTGTAGCAGCTGTCTGCACACGGAGAACATGTGTGTCTATAGCAGCTGTCTGCACATGGAGAACATGTGTGTCTACAGCAACTGTCTGCACACGGAGAACATGTGTGTCTATAGCAGCTGTCTGCACACGGAGAACATGTGTGTCTATAGCAGCTGTCTGCACATGGAGAACATGTGTGTCTATAGCAGCTGTCTGCACATGGAGAACATGTGTGTCTATAGCAGCTGTCTGCACACGGAGAACATGTGTGTCTACAGCAGCTGTCTGCACATGGAGAACATGTGTGTCTATAGCAGCTGTCTGCACATGGAGAACATGTGTGTCTATAGCAGCTGTCTGCACACGGAGAACATGTGTGTCTACAGCAGCTGTCTGCACACGGAGAACATGTGTGTCTATAGCAGCTGTCTGCACATGGAGAACATGTGTGTCTATAGCAGCTGTCTGCACACGGAGAACATGTGTGTCTATAGCAACTGTCTGCACATGGAGAACATGTGTGTCTATAGCAGCTGTCTGCACATGGAGAACATGTGTGTCTACAGCAGCTGTCTGCACACGGAGAACATGTGTGTCTATAGCAGCTGTCTGCACACGGAGAACATGTGTGTCTATAGCAGCTGTCTGCACATGGAGAACATGTGTGTCTACAGCAGCTGTCTGCACATGGAGAACATGTGTGTCTATAGCAGCTGTCTGCACATGGAGAACATGTGTGTCTATAGCAGCTGTCTGCACACGGAGAACACATGTGTGTCTATAGCAGCTGTCTGCACATGGAGAACATGTGTGTCTATAGCAGCTGTCTGCACATGGAGAACATGTGTGTCTATAGCAGCTGTCTGCACACGGAGAACATGTGTGTCTATAGCAGCTGTCTGCACATGGAGAACATGTGTGTCTATAGCAGCTGTCTGCACATGGAGAACATGTGTGTCTATAGCAGCTGTCTGCACACGGAGAACATGTGTGTCTATAGCAGCTGTCTGCACATGGAGAACATGTGTGTCTATAGCAGCTGTCTGCACATGGAGAACATGTGTGTCTATAGCAGCTGTCTGCACATGGAGAACATGTGTGTCTATAGCAGCTGTCTGCACATGGAGAACATGTGTGTCTACAGCAGCTGTCTGCACATGGAGAACATGTGTGTCTACAGCAGCTGTCTGCACATGGAGAACATGTGTGTCTATAGCAGCTGTCTGCACACAGAGAACATGTGTGTCTACAGCAGCTGTCTGCACATGGAGAACATGTGTGTCTATAGCAGCTGTCTGCACACGGAGAACATGTGTGTCTATAGCAGCTGTCTGCACATGGAGAACATGTGTGTCTATAGCAGCTGTCTGCACACGGAGAACATGTGTGTCTATAGCAGCTGTCTGCACACGGAGAACATGTGTGTCTATAGCAGCTGTCTGCACATGGAGAACATGTGTGTCTATAGCAGCTGTCTGCACATGGAGAACATGTGTGTCTATAGCAGCTGTCTGCACATGGAGAACATGTGTGTCTATAGCAGCTGTCTGCACATGGAGAACATGTGTGTCTACAGCAGCTGTCTGCACACAGAGAACATGTGTGTCTACAGCAGCTGTCTGCACATGGAGAACATGTGTGTCTATAGCAGCTGTCTGCACATGGAGAACACATGTGTGTCTATAGCAGCTGTCTGCACACGAAGAACATGTGTGTCTATAGCAGCTGTCTGCACATGGAGAACATGTGTGTCTATAGCAGCTGTCTGCACATGGAGAACATGTGTGTCTATAGCAGCTGTCTGCACACGGAGAACATGTGTGTCTATAGCAGCTGTCTGCACATGGAGAACATGTGTGTCTACAGCAGCTGTCTGCACATGGAGAACATGTGTGTCTATAGCAGCTGTCTGCACACGGAGAACATGTGTGTCTACAGCAGCTGTCTGCACATGGAGAACATGTGTGTCTACAGCAGCTGTCTGCACATGGAGAACATGTGTGTCTACAGCAGCTGTCTGCACATGGAGAACATGTGTGTCTATAGCAGCTGTCTGCACATGGAGAACATGTGTGTCTACAGCAGCTGTCTGCACATGGAGAACATGTGTGTCTATAGCAGCTGTCTGCACACGGAGAACATGTGTGTCTATAGCAGCTGTCTGCACATGGAGAACACATGTGTGTCTATAGCAGCTGTCTGCACACGGAGAACATGTGTGTCTATAGTAGTTGCCTTCACATGGAGAACATGTGTATCTATAGCAGCTGTCTGCACACGGAAAACATGTGTGTCTATAGTAGTTGCCTTCACATGGAGAACATGTGTGTCTATAGCAGCTGTCTGCACACGGAGAACATGTGTGTCTATAGCAGCTGTCTGCACACGGAGAACATGTGTGTCTATAGTAGTTGCCTTCACATGGAGAACATGTGTGTCTATAGCAGCTGTCTGCACATGGAGAACATGTGTGTCTATAGCAGCTGTCTGCACATGGAGAACATGTGTGTCTATAGCAGCTGTCTGCACACAGAGAACATGTGTGTCTACAGCAGCTGTCTGCACATGGAGAACATGTGTGTCTACAGCAGCTGTCTGCACATGGAGAACATGTGTGTCTATAGCAGCTGTCTGCACATGGAGAACATGTGTGTCTACAGCAGCTGTCTGCACATGGAGAACATGTGTGTCTATAGCAGCTGTCTGCACACGGAGAACATGTGTGTCTATAGCAGCTGTCTGCACATGGAGAACACATGTGTGTCTATAGCAGCTGTCTGCACACGGAGAACATGTGTGTCTATAGTAGTTGCCTTCACATGGAGAACATGTGTATCTATAGCAGCTGTCTGCACACGGAGAACATGTGTGTCTATAGCAGCTGTCTGCACATGGAGAACATGTGTGTCTATAGCAACTGTCTGCACACGGAGAACATGTGTGTCTATAGCAGCTGTCTGCACATGGAGAACATGTGTGTCTGTAGCAGCTGTCTGCACATGGAGAACATGTGTGTCTATAGCAACTGTCTGCACACGGAGAACATGTGTGTCTACAGCAGCTGTCTGCACATGGAGAACATGTGTGTCTACAGCAGCTGTCTGCACATGGAGAACATGTGTGTCTATAGCAGCTGTCTGCACACGGAGAACATGTGTGTCTATAGCAGCTGTCTGCACATGGAGAACATGTGTGTCTATAGCAGCTGTCTGCACATGGAGAACACGTGTGTCCACAGTTATTGCCTCTAACACTAACAGCTATGACAGATAGATAGACTATGTCCTGCTGCTAAAAAGAACACCATGCGTCCTTGAACAATGCCCCCATTCTCCCATTAACATTAATTATCCACCCTGACTTTTTACCAAATCCTAACTGGGTGAAAGTCTAACTTTTAAAAAGGAGGGAAAAAAAAAGCGCTGAGCACAGCGGGTGGTTCCCGGCCCCAGACCTGGCATCCCGACTCTTAATCCAGAGATTTTCCTGCAAGACTATACTGGCTCCATAAAAATAACTGGGTTATAAAGTATTTCAATAAAATGAACACACACTGAAAAGGACTAAGGAAGAGACGCTGCACTTTCAGCTAGCAACAGCCACGTACAGAATGCCCACCAAAGCCTGAGCAAACGTGGTGACCGCACAGACGTATTCGCCAGCCCAGAGACACTATAAGCCCTTGTGTGGAGCGGGGCTGTGACAGAATCCAACTCCCAGTTCTCAGCACCAGCTCCATGCACTGCTGACACAATCTCAAAACGCTGCCTGATGCTTCACCAGCCACATTTAACTACCAAATGAAAACCCTTCCTACCACCAAGATCAAAGCTTCGACAGCAGCGCACCGCAGCGTCTGGGTGGATGACACTTCTTGATTTGCCTCAATTCCATCTTTGTTCCATTCAGAACAGATGATGAAGGTGGGGGCAACAGTTGGCTTGGTGAACAGTCTTGCAATCACAGGACCTGAACTTTTTGACCAGGACGCACTTTAAAAAGTCTGGGCACAGTGGTGTGCATCCGGAACCTCTGTGCTAGGAAAGCTGGTCTCTGAGGCTGGCCAGCAAGCCAGCACTGCCTACTTTGACAAGCTCCAGGTCAGTGAAAGACCCTGGCCAAAAAAAAAATAATAAAGTGACCAGGTGCAAGTAAGAGACATGAGAAGTCCCCTCTGGCCTCTAGCTCCTTGCACACTTGTACCAGGAACACAAACACACAAAGGAAACACATTTTTGTAACAGTTTACTGTTACACAAAGTTAAAACAGATGGTGCATACCTCAAAGCCGCCGAAGTCGTCATCATCCATTCTTTAAACAGCACCTGAAACACAGGGTAACTGAGATGAGCACCTGCGTCAAAGCCCTCCTGACTTACAGGAGTATGTACGGAGTTGTAAATTAAAGCTATTTCCCCTGTACTATGAAATTATTAGGCTTTCTTAAACTGCATGTGTCCATTTATTATCACTTTAAAAAAACAGCTGGTAATTGGTTTTTACTTTCTGGCAAAATTAGCAATTTTCTGGAACTTTTTTCAGTAACCATGTATTTTGCCATTTTCTGTTGAGACTCCAGGAGTGGAAAAATATTCTTTTACATTTTAATTTGCTTTTCCCAAAGTGGCGCTAGGGCCCCATCAGTAATGCTTCCTGCTTTCCGCATCTACCCCTCAGCTGTCTGGCAACATCAGCACAAACTCCAGCTAAGAACAGGGCTGTGGTGAGTTTTTGGAAATCTGTCCCCACCACAAAGGTTCTTCCCTCGGTTTCATGGCCGGGCTGAGTTAGGTTTTCAAAATTGATCAGCATTTTTGAGCTGTGGCCACGACTCCTGGAGCATTTGATATGTGTATTTTTAGCTGAAACTGCTTTGCACTTTTGGAAAAATGTGGAGCAAGTTCCTGGGCTGATCAAGGTAAACCGAGTGGTGTTCATGAGAGACCAGGGGAAACACGAGAGTATGCAGGATTGCTTGTGCCCTCAGTCTCAAGGCAGGAGGGAGGCGAGCTTCAGTGGAGCCTGTGCTGGGTCAAGGCCTCAGAGCCGGGCTGCAAAACTACAGCTGCTGAGGAAGGGAAACTGCTGAGAAGACACGGATATAACTATGGCGGGTGTTAAAGGGTCTCCCCTATACCCGAGAGCAAGACAGCAGAAGTGAGGGCCGCGAGAAGCCGGCCTTGGCTCCAGGTTGCCAGCAGTCATGTTCAGCTTCATGAGAGATACATACCGCCATCTGCAGTGAAGGAAACCCTGCCCACTTCACAGAAGTGACAGCAGAGAGATACACTAAGCCCAGATTGCTTTCACTTAGGCTAAGCAATTTTATTTTCAAGAAACAAGTAGAAAGTACAAAGGATGTACTCGGACGGCAAAAAAAAAAAAAAAAAAAAAAAAAAAAAAAAAAAAAAAAAAAAAACATTTTCAAACAGCGCTGCATCACTAGAGACGCTAGCACAGGACAGTGGTCACCACTCGCCCACAGGCTCACGGTATAGGAACAGTTCTCAAATCATGTATTTCTCTTTATGAACTTAGAAACTAAAGCAAAGCTAGCCATGTATATGCAGCACCTAGAAAGTACAAACTAGACTTCCAGGGACCGTGGATGGCGGCTAGTCAGACATGCACTCACATTACTGTGTCTCGCTGAAGAGAACCCTGTGATTACATCTGTCAAGAAGAAACTGTGGAAGAACACAGCGTGCATCCGAACACTTAGCAGTCAAACTAAGCTCCACTGTCCTCTCACACTGGCTCCACAAGCTCAGGAGCCAAGTGGGGACTATTTTTAGCATCTGTGAATGCCACTGTATTCGGGTGTTCGGTTTAGAAGACAGTAGTTTCCAGAGCTGGGGCACATCCTGACACAGGACAGAGGGTACCAGCAAGTGGACAACACGAGTACACAGCGTGTTTGCTGTGGTGAGAAAGCAGATTCCTAAGCTCTGATTAAGCTATGCAAAATAGAACGGTGGCCACCAGTGCTCCAAGTTCCAGCAGCTCCTACACTCCAAATAAGACAAGACACAGGTCTTCTTCCATGCTGCCAAAAAAGTACGCACATACTTTATTTAAAAGTAAAGAAACTTGTCCTGGATAACTTAAGAGATGGTGCTACAGAAATGTTATTTTAAAGCCTTTCTCCAAATAATTTCTTTTCTTTTTTAATTATAATTTATTCATATTACATCCAGATTGTAATCCCCTAGCTCTTATCTTCCTGTTCCCACCATCCCTCCCAGACACTTCTGAGAGGTGGGGGTCCTCCTCCCCCACCTTCTGAGCACAGCCAATCAGGTCTCATCAGGACAGCCTGCATCCCTCCCCTTCTGAGCACAGCCAATCAGGTCTCATCAGGACAGCCTGCATCCCTCCCCTTCTGAGCACAGCCTATCAGGTCTCATCAGGACAGCCTGCATCCCTCCCCTTCTGAGCACAGCCTATTAGGTCTCATCAGGACAGCCTGCATGCCTCTCCTTCTGAGCACAGCCTATCAGGTCTCATCAGGACAGCCTGCATCCCTCCCCTTCTGAGCACAGCCAATCAGGTCTCATCAGGACAGCCTGCATCCCTCCCCTTCTGAGCACAGCCAATCAGGTCTCATCAGGACAGCCTGCATGCCTCTCCTTCTGGGCACAGCCTATCAGGTCTCATCAGGACAGCCTGCATGCCTCTCCTTCTGGGCACAGCCTATCAGGTCTCATCAGGACAGCCTGCATCCCTCCCCTTCTGGGCACAGCCTATCAGGTCTCATCAGGACAGCCTGCATCCCTCCCCTTCTGGGCACAGCCTGTCAGGTCTCATCAGGACAGCCTGCATGCCTCTCCTTTGTGTTTCCACAGGGCTTCACTGCCAACGGGCAGTGATGAAATCCCTGGCACCTGAGATCTTGTCAGAGGCAGTCCTCCTCCGGCCCCTCCCCATGTGGAGAATGAGCTGTCCATTGGCTGCAGTTGCACACAGGGTCCAGGTCCTCTGCTCACTGTCCTAGGTTGGTGCATCAGTCCTTGCAGGCCCCTGGGTCCCTCAGCCTTGGTGGCCCTCCTTGTGGAGCCCCTGACACCCGCCTCCACCTCCCTTCATCCTTCCATCCTCCATCTCTTACATACAACTCGCAGCTGCAAGTGGCAGCATCTGTCCTGATCCCCCATAGGTGGAGTCTCTCAGAGGACATCTATGTTGGGCTAATTAATATCCAATTATAAGTGAGTGTATACCATGCGTGTCTTTCTGGGTCTGGGTTACCTCACTCAGGATGATCATTTCTAATTCCATCCATTCCCCTGCAAATTTCAAGATTTCCTTGTTTTTGATAGCTGAGTAGTATTCCACTGTGTAACTGTACCACAGTTTCTTTATCCGTTCCTCAGTTGAGGGGCATCTATGCTGTTTCCAAGTTCTGGATATTAAGAATAAAGCTGCTATGGACACAGTTGAGCACATGTCCTTGGTGTATGGTGGAGAGAGCTAAGAAATCACGGCAAAATAATTCAAGGAAACTTTCTTTTATAAGACTACAGTGTAAGTAAGAAAGCAGAAGGAAAACACACCAGGGACAGCACAATTCACAGGGGACTAGGGGGGCTGGGGGGGTGTCCGGCCGTGTGAGGCAGCTCCAGGCACACAAAGGCTCCACGCAGTGTCGCTGGGAGGCACACGGCAGCGGGGAGAGGCTTCTGACGTGAGACCTGAATAACTCATTGAGCTCAGGAATGAATAAAGCCATCTCCTCAGCATGCAGCCTGAACATGAGACACTTTTCTTAGAAGTATCTTGTGGAGCCGGGGATGGCAGTCAACAGCAGAGGACTTGCCAAGCATGCACAAGGTCCTGGGTTCAAATCCCCAGAGCCACAAAAAGACAAAAACCAGTTATGGAAGACAAGAAAGGCGTGCGACTAGGAAATGGAGTCTCTCAGGCTGAGGACGGTAAAGCTGATACCACGTCAGGAGTGGCCAAGAGGGCCGGGTACAGTCAGGAGGCGCCTAGGGCACATGGTCGAGCAAAAGTAATTAGCGGACCATCTCACACACTTACCACCATGAGTGGGACTTTAGACACTGGGAGGGAAGTCTAAGGTCACACTGGTAAGCACAGTGCTAGCCAACTGAAAACAGAAACCAACACACTGGACAAGAACAATAAACACCCACCCTTGTACTCAACAGTATATAACTGCAGTAAACACTGAGCAGCTAACTGCACCCAAATCCCTAGGTGAGCGCTGAGAGAGACAGAGACAGAGACACAGAGACACAGAGAGAGAGAGGCAGAGGGTGAGGAAGGCAGATTGCCATGTCTTTCCAGCTAGAAGGCTGCGGCCATGATAAGCTAGGTGTTTAAACACGCTCATCGCACCCCTGCCCTGGGAAACACGTGGTGCAAGGAAGCAGACTACACAGACGCTGCCGCCTCATAGAAAAACACCTTTACAGCCTTACGTTACAGCCATGAAAACAAAAGTTATGATCCAATCTACCTAGCATTTCCATCAAAATAGTTAGCAAAAAGTCAAAGCAGCTTTGTTTCTTTTAGAAACTGAAGAGAAGTGTAAATGCTTTTTAAAAAAGCATTTCCAGTGAATAAACTGTATTTTCCCCCCACATTACAAGTATTTACACACAAATAAACTATGTCTCTGACATCAAAGCTGCTCAAAAGCAAAGCAGACAACCAGAAAGCATACCAGAGAAAGAGCCTTCAGAGAAGGCCCTGTGGGCTCCTGAGAGGCCGCAGCTCTGTCAAGGAGGTGCACCTAAGGAACCAGAGCCCAAATGGAAAAGGCTCCCCTACCTCACTAGCCACACCCCTTCCTTGCAAAGTTGGGATCCAGTTTTTCTGTGTCACAGCAACAGGCATGTGAATGCATCTCCACAACCCACAGAGAACTCAGTGCTGAGGCCACACCCCCCACCCCCGCCGCACAGTCTCACAGCCCTTCACAACCATCCCCCCCACACCACCCCCCCACAGTCTCACAGCCCTTCACAACCATCCCACACACACACACCCCCACAGTCTCACAGCCCTTCACAACCATCCCCCACACACCACCCCCACAGTCTCACAGCCCTTCACAACCATCCCCCCCACACCCCACACCCCCGCCGCACAGTCTCACAGCCCTTCACAACCATCCCCCCCATACCACCCCCCCACAGTCTCACAGCCCTTCACAACCATCCCCCCCACACCCCCCCCCACAGTCTCACAGCCCTTCACAACCATCCCACACACACACACCCCCACAGTCTCACAGCCCTTCACAACCATCCCCCACACACCACCCCCACAGTCTCACAGCCCTTCACAACCATCCCACACACAACCCCCCCACAGTCTCACAGCCCTTCACAACCATCCCCCACACACCACCACCCCCCCACAGTCTCACAGCCCTTCACAACCATGGGCCTCTACACGGCCTGCATCCACTATCGACAAGAGCACGGTGTGATTCAGTACTGTGTATCACACCTCTGCTTGTGCGCACGGGTGTGCAGGTGTGATTCAGCCCTGTGTGTCACACCTCTGCTTGTTGTGCACACGGGTGGGTGTGCAGCGTCAGGACAGCTTGTAGTCCACCGAGCCGTGCTAGCGGCCCAAACTGTCAACTCTATATCGCAATCATCTTCTGAATTATAAGCTAGCTTTTCTCTTTTTTTAAGGCAGCTTTTAATAAACAAATTCTATTTTTCTAAATATGTTTTAGTGTTTTTTCTTTTAGTTTTTTTGGTTTGCATACTTTCAGATATATACCAGCTGTACTCCTATAAAGAAAGCTGACAGTTTTAGACTTTTCAATGTTTAAGCTACACTTAATGTCCTGAAGCTGAAGGTCTCATTTCTTTTTTTTAAATCATAGAAGTTTCCCCCATTTCTTTTATTATAACTTCTTTCTTGATTAACCTGTTACTATATTGGTGCGGTGACCTTCCCCCACATTACATGAAGGTGTGCCCCTGTACTTTCAACTGCAGAGCTAAGTGCTGGCACAGTCCTTGCTGGTGTTGTCCCTCTGACTGTCACCAGCTTTCTGTATGTAGATGCTTGTCCCTCCTCACCTGCCGGAAGGAGGACGCTGAGATTTTCATCACATCAAGCAGCTGTGGTGAGGGTCACGGGTCACGCAGCCATCAATGTCAAAGGCGACCAGAGAAGGATGGGGAGACATACTGCGATTGGCTCAGACAGGATGTGGCAGCTTTGGCTGGGTTAAGAGGACAAACAGCAGGAGGCAGCGGGAACCATGGAGAGACAGTGGCAGGGGTAAGGTTAAGATGGGCTGAGAAGCTGCTGCAGCAAAGGCCACAGCCGTGAACTGCACAGATGCCTCCTCGTCTTTATCACCAGACCTCAAGCGGGATCCGCCTAAGCCCCGAGATGCTGTTTTATCACATGACTCATGATTATGTCTGTCAACACTCAGCTGCAGAATTACTTTGATGGAAATGACGCCCACACAGCACTGGGCAGTCCTGCCCTCAGCCTGGCACTTGTCACTAAGTGCACACAGCACTGGGCAGTCCTGCCCTCAGCCTGGCACTTGTCACTAAGCGCACCACGGATTCTCAGGGAAGCCTGCCATTTCCCTTAAAGCCCTTCTGTGCGGCTCCTTTCAGGTTTACCCCGCTGCCCCATGATTTCAGTGTCTCCTTTGACTTCACCTCTCAGTCTGCTGCCGTCACACACCAATGTTGCTGACTTTTGCCTCCATCTATTTTTGGAAAGCTCTCATTGGTGATGATTTATCTGCACATTCATTCATGTTAATTTTGTGTACAAATGGTCATTTTGCCTCTAAACAGAAAGCTTTGTTTCCCTCACTACGAGTCCTACCTCCTTGGGCTCTGCTCCTCTGTCACTGTCCGCTGGCCTTGCCCTCTCCACTGCTATAGAAGCTGCAGGACACCATGTGACAGGGCGACAGCACCTTCCTTTCTCCTGACCCTGGGCACATGGGACCTCACTGACCAAGGGAGGACAGGCGAGCACCCGTGCTGAGAAGTGAGACTAGATGGCATTTTCTACCGCCAACTCCCTTGGCCTCAGAACCCTTGGTGATGAGTGCTGTCTGCACCCAGGGAGGCCTGGGCAAGAGCCCTCAGGACTGCTGCTCACAGGCAATCTTCTAGCATTTCCCACGTAGGAAAGAGGCCTGCTGACAACTGGCTGGTTCCTGAAGGATGGGGGGGGGGTTCTACTTCCTTAATTTGCTGAGCATCATCATAGGATGCACACTGCCTATCAGTGAGACTGTCACACAGTTCTTCTGTCCCTCGGGAGTTTGGGTCATGTGATGGTGGCCGCCCTGGCACACCTGGGATGCCCGTGCCGTGTGAAAGCTTGCCATGCACCCAGGAAGCGCCTGCACCTCCCTCCTGTACAGGATCTTCGTCTGGCTCCCTCATCAGGTCTGAGCCAGGCTCTCAGAAGTGGCTGGCGAGTTTTCCTCTTTTGCTGTTAATTAAAAGAGGTTGCATCAGAATAGAATTCTCTATTTCTTTAGAATTTTGGCTAAAAAAAAAAAAAAAAATAACTTGCTTAGCAAATGATCTGGGCCTGTTGCTTGCTTTGTGGGAAGATTCAGTTTCTTATAATTATGGGATAATTTAGACTTTTAATTTCTCCAGATGTTTTTGTAATATTTTTTCTAGAAAACCTATTTTTAAATAGTTGGCATGCAGTGGTTAACATTATTCTTGTTAGCACTTTTAGTGTCTGACTTACCTGCCATTCTTATTATTTTATATATATTAAGTAATGTGTTATTTAAATCTCCTACACTCTACGACCTCTGCTTTGTTTTGCTTTTTTTATGTAATCACAAAAGGAGCTGAGCTCTGTCACAGCTATAGCCGAGTCGGCAGATTCTCCGCACGTTCTACCACATCAGGGAGGGGGCAGATCCTGGTTTTCAAACACACGACCGGGACTGCTGGGAGGTGAGGTGTGTGAGATGCTGCTTCCTGTCCAGGCAGTGCTTTGAGTCCTCTAACTTGCTCGTGCAGTCTGCAGTAGAAGCGCCGGGCGCCTGGCAGAAGAAAAGGTCGGCTCACTTCCTGACATAAGCCATCGGAAGCTGTGAGCTATGATGTGCAGGGCGGGGACGGCTAAGGACACTGGCTGCTCTGACAGAGACCCAGATTCAGTTCCCAGCCCCACATGGTGCCTCACAACTGCCTGTGTCTCCAGTCCACAGCGGGCAAACACCCTCATCTGGCCTCCATAGACACAAGCATGCAGAGGCGAAGAAGGTGCCCCCCCCACACACACATAAACGGTAAGAAGAAGATAAAATAAAACAGTCACAGGCACAAGCTACGAGACCAACAAAGAAGGAAGCAGAATGTCCAGGTGTAAAGCAATGAAGCCGACTCAGAGAGTACACACGGTTATGAAGCAGGACTCGGTGTTTACATTCAGTGTTCGCATGTGTGTATGTACACGCACACACATGCTTGCTACAGCACAAGTGTGGTGGTCAGAGGAAACCTTACAGGAACTGGTTCTCCCCTTCCACCATGGAGGCTGCGGGGATCACACTCAGCAGCAAGCACCCTCACTATGCCTTCGTGACAGTCCCCAAAAATGTCTAATGTAACCCATCTAAGAATACAGTGGAATGAGCGCCAGCGTGTGAAGGGTTAACAGGAGACAGAAGAGGACAAAGGAGGAAAATGAAATGTGCCAGTGATTCAAAGCCTCAGTGTGAAAGCAATCATCCATGGAGCCATCTGCAAAGCTGACACACAGAAGAAAGGTAGATACAGCAACAAAGTGTACCAAAACTGAAGCAGGCAAACACGCGCACACAGGCATGAAAGAGATAAACACACACACACACACACACACACACACACACACACACACACACACACACACACACCCCTGGTATTTAAAAGGAGAAAGAAACAAAAAAGAAAAAGCACCTGCTGCTGGGCTACTGGACGCTGCCAGAAAGTCAACCATGCTGTAGTTAAAACTCTAAACGGAGAAGGCATTGAGAATGGGAGGAGGAAAAAGCTGAAAATAAGATGCTCAAAACCCTCAAGACTACTGCATAACAAGGAAAGTCAGAAAATGCAACAAAATAAGCACCGAGTGTTCTAACCAAGCTAATAAGACAGCAATAACCACAAGACAATGACCCCAGCAGCACAGCGAGGGGCACGAGGCGTCCAGACCTCCCTGCAAGACTGCAAGCTCCTCCCCTTCCCTCCTCCAAAGACATTTCTCTTATTTAATCTCACACACTTGTGTGGATTTCAAGAGTAAAAACTTTAATCATCAATTGACTAAATAAATGGCATAGCTAAACCATCCTAAATTGTTTGGCTTGTGGCAGCTCTGGATGGACAACGTGCACCATTGGGCTAACCAGCCCAGAGACCTTTGAATCCAGACATAAACACTACAGAGACACCTGAGGCATAATGACAAAACTGTCTTACCACATTCCCCTCTTAAAAAAAAAAAAAATCCAGAGTGTGGAATTGTAGCCCCACATGTAACAGTTTTCTAAGCTTCACTTTCAAATGTTGTCAACGTTCTATCCAATTTATTGTCAAAATAACGTAGAAACACTTCACCATAATCCTACCTTTCTGTTTGCATTTCACCCTCTTCCCTTCTGGCACACAGAAATACATTTGGACTGCGCACGCCACTTTAAATTGATTTTACATCCAACTCATTACCAAGCACAGTGCTAAGTTTCTGATGACCTCACAGTGGAGCTTTGCACGCCTTCATCACCCACCAACACTCACCAATATGCAAACTTAGTTATGTGTCAATTTTTAAATACCTAAGATGTCTTCATGTAGTAGGCCTTCCTCCTCCTTCCTCCCTCCTCCTCCTTCTTGGTTATAAATTTAACATAAACTCCTGACACAGAGCAATTAACCTAAAAAGTCTGGACTGCCTGACAGATCATGTGACTAACTTTGCTATACTCTGTTACCAGACAACATGTAAATCTGTTAACAGACGCATCAATGTTCACATGAACGTGAGCACAAGCACCATCCACACCAAACACTGAGCACTGAACACACACATCCAAATAATATGCAACAAACTGAACAGCGTAGAGTGTATGCATGTGTGCATGCATGTGTGCATGCGTGTGAATGCATGCATTTGTGTGGATGCATGTGAGCATGTGCGTATGTGTGTATATGTGTACTGTGTGCATACGTGTGTAGCGTGTGTGTGTGCGTACGCATGTGTGTGTATATATGCATGCAATAACAGTTGATGAAAAAAGAGGTCATAGAGTGAGGAGGGATGTATGTGAGGGTTCGGAGGAAAGAAAGGGAAGGCAGAATGTTCTAATTATTTTATAACTTCAAAAATAAAATTAAAAAACTGCCTAGCTATGACCGGGCTGGGGGATGGCTCCACTGGCAACACATGATGCAGAAGCATGAGGGGCTGAGTCTCCAGCACTGCTCCCTGCAGTTACAAACTCAACTGAGGGCAAGCACTTCCAGGACTCTGCTCTGGGGATGCGGGACCAGTGAACCCCCAGGCTCCCTGGGCAAATCACTGGCTCCAGGGTCACTGACAAGCCTGGGAAGAGAAGAGTGGTGAGCAATGAGGACCTCAGACCTCCACACGCACGCACACACCAATGCATAGAGAACTTCTACACAGTTGTCCACACCAAATTAAAGAGAGGAAACCGAACAATGATCACACTATTAACATTGTTTTTAAGGCAGTTTTCCTTAAACAGGTCTCTTCATTCTCCTACACACACACAGAAACATGCACACACACACACACACATATACAACATTTACAGACACAGGCGCACACACACGCACACACACACGCACACACACACACACTCACATACAGGCATACCACCTTCACCCCTGTGACTGGTCCAAGCCAACACTCCTGATCTCCAGCCTGTATCTCTACTGTGTCCTAACCACACACAAACACACCTACACTCACGGTGCTTCATCTCAGCAGTGTCTTACTGTAATGCATATTTTCCATCATCTTAGATTTTCTTCCACGGCAACCTCTACGTGAAAACGTCTCCTGGTTGGGGCAGCTCCCTAATTTATTCTCTCTAATGGAGACCCAGACTACACTGTAGACCGACAATGCGTATGCGTTCACTTGATGATTCCCTCCTGACAGACACAAACTGTGCTCAGCTGTCTGTCTTTATAAACAGAAAGCCTTCCATGCTGAGAATGCTTCTACGGGATGAATTCCAAAGAATGGAAGTGCTGAGTCAACGGGCATATGTATTTTTAATTTTTATAGCTAGTGTCATATCCCTTTGCAAAAGGCTCGACTAATCCACATTTCCAACAGGAAAATATAAAAAACGCCCTTGCCCTGCGCGTCTGTGTAGCTGTTGCTGCTCCCCTCGGCCCCCCCCCCTCCCCCCCATACCCCCCTCGCACCAGTCAGGAGAGCTAGAAGCTTCTCCACCACCTGCTGCTTCCCAGTGTCCACGTCCATTTCCCTCCACTGCTGCTTCCTGTCTGTCAACATACACGCAACCGTTGCCTTCATGACATCTGTGTGGAGACGATGCACTGTATAAGACAGCAGTGCAACCTGACTTGTCCCCAATCAGCAGCCAGCTGGTCCAGGCAGGGACTGAGTGAGTGTGTGTGGATGTGCAGCAAGTGGAACGTGTGTCTATGTGTCAATGTGTGTCTCTGTATCTATGTTATGTGGTGTGTGTATGTGTACGCATGTGTGTGTGTATGTGTGCACGTCTATGTGCATGTATATGTGTGCACATGTGTATGTGTGCGTGTGTATGTGTGTGTGTGAGTCTCCACATATCCATGTGCAATACAGATAGCATCTGTTTCAAGGCCCTCCACCTGGGCCCCTACCTCACTCTCTTCAAAGCTATGTTAGTTAGATTTTATCAAAAATGCTTGGGTCAGCTGGTAAGACAGAAACTCAACTAAGAAAAATGCCTGCATCAGACTGGCCTGTAGTCAAGCCTGTAGGGGAATTTCTTGATTACTGCTTGATGTGGGAAGGCTAAGTGCACAGTGGTGATGCTAACGCCAAGGCAGGTTTCCTAGGTTGTCTAAGGAAAGCAGCTGAGCAAGCCATGGGGAGACAGCCACCGGGCAGAGCTCCTCCGTGGCCTCAGTCCTGCCTCTAGGCTCCTACCATAAACACCTTAATTTTACTCAGAGAATCTATATCTTCTATATTTTATGTTTATATAATATGTTAATATATTTCATACGTTATACAAAATGTCATCACTCCTATCACCAGACAGAAAATCCACAAAACAGGAACAAAGGCAATGGCTGGAAAAAACATCTATTTCTATGAATCATGTAATAGAATAAAAATACATAAGAAAACTAATGAGTCATCGCCATGACTATGTTTTACAAGTCACTGGAAACAACCATTCTCTGCCTAGAGAGGAGACTCTCTCTGTGTTATTGTGGGACTCACATCTGAAAGCAATTCCTCTTGGCAGTGTCATGGAAGCAGGTGCCAGTACCAATCACAAGGAACCTCTCGTTACCGCTTTGTTTGAAATACAGCCACTGCCATGGCTAATTACATTCTATTGATACTGATTAGTAAGATGCATAAATCGAAGTCCCCTGATTTATGTATTTCTAGCATCTAACTAAGCATTGACTAAGCTCCATAAACATGGGCAGATGTCAACAGCCTGCATTAGCTAGAGCTGGAGCTCAGCGGGGTGTGGCGGCCTAGCAAGCTAGTGTGCACCACCAGGGTTCATCCTCAGGACCAGGAAACAAAGAGGAAAGTGGGGAAGGAGGCAGGAGGGAGGGAGGGAGGGCAGGAGAGATGAGTTCCAGCCTGGACTCTACAGACACCTGAAAGATTTGGGTCCAAACCCCGAAGAACAGATTAGAAGTGATTTAAGTCATACACATATCATTTTCGTGACCACCCACTCCACCCCAAAACTCCACAAGCTAAGGTACCAGGCTTAGATGTCAGACATCTGGCCAGTGCTGGTACATAAGCAGCTCTATTTACAGGGTGGGTTCTGCAGACTGTGACGGTGACAACAGTAACCAGTGTCACACTCCACTGGACTGTGCACTTCAAAGTCTGAAAACCACCACCTCTGTACGATGAATATTTCGCCACAATCATAAAAAGAAAGATGGCAGAAGACCGGAGCCATGCGCCTGCTGTGTAGACAGGAGCCATGCGCCTGCTGTGGACCATGGAAGTGCACTGTCTCCTCGCTCATGATGAGAAGGCAGTGGATGACCACAGCCAGAGACCACCTAGCTCAAAGGCTCTCTGTAATGTCAGCTGACACCAGCCCCTCCTAGTGTCCTTCACTGTAGCAGGATGGAAACCAATGTGAGGGTGACAAACAAACAGCAATGAAGGTTTCTTCCTCCCAAACCTGAAAGGCGATCTCTAAGCATAAAGGTTTGATAATTAGATTAAATTCACCTTCCCAATAAAATAAACAAAACAATGACCTTGTTTACCATGTGAACTGGCCACGTGAATACCTGGTGGATGGCCACAGCTAGCAAAGAATTACCTCTGGGGAGGCAGGGATGCCTGCTGGGATCGCTCTCTCACCCACAGGGGAGGTGCTAATATTTCTGACCACTGTTCACAAAGTTTCCACAACAGGAGTAATCATGAGAGTAAAAAGCATTATGTCAGCAAATTAAGCCAATGAAAAAGCACACTGTACAAGTCTATGAATCCAACTGTCATACAGACCAAACAAACCCATAGGACACCGGAGCCCAGAAGCCAGGGAGTGGGGAAGAAAGGTGGCCGAGACTAGCCATAATTCAACAAGATATATTCACCAAGTCTATGCATTTTATAACTTACATAAATGACTGCTAATACTTGAAAATTAGGGAGTACATGAAGGAGGAAACTGTCTAAATGAACTCATGGTATTTATACACTGGGGGAAAGCAGTCTTTTCACACCAGAATTACACATGGAGCAGCTGGCGTGGGTTTCCAAGATGAAGCTTACTTCTTTAAACCAGCACAGTGCCTGGGAAGACTGAGGGACCCTGTGCCCTGTTTTAGCCCATGTATCTGCTCAGGTCCTCCCCCTAAGCCTAAGCAATCTAACTTAGCAAACTCCTCAAGCTGAGTGCAAGGCAGTTATAATCTGGGAGAGATGCTGAACTTACTCTTTATTTCCAGGAAAACTTCCTCTCTTGGATTTGTATTTCCAAGAAAATGGCTATTAAAAAAAATTAAAAGTAGGGCTGGAGAGATGGCTCAGAGGTTAAGAACACCATCTGCTCTTCCAAAGGTCCTAAGTTCAATTCCCAGCCACCACATGATGGCTCACAACCATCTACAATGAGATCTGGTGCCCTTTTCTGGCCTGCAGGTGTATATGCAGGCAGGACATTGTATAAATAATAAATAAATAAACCAAAGTTCTTTATTTAAAAAAAAAAATCAAACTACTCTGAATTGAGAACTATAATTGTAATTTTGAAAATCTGAAAATAAAAATGAAGATAGTTTCTCAGGCCACCAAGTTCTAACGTGGAACTCTCCCTAAACTTCCTGAGAGTGGCAGGAAGGAACTGTTCGAAGAGCAAAAGACTCGTGTGTGGTGTTCCGTTCTCTGACTCCTATGGCAAGCAAAGAGACCAGATGAAGTTAGCACGGGTCTGTTCACAGCCAAGACCCCTGACTGGCCTCAGAGGCTGCAATCTGTGGGAAGCACACCTGACAGTCCCTGCAAAGCTGTTCCCTTGCTTTCTAAGGTCACCTTAGTGTCAAACCTCGGCTGGAGTTTCCAGTTCATTTCCCACAACCCACACATCAAACCCAATGTGACGCCACAGAAAAAACTGTATGAAAATGTTAAGAGGATCCACAAAGCAAATTCACAATGGAGCTTTGATTCCCTCAATTCACTGTGTCAGAGCTGTGCTGCAGTGGCTCATCGGCAACTGAACCAAACCCTGGGACATGTGGCACTCAGCCTGGATCTCAATGTAAAGGTCCCTGCTCCACACTCACGCAGCCAGCGTGCCGAAAGGGAGCACTCAGAAGCACTGCTGACTTCAGAGGCGATGTCATAGAAAAATCAATCTCAACCCCTTCCTCCCTGCTGGCCAGCATTTACAGTGCAGGCCGGTGCTAGTCAGGCTAGTGGGGAGGGCTGCGAACACAGAATGTCGTACGCGGCGGCTGGACCCTGCGCACTACAGCAGAAAGCAAGCAGGCGAGTTGTGCTTACTGGGTACACCAGTGGCACAACCTTTAGGGGAGCTGCTGGCTGCTTACCAGCTGGGTTTGCGGTCTGCTCCGTGGGAGGGAATTTCAAGCCTGGTGCTATAAACCCACTCAAAAGCCTGCGGAATGTGTGATGGTGTGAACAAGAAAAGCCCCACAGCTCACGCGTTCAAATACTTCATTCCTAGGTGGTGGAACTGTTTGGGAAGGATTGGGAGGAGATGTGGCCTTTGGGAGGAGGTGTGGCCTTTGGGAGGAGGTGTGGCCTTTGGGAGAGGTGTGGCCTTTGGGAGGAGGTGTGGCCTTTGGGAGGAGGTGTGGCCTTTGGGAGAGGTGTGGCCTTTGGGAGGAGGTGTGGCCTTTGGGAGGAGGTGTGGCCTTTGGGAGAGGTGTGGCCTTTGGGAGGAGGTTGGCCTTTGGGAGGAGGTGTGGCCTTTGGGAGGAGGTATGGCACTGGGGGTGGGCTTAGAGATTTCAAAAGCCCATGCCAGGTCCAGGGCCACTCTCTGCCCGCTGCCAGTGGCTCAAGACGTAAACTACTGCTGCAGTACCACAGCTGCCTGCAGGGCACCACGCTTCCCAGTGGCCCTGAGTGATTCCTGTGATATAAGGTCCGTGGTCCTGGTTCCTCCCCAGATCAACAGTAACTAAGACAAACGGCCAGGCCATAGGCTCTGGGGTAGAGTCTGTTACTGATATTCTGCTAAATGATCAGGTTGTTAAATTGTCTTCTAAACATTTATGGTTATACCCACAGGCCTGGGCCACTCTCACCTTTGGTCAGAGAAGCCTCTTTTTGCAGAGGTCAAAGGACAGAGGGTAAAAACAGACTAGCATCATGCATAGGGAAGATGAAGTTAAACTGCACTGTGCTAGAAATCTGAGTCCAATCAACAGGTGTCTGCTGCTCTTGCCACAAAAAGGAGCTGAGATAACGGAACTGATACTAATGCAGCTCACATGGTGATGAGTGTATTGTCTATATGTGTCTCATAACATTTGGTAAAACAAAATAGTTAAAGATGAGAGAGAAGCTGATATTTAAAAAAAGAAAACGATGCCCCAGAGACTGTGAGTAAGTACACAAACAGAAATAGGTGCAAAGTAGCAGAAGTCAGGAGAACAAGCAACAGCGGCCTCACTGCGCTGAGGCCATCAGAACGGAGCTAAAGGACACACCACCCTGGGTCACGGCGGCCTGTGAGCCTCATTTCCCAGTGCCAGTCGTTTTGGGGCTCTGCAGTCCCATATCTAGTGCACATCATCCTTTTAGTTTCTAAAACTTAATCCCTACTAAAGAGTTGTAAAGAAGGAGGGGGTGGGGAGGAGTCTTAGAGGATAGACAAAGTCACCCAGAAAACGCCTGGGTCAAAGGCTTCAACAAATAAATAGGCAGTCACGGGCATTACCACACTGTGGGGTGCGCCCTCAACACTCCCCACTGACTCCCTTGGGTCTGATCCCTGACCTGGAGCTACACACAAAAGCTGGAAGTAAAACCACAGGAATGTTTTGAGGTAGTGATCTACCTATCCCTCAACTCATCTCAAGCAAAGACCAGGTATTCCTTTAGACTAGCCAACCCTCAACGCTGGAACAAGGCAGTTTCTATAGAGCATGTGAAGAGGGCTGGATGCCGGAAGCACAAAGAACCTACTGCGCAAGGCCAGGCTAGCACTGAACACAAAGTAACAGCAGCAACATAGGAGCCCTCCTTGCTACTTCCATAGCTTGAGAACCTTTACAAATAATTTTAAGAAAGAGGTTGACTGAAAAAACAAATGCCACAAAATTTTCTTTTTCAGAAACCAAAGGATAAACTAAGGCAGCTATCAGCACTGGTTTATAAGTCAAGGATGGTTTCCTCAGCTTGCCCTCAGCTACGTTACAAAACTGCCAAGTATCTGGGCACTTTCCTACCAGCACCCAGTCAAGCCTTGTCTTGACAGATGGGACAGTCAGAGGCCCCGTAGCCGAGGAGGAGTGCTGGCCGTGGGATCAAGGCTCGGGACTCTGGTTCCAGCTCTCCAGTGAATTAGTGTCACCACAGTTGTCACCTACTCCATCCACAACTCCACTTCCTCTCAGTGGGATTTTATTTCTGATTATACTCAAATTTCTGGCTAACTCCTAGTGAGAAATAACGCACATTTGTTAACTTGAAGATTTATGGAGACTATTTAAAGCTGCAATTCTGGGCAAGCCAAGTCCCCAAAGCCCTTCCAAGATTGCGAGGGCACATGAAGAATTCTCCTACAGAACAACCCAGTTTCACAAAACCGTTTGCTGTGGCCAGAAATGTAAATAGCATGATGTTAGAACTTCTAAAATAACTGAAGAAGTTAATTCAATTTCTCTTTAAGCCTAGATTCATTATTAAAATGGTTCAGTGTACCTACACACGCAGACCCGCGCTGCTGGACAGAGCAGTGGAAAACAACAGGAATGCGCCGCTCTGCAATTCAGTTAAAGGGGAGATTTCTAACCACGGAGCCTAACAGCAGAAGAAGACAGCGGGAAAGAGCAGGGAAAATCTGGGACTCAAGTCACCACCAGAGATGAAAGTTTCTACAGTGTGAGAGGTGGGGAGTCTCCCCATGCCAGCGTACAGGGTCAGGGAAGCAAGCCTCCATATCTTGCTGAATTTCTCCTAATGGTTGTTGATTTAGGCCAAATGCATAAAAACAGTCTCCACAACCAGACTGTTGACAGTGAGCACAGAAGGAATGTGGGGTGGACAGATGTTGGCAGAGCAGACAGACATAAAACCCTCTGGGATGACACTGGATAAGACACAGTGGCTTTAGCAACCATGTTTTCACCTGAAATTGGTTCTTCTCAAAATTATTAATAATGAAAAATGCTTACACAGGATTGCCAGGGGGGAAAAATACACTCCTTTGAAAAAAGTTTTTAAAACAACAAGCTGCCCACAGAAACCACGTGGGCACAACATGGAACAGCCTGGTCACTCATGCAGGCTCCCTGGAAAAAAAACAAAACAAAATGAAAGCCCTGTAGCTGTGAGTAATATTCACACTAGTAGGTCATGTGTGGAGATGTAGGAATGGGGCTGCTGTGTAATTCAAATGCTGATTCCTGTGCACTCCACATCTGGCTGTGATTCCTGTTCTGAGAATCTCCTGTCTCAATGTTGTACAAACACTGCTCCCGAGTGGTCCCGATATGTCAATAAAGCAACTTACAGCCAATCGTTGAACAGAATAGGGCTGGACTTCCCACTAGTGGGGCGGGGGGCGGGGGGGCTAGAGGAGGAAGTCAGGGATTGAGCCTTGGAAAGATCAGGAGGGGAGCTGGAACAGGAAACGTTACAAAGTACAAATATCTCTGGGATGTAAGCTGGGAGGAAGCCAAAATAGCTTAGAGGGTTGAGAACAGAGGAATAACTGCTCAGTTCTTGTGCTGTGAAGCTTGTTTAAATAATATAATGTGTGATACCTAGGTTAAGAGGGAAACTGAGAAACACAGTTTCATAAAAAGTAACCTTAACACCTGAAAGCCGGTTCCCAAGAAGCAGCCCAAGTGCACCTGTCAAAGGCCTGCAGCTCAAGAGGGGTGACTTCTGCAGTGAGAACTTCAAGTTTCAAGAGGCCACCTATTTCTACAACCTAAACTTCCACCAACAGTGAGATGGACAGAAAATGTGACACCGAGACACAGTGCAGTCTGTTGCGCGCGCGCGCGCACACACACACACACACACACACACACAAAATGTGTACTGAATATGTGTGTAAGAGATTATCTGAACAAAGGGAAGAAGAGTGAGAGGATGACAGAATGCATGACAAGGGAGGGTTCGTGTGTGTGTGTGTGTGTGTGTGTGTGTGTGTGTGTGTGTACATGTGCATGCACTGACTAATACAACTGTCAGCTGGACACAACTTAGAATTATCTAGAGAGTGATGTGTATCGTGCAGGCCATTGCTTGTGTCTGCACAGGATGGTCCCAACTGTTCACTGATACAGGAAGGTCTAAGCGCTTTGTGAGCACCACTATGTCCTAGGCAAAGGGGCTGGACAATGGAAGACAGGAGAAAGGCAGCTGAAAACAAGTCAGGGTCTTGGTGCTTGCTCACTGTTTGCTCCTGGCACTGAGTGTGGTATGAGAGGCTGATGGAGTCGATGATGCCGATTTTCTTGAAATGTATATACGCACACATATTAAAAAAAAAATGCCATGATTAAGCCCAGCATTTTGTATCTCTGTAACTAATTTAAAAATTACTTTGAAAGCAGCAAAGATTTTAAAAGCTTAAAACAAAACAACATTTTCTTTCTTCTCAGGAAAAATCTAAATGAAGCCTAAGACTTGGCTCAAGAAGCCCCACACATTGTCTCCGCTGCCATGTTAATGGTGTGTTAGGTTTCAACTATAGCAATGACCCTAAAATACTAACACCACCATCAATGGTAGTGAAAGCAGCATAAGAGAAATTATACAAGGATCATTTTTAGATGCACTCAAGCAGAGGAAGGAGTAAGTATAGAGAAATGAACTATTCGGGAAACAGGGGAGCAAGGATAGTGCTGGGCCTATCTGCAGCACCAGAAGCCAGGAGCACCCACTGAGACAGGAGGAGGAGAGAAGGAAGCTGTGGAGGGGCAGCCAGGACTCCTCGGGAACACACCTCTGCTGGGTCAAATGTGGACTTTACACAAAACTCCTTGCACAGGGCAACTATCAGAGGGCACCAGGCGCAGCACCAGAAAATGCAGGTACGCAGCCTGGTAGGTGTTTTCCTCTCCTGTTGTTTTCAATGAAAACGCCAGATTGTTCTACTTCACCAATAAAGACTCAGGAGCCAGATGCTGGGGTGAAAAACCCGATAGCTCAGAGAGGCAGAGGAAGCACCCAGCTGACCTTCCTACTCAGCTCATGTCCTGATGGAAAAGGCCCAAAAACTCACTAGCTCAGCTGACAGCACAGGAAGAAAAGCCAAAACAAAAAACAAAACAAAAAAACCCAAGGCCAAAGGCTTGCTAGCTCAAGACCCAAAAAGCCATAGGTCAAGGAGCTGAGGCGCTCAAGAGCCAAAGAGCTAAAAGCCAAAGAGCTAAAAGCTAAAGAGAAAAGAAAAACCCAAAACAAACAAACAAACAAAAAACCCCAAAACCAAAGAGCCCTTCTACTTGTACATGCTGTCTTATATGCCCCCAACTCAAAGTGCCTCCTACTGTTTAATCCCTGTCGCCGGGTTTCTTTTTCTGCCTCTTGATCAAGGTTTAACTTTATTAAATCCTGTGTGCAGAAAGCTCTTGGATTAAAGGTGTCTGCGAGGGCTCAACCACACCAAACAAAAGACAGGTTTTTACAGTTCACAATCTCAGGGATCACAATAGGATCAAAGATCCTGCAACATTTCCCCCTTTTTGTCTAAATAAAAGATGTTTTCTCTAACATGAATGAAAGATGTACTATCTAGTTTTAAAATGCATTCATAATATCTATTCCATAGTACTTGGCAACCTTGGAGAATGTATTCTACAATATAGCCAATCTTGTTGAGTCCAAAGTTCTATACCTAAATCGTTTTGTTAAAATAAATAAATAAAAATTTGCATTACCAATCAAAAACCATCTTCAGACCTAATATATCTTCTAAAATCCTAAACAACTAAGTTTAATTGTAAGACTCTAATTAGTCTTCAACCTGATCAGAGGTTGGATAAATATTAGAAGGGTAAATATTATCTGAATAAACAGGAAGTGCAGGGCAAGCAGCTTCCAAAACTATAGAAATGACAGATACTGCTGGCCACCTGTACAGTCACCCAAGATATCTCTAAAACGTTGGAGCATCATCTTCAGCCTTCTGGCTCAGAACATGTGACAGACATATTTATGAAGCAGGTATTATGAAGGGCTTGCCTGCCTTGTCCTGGTAAAGCTCAGCAGCCGACTCTCCTGCATCCGGTGCATTTATTCTGTCTGCAGTAGAAGCAAGGACAAGCCTTAGCCAGAGGCTGCTTGCCACAGTGAGGCTATCTCCTAAAGGAGAAGAATTTTTCTGATGTTGATCATCTACCTCGAAGTCAAAAGAAGCTGACAGAAGCTGACATGTCTCATTGGCAAAAAAAAAAAAAAAAACTCAAATTAATAAAACATCTTTAATTGCCATATTCTATAGACCACTGACGTTTTGAAGGCCATCTATCTCTAGTGTATCTGAATTAATAGTTTCTCTCTAGACTAACTTAGAAAACTGGTACCTAACAAAACCACAAGTTTGCTTTACTATTAGTTTGCATTTCTTAATTATCCTAAACAGTTTATGATAGTAGCTTTCAAAAACGACTACAACTTCACATTGCATTTTTCAGAATTACATAGGTATAATACCTTAAAAAGAGTTAATACGTAATATGCTGTAACCAAAAAATAACCTTAATTTTGTATCACTATATAAAGGATCTATACCAATGTAAGCAATAATAACCTTAATTTTGTGTCAATATACGAAGATCTGTAAGAGTAGATTCAATAATCTACCATTTTTTGCTATTGTTCCTACATATTTCTATGTTCCCCTATTGTCTAAATAAAAAGGAAATAATTTAACTCTAATACAGTAAAATTATTTGCAAGAATGAAGCAATTTTTCCCAAGCTTTCCACGATGTCCAGCTTGGTTGTATTTGGTAGTCTTAGAATTAAGTATTTTTTAGTTCAAAGTTCTGTAAAATGCTCATCATATGAACTCAGAAACTTGAATATCCTAAGCAATCTGTAGTCTGAAGCTGGTCTTTGGGCAGTGTTTGTCAGCCTAGTGGCAATCCTGACCATAACAGTCAACTCAAGGGTGTGCCCTCAGTAGTCTGTAGTCCAAGGCTATCTTTGGGTGGTGTTTGTCAGCTTAGTGGCAATCTTGACTAAGTACAACAAAACAGTCAACTCAAAGGTGTCCACTGTTTGCATATACCAGGCAGAAGAAATGTGGAGCAGGTGTTGTTGCTGTTGCTGTTGTTGTTGTTTGATTTATTTTTTCCCCCCAGTGGGTATTGTTAGACAATCCAGGTGAACTCATGGCTTGGGGCACCGTCATCTTCTTGGAAACCTGAAATGTTACTGTTACAAGTGCTAAAAAACCTGTCATTTTAAATGCCATATTCAGCAGATCTCAGAAAGGTTTGAGGATCATAATCTACTAAGTAAATCCAAGGTACACAAACTGCTTTTAGCTACTTGTTTTAGCCTTAAACCTGGAAATATGTACAGGAAACTAAATGAAGCTTATTTCTAAAATTAGTTAATACTCTGTATCATGACAGAAAGTTTATATTTACATAATATTATATTTTGAGATAATATACCTTAAAAATTAGACAGTAAAATGAAAGCCAAAAGACTATGAGATCAATGACAACAGAACAATTCCCTAGTTTTTGTTTTCCTCTGTCCCATACCAGGTGGCTCTTCTGATATGAGACAGAGATTTTGGATTTTCCTTTAACAAGCAGGCATGAGTTTAGAGAAGGCCAAAGCCATGCTCTAACCCCAAAGCCAGTTTTAATTTTTAATTGAACTGGGACCACAGAAAGATTAAAAGTATGAACCAGCACCACCCTATTGGCTGTAATTATAGGATTTAGAGAGCAACTAACTTACAGGGGTCTGCCTGCATCTGCTAGGATTAAAAGTATTGGCGACCACTGCCCTGCTCAAATATTTTATCTTAAATCCAATTACTACAAACTGGTAGAGATTTGGAAAACAAGTCTGAACTGTAACAGACCTTTAAAGTTACTTAAAACATTTCAAATCAACTCCCACCCCCATTCCGCCCCATCTCTTTCTCTCTCGTTTTGTTTTTCAAGACAGGGTTTCTCTGTGCAGCCTTGGCTGTATTGGACTCGCTTTGTAGACCAGGCTGGCCTTGAACTCAGAGATCTTCCTGCATCTGTGTCCCCAAGTACTGGGGTTAAAGGCATCTACCATGATGCCCAGCTCAACATTTCAAACCCCTTAACTGTGATTTTAAATCCAAACAATAAGACTATCCTTTTATTCAAGAAGAAAGCTCTAGGTTTATATGCTAGTTTGGACTGAACGCCCATGCTGTCTGATGAACTATCACTTCTCTATTCAAGATCTCTCTCCTGTTCAAATCTAATCTTTATCAATTTTGATGGTATCCACAGCTTTCTTCTCCCATGGAAACAAAAACAAAGCCTCTTCCGCAGTCTAATACATATCCTGGTCTCCGTCTGAGTTAACACATCTTTAAAATACACAGGCTACTTTAATTCAGCTGTTTTTCTACCATCCAGTGTCTCTCTGCAGCTGTTGTTCCTTTCTCATTAGCATTTAAAAACTGAACGTTAATGAAGCACTGTGAAGTTTATCTGGGGTCTTTATTTGCCCTTCCTGTCTATTAAGCATGTCTTTTAAAGTACAATTAGATCTTTCTATAACTGCTTGTCTGTAGGACTGTATGGTATACCTGTAATATCCTTTATGTTGTAATATGCAAAAAAACTGTTAAAGGTAAGTACTAGAATGTAAACCTTTCCTTGTCATGCTCATGTAAAGGAATTGTAAAAAAGGAATCTTCAAATCAATCAATAATCCTTAGGTAACAAGGAAGGCAATGGGAGTCCAGATTGTAAATATCCCACTGGCTAAATAATTGTATTCATTGCTCTAAAATCTGTTAACATCCTCCATTTGCCAGATTTCCTTTGGATGACAAATACAGGAGAATTCATGGGCTGGTAGATCCCTCAGTGTGTTGAGCTTTAGCTGTTCCTGTACTGGCTGTTCTACTGCCTGTAATTTTTCTCTTTCACAGGCCATTGATCTACGTATATAGGCTTGTCAGTTAGCCATCATTTTAAAGGAAGGGCAGCTGGTATCTTTGAAAGACCAGCACGTGCCATGTCCTGCTCATGGACAACCTGGGCAGGCTGTGATTGTTCCCAATAATAACTTTTAATATTTTTCTCAGAAGCATTCTTTATTTTATAGGTTGTTTCTAAGATTCGAGGAATGTTTATCTGTGTTTTCCATTGCTGCAACAAATCATATCCCCATAAATTCAAGGCCATTTTAGCCACATATGGCTCTAATTGTCCTGTCTGTCCTTCTGGCCCTGCACACTTGACCCATCTTGCACTTTGTTTTACCTGAGATAACATTCGGATCCCTAGAAGCTGGACATTTACTTCCTGAGGAGGCCAATCTGGATGCCAAAGTTTTTGTGAAATTATTGTTACATCTTCCTCTGTATCTACTAAGCCTTCAATTCCAAAGCCATTTATTTTTATTTTTAGCTTAGGTCTCTGATCATTTATAGCAGTTTGCCAATATGCATTTTTTTTTTTGGTCTTCCTTGAATTTTTTTGTTTTATCTACTGAAGCTGTTCTGTCCTGATTACAGTGAGAGCAGCACTGTTTTTTAACAACAGGCACTAGATCGTTTAATTGCTCTGTGGATGAGCTTCTCCTACTCCGACAGGAAATGACTGAATCAAGTCGGAAGCTGGGGCCTGCAGGAGGCCCCCTTGGGTGTTTCCCAATGGCAGAGGGTTATCTTGCACTTCTCTTGTTGATCTGCACTCATCTGTCCAATGCCTGCCTCTGTCACACCTCCTGCGTACTCCAGAGCGTGGGGCCTTCTTTTTGGATTATTTCTAAAAAACCACTGTTTCCAGGAAAGCCTCCCCTACAATCCTTCATCAAGTGGCCTTGCTTACCACAATGAAAACATCTGCCATTTGGATCTTTCCTAAGTCTTTTACAAAGTACTTTTCCTAACAAATTAGCATCATAAACACGAGATCCAATATCAGCAGTATGTTTAATCCACTCCTCTCCTGGTGCTGATCTTGCCTTTAAAGGTCTAATCACCCTTTTGCATTATGAATTAGCATTTTCAAAAGCCAAAGTTTCAACTAGTTTTTTTTCTTTTTTTGGCGTCTGAGTCTGATCCTGCGGTGTTTACAGCTGAAGTCAATCTTTTCAAAAGTTCAGTAAAGGCTTCTTTGGGGCCTTGCATAATTTTAGTAAACGGCTCAGCTCTCTTTCCTGGTTCTTCAACCTTATCCTAAGCACTTAAAGCTGCTTGGCAACTTAGTGCCGAGGTGTGATCATAAAATTCCAAATGCCTTTGTAAATCAGCATATTAACTTTCACCATCCTGGAAAATATCAATGCCTCTGGCCTGGTTTCATTGTTCTGTGGCCTTCACTTCATCTTTCCACTATGATAGCCTTTGTAACTGAGAGGTTCCAATACTGTTGTTGTCAACCCTTTCCAGTCTTGGGGGATAATCTTGTTCTGAGTGGACCATGAATTTAACACAGGATGAAGGCATACCATAGGAGAAGACCACTTCCTTAAATCTCCTCAAATCTAACGTCTACACGACGCCATCCCAATTTATTATAAACCTGGGTGAGCTTGTCATCTCCTGGCATGTCTTGTGTAGTCACTGTATATACTGAGGCTGGTTTTTTAACAACCTTAGGCCGCCCTCTTTCAATTTCATTACATGGTACCATGGTAGGCTCTTATCTAAAAGCCTCTGTCTGTGTCTGGGCATTTTTATTCTCATTTATAAGTCTCTCTAATTTTCCTTCTAAGGCTTGTATCCACTTTTCATATTTTTCTTTTTCCTGTACCTCTAAAGGTTTTTTCTTAGAGCAGGTACAGAAAGCTGTTAAGGATATTAAGAATAAAGTCTAAAATAATAAAATGATAATAATCATAATTGGTATTGAGCCAGTTTCATTTAAGTTACTTAGCTTTCCATTCAATGTGTCTATGTTTAGGCCACCTGGGGCAACACTAAACAGGGCTCCAAAGCCTTCTATTAAGCTTCGGCTAGTACTTCTCCTCCTTAACTCTATCCTTGAGCATTTCCCAGATGACTTACTGACGGCTTCTCAGTTTGTCCTCGGCTGGAGTGAGCAGTCTGTGGGGTCATGCCACTCACTGGAGCCCAAATTGCTGATTTAATTGAAAATTAAATCCCGGATCATTCTATTTTACCAATAAAGACTCAGGAGCCAGATGACCAAAGCCCAAAAGCCAAAGGCCAAGGAACTGAGGAGCTCAAGAGCTAGAGAGCCAAGAGCCGGAGAGCCGAGAGCCGAGAGCCAGAGAGCCGGAGAGTTGAGAGCCAGAGAGCGGAGAGTTGAGAGCAAGAGAGCCAGAGAGCCAGAGAGCTGAGAGCCAGAGAGCCAGAGAGCTGAGAGCAAGAGAGCCAGAGAGCCAGAGAGTTGAGAGACGATAGCCGGAGAGCTGAGAGCCAGAGAGCCGGAGAGCTGAGAGCTAAAGCTCTAAGATCCCTTCTGCTTCCACAAGCTGTCTTAAATACCCTTCAACTCAAAGTCCCTTCTACTGTTTAATGCCTGTCACCTGGTTTCTTGCTCTGCCTCTTGATCAAAGTTTAACTTTAGTAAATCCTGTGTGCAGATAACTCTTGGATAAAAGTTGTGTGCTAGGGCTCAACCATTCCAAACAAAAGACAGGTTTTCACAGCTCACAATCTCAGGGATCACCTTGGTGTTGAGTATCCTGCCAACACTCTCCTCGCAGAAGGAATGCAGAACCTGACAAAATGTGGCCATACTCACAGGGCACAAGTCACACGTGTCTGTACACTCATCCTTCTCACAGGGCACAAGTCACACGTGTCTGTACACACATCCTTCTCACAGGCTTTCACGTTCCTGACACAAGTCCATAAAAATAGAGGCCTTTCCCTTCCATTTTGGCTCTACAGGAGGTACTGACTTTTTTCTTTGATATGTGAGCACAGCTCAGCTTCTCAGAGCCTATTAAACCTTAAAGAACACTTACACATTCCATAGAACATAGATAAAGAATGGAAAATATAGATGGTTTTCAGGAAAAAAAAAAAAAAACATTTTAAGCTGAGTATCTCTAGTCCCCTTTCTTCACAGACATTAGCAGTGGCTCTGTTGCGCTTGACTCAAGTCTCAACATGCACTAAGGCCCATTCACATGTGAGTGTAGTTATAACTCAGAGCTGTAACCAGAGAAAGAGATGCAGGCATAGGCAGGAAGCCCGGCGTGTGCACCCCGTGAGGAAGAGGGAGCCTGAGAAAAGGCAGGGGCACAATGCACCTTGTAGGCTGCAGGGGAAGCTGTAGCTGCACAGGAGAGCACTCGCCCTGCACACTCCTCCTGCACACTCGCCCTGCACACTCACCCTGCACATTCACCCTGCACACTCGCCCTGCACAGTCCCCCTGAACACTCGCCTTGCACACTAACCTTGCAGAGTCCCCCTGAACACTCGTCTTGCACACTAACCCTGCACAGTCCCCCTGCACACTCGCTTTGCACACTCACCCTGCACAGTCCCCCTCCACATTCACCCTGCACACTCGCCCCGCAGTCCCCCTGCACATTCACCCTGCACACTCGCCCTGCACAGTCCCCCTGCACATTCACCCTGCACACTCGTCCTGCACAGTCCCCCTGCATACTCGCCCTGCACAGTCCCCCTGCACATTCACCCTGCACACTCGCCCTACACAGTCCCCCTGCACAACAGCAGTGAAAGGAAAGCTACTGCTTTTACACAGTATCTTCACACACTGGGCTACTACAAACTCAGACGCCAGAGGGCTCCACTACTGTGAGGCAAAGTAGGGCCAGGGGAGAAGACCGGGGCATCTAGCACAGCGGAGCGGGGATTCTGTGGTGCTCCCTTGTTCCTACGTTTTATTTCTGTGCCAGACACTGAGCCTGGGCGCCCTTTGCATGTCAGGAGTGTTCTTAGACAGTGCATGCTTTGTATAAAAATTTAGCGGCAGGTTGAAGGAAGAGGTTTACTTTTTATAAAATACACACTAATGTATAAAGAAGAGACAATGACTATAAAATGCATATTTCCTACACAGCACCAAGCTAATGCTTTACCGTCACCTGGAGTATCCACTCAAAGTAAAAGCAAACAAACAGTCCCAAGCATTCAATGGGCAACCACAGTGAAAGCACAAGGAGCGGCTTTAGTCTTTCATTTAAAACAACTAGAAAATTCAACAAAATATCTGATATGCACACAAAGGAAAAGAAATACTTGAAACATTAGTTTGCAAATACTAGTACAACAGAACAAAAACTTTTTCTGGAAGAAAAGAAACAAACAAGTAAGCAACGTGACTGCCAGGTTTACAAAGCAGTGTAGAGCTCTCGGGCAGAGAACAGGCTAAAGAAGAGAAGTGAAAGCCAGGACTGGCAAGGCCAAAGACACAGGCTTAGAGCTGCAGACGACAGAGGGCCTTCTGCAGCTCTGGGCTGGGTTCTCACTAGTGAGTGGGCAGAACAGCACCTGTAAGAGGGAACGGAGGAGCAGCCCCAAGAGCTCCGGCTGGTGAGCGGGTCCTGCTAGGTAAGGTCAGGGTAAATCTTCACTGCAGACACTCCGCAACATTATTTTCCCTGCAGTGGTGAAGCTGTAAACCACACACAGCTCAGCTGCTTGACGGACAGCTGTCAGGTCCTTCCCCGCGCAGCAGTAGTTGCCCTAGGTCAGTGGCCCCAACCTTCCCAATGCACCAACCCTTTAATACAGCGCCTCATACTGTGGGGACGCCCCTCCCGAGCATAAAATTATTTTTGTTGCTACTTCATGATTACTTTTGCTACTGTTACTATAATGTAAATATCTGTGTGACAGTCTGACACTACCCCTGTGAAGGGACTTTAGTCCCCCAGGTTGAGACCCGCTAACCTGAAGCAAAAGCAGAGGAAACCCTCAAGTCCCACAGGACAGATGGAGGCCGAGCCTGCTGGGTCTGTGAACTGATGCTGAGGCCACTCCTGACACTCTATCAGGCAATTCAGACCTGCCCTTCTCCCACAGACCTAAAGACAAGGAATGGAGGTAACAATAAAAGCAGACTTCTTACTAAAACGCACATGAGGCAATGACAAGGCGACAGGCATGATGGTTCATCTTCAGTCAAGATGAGTACTGTGCTCTTAGGACAGGAAGGCACACCCAAGCTTGCAAGCTCAAGCATATGGTTCTTTGGTTCCTGTCCACCAAGAGGCACTCTACCATGCATTCCTGCCACCACAATACGCCTGGCCAGAGTCCCAGAGCAATGGTATGCACCACGCACACCTCGCACACCACGCACACCACCTGCATGCACCACCTGCACCCCAGCACTACATACACCCACCCCCAATCAGGTGCACCACACACACCTGAAACCACAGCAAAGCCTTCCTTTCTGCAGCTTGCTTTCCAGGTATTTGTCATAGTGACTAAAAGCTACTAATACTCGGAGGTGAGGGTGGGGTACCTCAGTGGGGCGGGTGGGGGGGATACATAGCGGTGTAGAATTCTTGTAGGAGATATCTTCAATCAGACAAACAAATGGGAAAGAATTATGCGCTGTAAGACCTGAACTTAACACACTGACATTTCTCCAGGAAGAAGATAAATACAAGCAGGGAAATGTGGGCCTCACAAAGGGAACTCGCAGAGCTGAGAAAGCCAGCATGGTGAGCTTGGCGTGGGAGGGAGGGATATGCCATTGACTCACCGAGTATAAGATCTGAGGACTGTAGAACTCTGTATCAATACCACAAAAAGATGAAATGACAGTATTTTAGAAAGTAATTTTAATATACATTGAAAATACAAAAATATAAAAAATAGATAAATAACAAAATAAAAATTAAAAATGAAAGAAAATATACAGTGCAACTTTAAGTGTATACTGTAGACACTTATGTCATTTAAATAATAATTAGCAAAGACACAAGTCATCTGGTCTATAACAGACATAAAATGAAATTATTAAAGAAAAAATAAAGACTCAAGTCAGGAAAAGATACATAATGGAAGACAGAAAACAACAAGTAAAGTGACATTTAAATTCAGCTAGGGAGCCAGCGCACATGAACAAGTAGTCTAAACTGACTCGATGGGGGCACTGCAGACTTACAGAGTCAATACCTCATAAAGGAAAGGGGCTAACGAGATAATACCATGCACACGCTCCTCAAAAGAAAGCGGAGGTAGTATGTGAAGATTAATTAGACTTCAGATCAAAGAAAATCACTAGACAGAGGTTAATCGGGAAGACAGTGTCACCATCAACACATGGACACCCCAAGAGCATGCTTCAAAACATAAAACACTGAGTGGCAGAACTGACAAGACGGGTAAGTCAGCAACCGCATATAGAGGTAAATATTTCTCCTAATAGTCAATTAAATATAAAAGGGAAAAGTCAACAAGCATAAAGAAAACCAACAGTATTATCAATACCCCGATATACGTGATATTCCTTGAGAGTGGGCTCTGCCCAACAAGGTCAGATGAGGCTTCGAGTACACAGTGCTCAAAGGCAGATGGTATTCTAGCCACACAAGTCTCAAGCTGACATCTTACAAAACCTCCTCACTACCCACAGCTGAGATACATTAAAAGTCAATAAAGATGGAATTTGGAAAGTTCTCAAGTAACTTAAAAATATATAACAGAACATACTTCTGAATAACGCATCATGAATGTGTCCGAGATTCTGCACGGTGAACAGAAGTGGAAGAGTAAGTTGTGGGTGGCGAGCAGCAGGCGGCTCTGAAGGAAGGAACTGCTGCGCTATGCTCCTGTGTGTGCTCACTTAGAAGAAGCTAAAGGAGACGATGACAATCTAAAGGGTTCTCCTCAGAAAATGTGGAGGCATGGAACAAGTGAGTCCCAGAAGCCAGAGTCTCCAGACAGGGAGAAGGGGGATGGTGGGTAGGGCCAGAGGAAGGGAGGAGGGCGGGAGAGAGACACAGACTGAGACTGACTGCAGAGATCGGCTCACATGATCATGAGCGCTGAGAAGTCCTGAGAGCTGCAGTCAGAACACTAGAGACGCAGGAGAGATGCTAGTGCAGCTCAGGCCCAAGCAGTGAGTGTGAACCTGAGTCCAAGTCTAAGCACAGACCGGAAGAGCCAAGAGTGTAAGTTCCAGGCCCATCGGCAGGCACCTCCTCTGACACAGCACTGATGGTGCTTTGTGTTAACTGGATGATGTCCACTCTTACAGGGGAGGGCAACAGTCATAGTATCCAAAAACACCCTCAGCCACATGCAGGATAATGTCTGGCCTTGGGTGAGGATCCCCCACGGCCCAGCCAGCTTCTTCCAAAGACCACTCTGTCATTCTACCAAGCCACCCAACTGTGACTAGCACGGAAGATGATGAAGTCAGCGACCCTCATACGCCTGGGGCCACTGCCACACTCCTGTGGTCGTGACGTGAGTTCCTTCATCAGATTTACCATGAAAAGGTTCACTAAGCGGAAGCAACTCTGTGTAGAACCCAGTAGTGGTTAAGGAACTCCGCGAACCACAGGCAGTGGTCTTCACAAAACTGCACGTGCGAAGGAACAGCTGTCTCAACATCCTCCCAGTAAGAACAGAACTCTGCCCTTCCCATTATGTACATGGTCCGATGGAGTCAGCCTGCCACCAGGCAGCTGGCCGGCCATCCCAGGGAATGGCACTACATTGGGGCCATCACATCACTGTACACTGAGTGGTGACCACGGGCAGGCCAGCCTCAGTGCTAAGCCACACCTGGCATCTATCTCTTAGGATGACGGGGTTATGCAGGGCCCACTGAAACACAGCGATGCAGAGGAGGAGGCTGGCTTAGACCATGTGTGGATCTGCCCCTAAAGGGAAAGCAGACCAGAAAACAGGCTGTCCTATCCACACAACTGCCGAGCCCTCTGCTGACATCGCCCCTCATGAACAAGTGCACAGGACACGATGTCCTCAGGATGCTCTGCCTATTCAGACACGTCTATCCACAACCTTCCTTTCATCACGTTGCCAATCCTGCTCTACATACACCACAGACCACCTAGCCAAACAGTGGCCACCGCTCGTAACTCCGTCCGTAGAGGCACACCAGCACTTTTCCTTCTGAGACAGTAAGTAAACAGCACACTTCTCCGAGTTCTGCCTTTCATTTAGATGTTTAGCTCTGTCAACTGGTCAGGTCTGGGACTGACCGAGGGCTGTGGTGTACTCTTAGACTATTTCACCTGACCTTAAACTCTCTACTTCTCTGTCTCACTTATGGAGACACCGTAATCAACAAGCCAGCGCCACGGGCCTGTGGAAGGCAGACTGCCCTGCCTGCTTGGCCCTGGGATACATCTGGTACCCCTCCCACCTCATCCTTGGGCTGACTCTGTGCTCAGGCTCCCCAATTCAGTGCCTCCAGTTCCCACTGTAACTTCTGCCCCTCAAGCACAGAACCCAGAGCTCTTCCAGGATGTTGGAGCTCCCCTAAAAATATATACCAACAATTTCAGTGAGTAAGTGTTTTCTTAAGGCAGTATCTCACGCAGTCCAGGCAAGCCTTGAACTCCCTCTGTAGCCTAGGATGGCTGAACTTTGGATGTTTCCACATGCTGAGGTGACAGGTACGCGCCACCACTCCCAACCTCTGCAAGTAACCTTAGATGACAAATAGGCTCACTTTCCTGTCTCCCTAACCCTACGGATCCCAACTTGGCCATCACACCACAGCAGGTCCAGCCTCCACACTTGCTCTGGAAACTGCATTTGGGGCCATGCTGCAGTTAGCTTGAAATGTAGGTGACAGTTTTTCCTGACTCCCCAAGCTGAAGTGCAGGACACCCAATTAACGTACTCACACCAACAAGTTCACGCTAACCTAACTTTCTTTGCACTGTCAGACTGTCAGCTGTCTGTGTCAGTTATGAAACCCATAGTCCGCTCAGAGCAGCATATCCCCCCCCCACTCTGTGCTCTGCCTTTGGGCTGACTGAGGCTTCTAGCCACAGACCTAGAAACAAAGTGTTGGGAAGTCCCCAATAGCCAGCACGCCTAGTGTGGTTTCCTCGAGGACACACAAAATTAATTTCTCAGGAAGGACACGAAGAGGTCACTCATCACAACTCAGGGTTTGGTCGTCACCTTCATCAGGGTTTTGTCCTGGTTCCTGGTTCCTGTTCTCAGATGTTATCAAATGTATTCAGGGTAGTGTGTGTCCAGACCCCAGTCCACCTGCCTGGGCCCCACTCCTCCACAAGCAAAACTTCCTGTAAAGTACATACTACAGTTCTCCCCCTGCCCTCAGTGTGATGTCCCGGAAGAGTCAAGGCAGCCGTGTCAAGTACTGGGACTAAGTGAATCCTCGGCAAACACTGCGGCCTGAAGCAGGTACTGGGACTAAGTGAATCCTCGGCAAATGCTGCACCCTGAACCAGGCATCTCCACGTCCCTCCGGCTCCCACTAATTAATTTTCAGACTGACAGTTCTCAGAGTCACTTGACGTACCTATCAAAGGTCTGACCTGCTAACAGTGTCTCTTTAAGAGAAAAAAAGACTTGCTCACCAAGAGAAACACATAAAGTACTTGCCAACTCACATTTTTCCAAGATGATATAAAACTTATTCTAACCACTAATTTTCATTTCCCTTGAATTGAAAATACCAGAATCCTCAGCACATATTTTTCATGTGATTCTGACTTTAGCATGAATCACCTGTAATTTTTTCACTTCCACACCTAGTAAGTGGTTAAGCACCAGTCCTAAAAAGGCTTCTATGATAAATAAAGTCATGCAGTAGAACACAATTACTCTCATACGGAACATGAAAAAGTCCTTTCAGAAACACACCTTCACATCTTAACTCTGACAACTCAAGACTTAAGCTTAGCCGGGCGTGGTCTTCTTCCTCAAGGTGACACCGTGGTGAGCCATGGTTTCCCACAAGGCTCCTGTGCTGTAAGGCTGAGTCCCACGCAGCGCCAGCCAGCCCTGCTTCTCAACTGAGTCAATTAATGTAATTAAACAGTGTTTGGAGACAGGAATGACACTCATTTTTATTTGCTCAAGTTCCTTTCTCATGTATATAAATTCCTTAAGCTGTATAATTCTTTAGTTGGTGTTTCTATATTTTATACTGAACCTTAAGCAACTACACCAGCCAGAAGAGGCGAATGGTCAAATAAGTCAACAAGAAAAAACTGAGCCCCAGACAGTACGTGGGTGAAGGGACGAAAGCCACTCAGGGCTACTGAGAAGGACAGTGCTTCCTGGGAGCTCCACAAGTAAGGGCGTGCAGGCCAGCGCAGGCCAGCGCAGGCCAGTGGGTAAGGAGGGCCTACCTTGAACACATCTGTAAACCACCCGTCTTCGTCAGTTATCAAGATGACACACACTAAACGGCACAACAGGTCACAGGCATGCACACTGGACAGAGCCAGCATATCAAGGGTCTGCAAGCAGGACCCCCTGCAACAGCACGTCTGCAAGCAGGGGCCCCCTGCAACAGCACGTCTGCAAGCAGGACCCCCTG
Source organism: Acomys russatus (assembly GCF_903995435.1). NCBI lineage: Eukaryota > Metazoa > Chordata > Mammalia > Rodentia > Muridae > Acomys > Acomys russatus. The sequence continues at coordinate 69,747,419 of NC_067149.1, read as the reverse complement.
CAACAGCACGTCTGCAAGCAGGGGCCCCCTGCAACAGCATGTCTGCAAGCAGGACCTCCTGCAACAGCACGTCTGCAAGCAGGACCCCCTGCAACAGCACGTCTGCAAGCAGGGCCCCCCTGCAACAGCACGTCTGCAAGCAGGACCCCCTGCAACAGCACGTCTGCAAGCAGGGGCCCCCTGCAACAGCACGTCTGCAAGCAGGGGCCCCCTGCAACAGCACGTCTGCAAGCAGGACCCCCTGCAACAGCACGTCTGCAAGCAGGGGCCCCCTGCAACAGCACGTCTGCAAGCAGGACCCCCTGCAACAGCACGTCTGCAAGCAGGACCCCCTGCAACAGCACGTCTGCAAGCAGGGGCCCCCTGCAACAGCACGTCTGCAAGCAGGACCCCCTGCAACAGCACGTCTGCAAGCAGGGGCCCCCTGCAACAGCACGTCTGCAAGCAGGACCCCCTGCAACAGCACGTCTGCAAGCAGGACCCCCTGCAACAGCACGTCTGCAAGCAGGGGCCCCCTGCAACAGCACGTCTGCAAGCAGGACCCCCTGCAACAGCACGTCTGCAAGCAGGACCCCCTGCAACAGCACGTCTGCAAGCAGGGGCCCCCTGCAACAGCACGCCTGCAAGCAGGACCCCCTGCAACAGCACGTCTGCAAGCAGGACCCCCTGCAACAGCACGTCTGCAAGCAGGACCCCTGCAACAGCACGTCTGCAAGCAGGGGCCCCCTGCAACAGCACGTCTGCAAGCAGGACCCCCTGCAACAGCACGTCTGCAAGCAGGACCCCCTGCAACAGCACGTCTGCAAGCAGGACCCCCTGCAACAGCACGTCTGCAAGCAGGACCCCCTGCAACAGCACGTCTGCAAGCAGGACCCCCTGCAACAGCACGTCTGCAAGCAGGACCCCCTGCAACAGCACGTCTGCAAGCAGGACCCCCTGCAACAGCACGTCTGCAAGCAGGGGCCCCCTGCAACAGCACGTCTGCAAGCAGGACCCCCTGCAACAGCACGTCTGCAAGCAGGACCCCCTGCAACAGCACGTCTGCAAGCAGGGCCCCCCGGCAACAGCACGCCTGCAAGCAGGCCCCCCTGCAACAGCACGTCTGCAAGCAGGACCCCCTGCAACAGCACGTCTGCAAGCAGGACCCCCTGCAACAGCACGTCTGCAAGCAGGGGCCCCCTGCAACAGCACGTCTGCAAGCAGGACCCCCTGCAACAGCACGTCTGCAAGCAGGACCCCCTGCAACAGCACGTCTGCAAGCAGGACCCCCTGCAACAGCACGTCTGCAAGCAGGACCCCCTGCAACAGCACGTCTGCAAGCAGGACCCCCTGCAACAGCACGTCTGCAAGCAGGGCCCCCTGCAACAGCACGTCTGCAAGCAGGACCCCCTGCAACAGCACGTCTGCAAGCAGGGGCCCCTGCAACAGCACGTCTGCAAGCAGGACCCCCTGCAACAGCACGTCTGCAAGCAGGACCTCCTGCAACAGCACGTCTGCAAGCAGGACCCCCTGCAACAGCACGTCTGCAAGCAGGACCCCCTGCAACAGCACGTCTGCAAGCAGGGGCCCCCTGCAACAGCACGTCTGCAAGCAGGACCCCCTGCAACAGCATGCCTGCCTGTGCTCAACCCTGACACGCAGATCCTACTACAGGGCAGCAGCATTCCATCAAATGGGGAAAAACAGCAACCCTCAGTGATCAAAACATACAAAACCGCACCTAGATGTTTCCACCAAACCAAGGGGGTGTAAGCAGGCTCTGGCCGCCTGTCCCTGGGAAACCCTCATGCAGAACCCAGTGTCCCCCAGGCAGCGTGTGCCGGCACAGGACACATTCAACAAGGTTCTTCATTTTCTACTCTCCCTTGGCCATAATGACTCTGGCAATCCAATTAAGTGTCACCTGTAATTCACAAACCTAAAGCTGTAGTGACATCAGTGCAAGCCAATTTGTCTACATAGAATCAAGGAGACACGGTAGCCAGTGGCACTCTCTTATTACAGTTAACAGTGTGTGTGCCCGCTTCCTCAGATCTTGTCACATCTGTAGACGCCTCCCTACTCGGGAGCCACCTAGTTCAAGCAGGAAGCTAATTCTAGGTTTTAGCCTGTAGACTCATCTCATGGCACTCAGAGATGATAATTAATCATGCTAACTGGTTTTAATATGTAAGGGAAATTTTTACATAGCTGAACTTGAAAACCCCACAAGTGATTTCTTCCACAAAGCTAAAATATACATAGTTGATGAAGAAAATAGGAGAATAATTTGAATCATTCATATGTTACCCACAGTGC